>NW_028125883.1:0-389000 GCF_965194825.1 Balaenoptera physalus
ATGGTGGCTCAATTTTTACCTTTAAACCCACCTCCTTTCTGTTCTCACTATTGGCTGTTCCCAGTTGACATCCCACCAGCAGCTAGAGGGCACACAGGTCTCTAAAACCCCTTGAGTATTTATTGTTTAGAGATTTTTGCTTATGATCATTCTGACTGTTGTCAGGTAAAAGTTTTTGTAGATTGCATTTGCATATCTTTATTAATTCCTGACGTTGAGCTTTTTCCATGGCCTTTATGGTTAAACAAACAAACAAAAAATAGAACGAAAAAAATATATAAGTTAAATATGCCTCCTGAAATTGTCTTCTTCAAAGGTTGCTCTCTTTTGAATTTTTTCGTCGATATTTGAACCCAGGATATTTTTTGAGGGCAGGTGTCATTTACAGAGCTGCAATTCTTGTGAATATTAAGTGACCCTTAGCACTGTGTTTAAATCTGCTTTTGCAGGAGATGGTCACAAGGCTGTGGCAGTTCTCCATTCCCAAATCTGGTTAACTAGGGCCAAAGAGCCTTCCTGGGTGTAACGTTCCAACTTGTAAATTAGAATGGAATGTGCCAGCAAAAACCTCCATAAGTTTAGGTCTCATTACTTCTTGTTGGCTTTCTTAATTTAATTTTTATTTGTTATCACAGCAAATTTGATTACAATGTTTTGTTTCTGCTAGGTGTGCAAGGTGTCATTCTTTTACACATATACATATATCTATTCATCTTCGGATCCATTTCCCATGTGGGTTATGACACAATGTTGAGTAGTCTTCTCTCGGTGTTCCGTAGGTCTTTGGTGCTTATATATTTCACATGTGTTGGTATATCTCTGTTTATCCCAATATCCTAATTTATCCAATCCTCACACCTTTCCATTTGGTTAACCATGCGTTTGTTGATTGAATGTATGATTGCCTTTCTCTCTGAAAAATCTTCATTGGTATCCGTTTTTAGGTAACACCGATAAGTGATATCATAGGATATGTGTCCTTCGCTTTCTGACTTACTTCAAGTTGTGATTACCTCTGGACTCATCTATGGTGCTGCGGCCGGCATTGTTGCATTTTTTTCCTGGGCTAATATTGCACCTGTACATATACCAGTTCTTCTTTTCCATTCATCTGTTGATGGAGTTTTTGCTAGCTTCCATGTCTTGGCTATTGCAATAATGCTGCAGTGCAGTTTTGCCTGCCTGTGTCTTTCTAATTCTGTCTTCTTAGGTCATATGCCCAGGAGTGTGCCTGCTGAATCCTATGGTACCTCAATGTGTACCTGTTAAAGGCACCTCCATTCGGTTTACGTGATTTTCTCTTACCAGTTTAGTCCCACTCAAAGATGAGGGTACGCATTTCTCCACAGCCCCTTCAGCATTTATGGCTTGCAGAATTTTTGATGATGGTCATTCTGACCCATGTGAGCTGATACCTTTTTGTGGCTGGATTTGCATATGTCTTATAATTCCTTATATTGAGCTTATAGGCAGGTACTTATACTTTTTGTTTTTTACAGAGTGAGTCCAGCTTACCTATTCAAATGATTTGTTGAAGTAGGTGCCATATTTTGAATATTTTGGCCATTACCTCCCTCAACCCATTTTGTTGGCAGGTGTCATTTATAGCCCTGCAGTCCTTTTGAATATGAAGTGACCTTTAGCATAGGTTTTAAAGCTGCTGCTGCGGCACAATGCCCCAGGGCGGCAGCATTTCTACATTCCCCACTCTGGTTACTAGGCAAACAGTACCTTTATGAAGTAGTGTTCCTTGGTTGTAAATTAGAGTGGATTGTGCACGGATACACCCCCAAAGCTTATGTCTCCTTCCTTAGGTTTGTTTTTTATATTTAATTTATATGTTTTAATCGGAATAATATTCCTGTGTGTACATGGACCGCTTCTTCCTTGTGGATTCATCTGCTGATGGACATTTTGGTTGTTCCAAGTCTTGGCTAGGGGAAATAGTGCTGCAGTGTTGGATTGTCAGCCTGTGTCTTTTGATTCTGGTCTTCTCAGGTGATAGGGCCCGTAATGGGCCCACCAGATCATATGTGAGCTCAATTTTTACCTTTAAACGCACCTCCTTTCTTTTCTCACTACTGACTGTTACCATTTGACATCCCACCAGCAGCTAGAGGGTACTCAGTTCTCTAAAACCCCTTGATTCTTTATTGTTTAGAGATTTTTTGCTGATGATCATTCTGACTGTGGTCTGGTAAAAGTTTTTGTAGATTGGATTTGCGTGTCTTTATGAGTTCATGATGGTGAGCTTTTCCCATGGTCTTTTTTGTTAAACAAAAAAAAAAAGAAAAGAGAAAATGTGAGTTAAATATACCTCTTGAAATTGTCTTCTTGAAACCTTGCCCTCTCTTGAATTTTTTGGTCGATTTTCGACGCCAGTGTTTGTTTTGAGGGCGTGTGTCACAGGCTTGCAATTGTTGTTATTATATAGTGACCATTACACTGGGTTGAAAGCTGCTGTTGTGGGAAACGGCCACACGGCAGCAGCGTTTCTCCATTCCCAAACTGGATTACTAGGGCAGCAGAGCTTTCCTGGAGGTCGTGTTCCTAGGTGGTAAATTAGAATGGAATGTGCAAGGAAAAAACCCCATCAATTTATGTCTGAGTACATCCTCTTTGTTGTTTTAATTTTTTTAATCAGGGTAATGATTAGAATATTATTTATTCTAGGTGTACACAGTCTAGTTCATTTGAACATTATATATATTTATATATTTATGAACAGGTCCTCTTCCCATATAAATTAATACAGAGTGTTCAGAACCTTCCTGGAAGTAGGGTTCCTAGGTTGTAAAGTAGAATGGAATGTGCCAGTTAAAACCCCCATAAGTTTATGTCTCATTACTTCTTGTTCATTTTTTTAATTTAATGTTTATTTTTAGTTTTTGTAACAACAAATCTGATTACAATGTTTCATTTGTTCTAGGTGTGGAAGATGTGGTTCTTTGATACATATATCTATTTATCTTCGGATCCATTTCCCCTGTGGGTTATGACACAGTGTTGAGTAGTCTTCTCTTGGAATTCCGTAGGTCTTTGGCGATTATATATTTCACATATGTTTGTATATCTTTGTTAACCCCAGTATTCTAATGTATCCAATCCTCACACCTTTTCATTTGGTTAACCATAAGTTTCTTTAATGAATCTGTGATTGCCTTTCTTCGTGGAAATATCTTCACGGGTATCAATTTTTAGGTAACACCTATAAGTGATACCATAGGATATGTGTCTTTCGCTTTCTGAGTTACTTCAAGTTGTGTGAGTACCTGTAGACTCATCTATGGTGCTGCAAACGATGTTGTTTCCATTTTTTTCCTTGGCTAATATTCCATCTGTACATGTACCAGTTCTTCTTTGGCCATTCATCTTTTGAAGGACTTTTTGGTTGTTTTCATGTCTTGTCTATTGTAATACTGCTACAGTGCAGTATTGCCTGCCTGTGTCATTCAATTCTGTCTTCCTAGATCATAGGCCCAGGATTGGGCCCGCTGAATCCTATGGTAGCTCAAAATTTACCTTTTAAAGACACCTTTTTCTGTTTTTATTAGTGGCTGTTACCAGTTTACATCCCACTTAAAGTTGAGAGTATGCATTTCTCCACAACCCCTTCGGCATTTATTGTTTGTAGTTGTTTTTGCTGATGGTCATTCTCACTGGAATGAGCTGATACCTTTTTGTGGTTGAATTTTCATGCGTCTAATAATTTCTTATATTGAGATATTAGCCATATGCTTTTTCTTTCTTTTTAAAGAGTAAAACTTACATATTCAAATTGTTTTCATGTAGTATGTGCCACATTTTGAATTTTTTTGGCGATTACCTCCCTCAAGACATTAAAACAAACAAAAAAAGCATTTAGACGGCAGGTGTCATTTGCCGCCCCGCAGTTCTTGTGAATATGAAGTGAGCATTAGCACAGCTTTTAAAGCTGCTGTTGTGGGTAACAGCCACAGGGCGGTAGCATTTCTACATTACACACTCTGGTTACTAGGGAAACAGAATCTTCCTGAAAGTTGTGTTTCTCGGTTTTACATTAGAGTGGAATGTGCCCCGATAAACCTCCAAAAGCTTATGTCTCCTTCCTTATGTTTGTTTATAAAACTTAATTTATATTTTTTCTCAGAGTAATATTCCATTGTGTACGTGGACCACTTCTTCTTTGTGCATTCATCTGTTGATGGACATTTTGGTTGCTTCCAAGTCTTGGCTGTGGTAAATATTGCTGCAAGGCAGGATTGCTAGCCTGGGTCTTTTTGATTTTTGTCTTCTCAGGTGATAGGCCCAGCAGTGGGCCTGCTGGATTGAATCGTAGCTCAATGTTTACCTTGTGAAGGCTCCTCCATTCTGTTTTCATTGATGGCTCTTACCAGTTTACATCCCACTTAGAGCTGAGGGTACGCAATTCTCCACAACCCCTTTGGCATTTATTGTTTGCAGAATTTTTGCTGATGGTCATTCGGATACATTTTTGTAGGCTGGATTTGCATGTCTTTAATAATTCCTAATGTTGAGCGTTCTGCCACGCCTTTTTTGTTCTTGTTGTTTAAAAAGAAAAGAAAAAAAGTGTGAGTAAAATATACCTTTTGAAATTGTCGTGTTGAAATGTTGCCCTGTTTTGAATTTCTTGGTCTATTTTCGATCCCAGGATTTTTTTTGATGGCAGGTGTCATTTACGGGTCTGCAATTATTGTGAATATTAAGTGACCATTATCCCTGGGTTAACAGCTGCTGTTGCAGGATACGTTCACAAGGCTGCAGCATTTCTCCATGCCCAAATCTGGTTACTAGGGCAACAGAGCCTTCCTGGAAGTCCTGTTCCTAGGTTGTAAATTAGAATGGAATGTGCCAGGAAAACCCCCCATACGTTTGTCTCATTACGTCTTGTCCGTTTTTTTAATTTAAATTTTATTTGTTATCACAGCAAATTTGATTACAATGTTTTGTTTGTTCTAGGTGTGCAAGATGTGGTTTTCTTACACATATACATATATCTATTCATCTTCGGATCCCTACCCAATGTAGGTTATGACACAGTGTTGAGTAGTCTTCTCTTGGAATTCCGTAGGTCTTTGGTGATTATATATTTCACCTGTGTTTGTATATCTCTGTTAACCCCAATATCCTAATGTAGCCAATCTTCACAACTTTCCAATTGGTTACCCAAAAGTTTGTTTAAGAAATCTGTGATTGCCTTTCTCTGTGGAGATACCTTCATTGGTATCAATTTTTAGGTAACACCTATAATTGATATAATAGGGTATGTGTCTTTCGCCTTCTGACTTACTGCAAGTTGTGTGATTACCTCCAGACTCATCTATGGTTCCGCAAACTGCATTGTTTCATTTTTTTTTCGTGACTAATATTCCATGTGTACCCATACCAGTTCTTCTGTGTCCATTCGTCTCTTGATGGACTTTTTGGTTTTTTCCATGTCTTGGCTATTTTAGTACTGCCGAAGTGCAGTTTTGCCTGCCTGTGTCTTTATATTTCTGTCTCCCTAGGTTATAGGCCAAGGAGTGGGCCTGCAGGGTCATGTGGTATCTCAATGTTTACCTTTTAAAGGCAGCTCCATTCTGTTTTCATTAGTGGCACTTACCAGTTTACGAGCCACTTAAAGTTGAGGGTATGAATTTCGCCACAACCCCTTCAGGATTTATTGTTTGTATTTTTTTGCTGATGGTCATTCTGACCGGTGTGAGCTGATACCTTTTTGTGGCTGGATTTGCATATGTCTTATCATTCCTTATATTGAGCTTATAGCCATGTACTTTTTTGTTGTTTTTTAAAGAGTGAGTACAGCTTACCTATTCAAATGGTTTCTTGAAGTATGTGCCATATTTTGAATTCTTTTGGCCATTACCTCCCTCAACACATTTTGTTGGCAGGTGTCATTTATAGCCCTGCAGTCCTTGGGAATATGAAGTGTCCTTTAGCACAGGTTTTAAAACTGCTGTTGCGGCAAAGGGCCACAGGGCGGCAGGATTTCTACATTCCCCACTGGTTACGAGGGAAAAAGTACCTGCCTGGAAGTAGTGTTCCTTGGTTGTAAATTCGAGTGGATTGTGCACGGATACACCTCCAAAGCTTATGTCTCCTTAACTTAGGTTTGTTTTTTATATTTCATTTATATTTTTTATCGGAGTAATATTCCTTTGTGTACGTGGACCACTTCTTCTTTGTGCATTCATCTGTTGATGGAAATTTTGGTTGTTCCAAGTCTTGGCTAGGGTAAATAGTGCTGCAGTGTACGATTGTCAACCTGTTTCTTTTGATTCTGGTCTTCTCAGGTGATAGGGCCCGTAATGGGCCTACCAGATCATATGGTGGCTCAATTTTTACCTTTAAACCCACCTCCTTTCTGTTCTCACTATTGGCTGTTCCCAGTTGACATCCCACCAGCAGCTAGAGGGCACACAGGTCTCTAAAACCCCTTGAGTATTTATTGTTTAGAGATTTTTGCTTATGATCATTCTGACTGTTGTCAGGTAAAAGTTTTTGTAGATTGCATTTGCATATCTTTATTAATTCCTGACGTTGAGCTTTTTCCATGGCCTTTATGGTTAAACAAACAAACAAAAAATAGAACGAAAAAAATATATAAGTTAAATATGCCTCCTGAAATTGTCTTCTTCAAAGGTTGCTCTCTTTTGAATTTTTTCGTCGATATTTGAACCCAGGATATTTTTTGAGGGCAGGTGTCATTTACAGAGCTGCAATTCTTGTGACTATTAAGTGACCCTTAGCACTGTGTTTAAATCTGCTTTTGCAGGAGATGGTCACAAGGCTGTGGCAGTTCTCCATTCCCAAATCTGGTTAACTAGGGCCAAAGAGCCTTCCTGGGTGTAACGTTCCAACTTGTAAATTAGAATGGAATGTGCCAGCAAAAACCTCCATAAGTTTAGGTCTCATTACTTCTTGTTGGCTTTCTTAATTTAATTTTTATTTGTTATCACAGCAAATTTGATTACAATGTTTTGTTTCTGCTAGGTGTGCAAGGTGTCATTCTTTTACACATATACATATATCTATTCATCTTGGGATCCATTTCCCATGTGGGTTATGACACAATGTTGAGTAGTCTTCTCTCGGTGTTCCGTAGGTCTTTGGTGCTTATATATTTCACATGTGTTGGTATATCTCTGTTTATCCCAATATCCTAATTTATCCAATCCTCACACCTTTCCATTTGGTTAACCATGCGTTTGTTGATTGAATGTATGATTGCCTTTCTCTCTGAAAAATCTTCATTGGTATCCGTTTTTAGGTAACACCGATAAGTGATATCATAGGATATGTGTCCTTCGCTTTCTGACTTACTTCAAGTTGTGATTACCTCTGGACTCATCTATGGTGCTGTGGCCGGCATTGTTGCATTTTTTTCCTGGGCTAATATTGCACCTGTACATATACCAGTTCTTCTTTTCCATTCATCTGTTGATGGAGTTTTTGCTAGCTTCCATGTCTTGGCTATTGCAATAATGCTGCAGTGCAGTTTTGCCTGCCTGTGTCTTTCTAATTCTGTCTTCTTAGGTCATATGCCCAGGAGTGTGCCTGCTGAATCCTATGGTACCTCAATGTGTACCTGTTAAAGGCACCTCCATTCGGTTTACGTGATTTTCTCTTACCAGTTTAGTCCCACTCAAAGATGAGGGTACGCATTTCTCCGCAGCCCCTTCAGCATTTATGGCTTGCAGAATTTTTGATGATGGTCATTCTGACCCATGTGAGCTGATACCTTTTTGTGGCTGGATTTGCATATGTCTTATAATTCCTTATATTGAGCTTATAGGCATGTACTTATACTTTTTGTTTTTTACAGAGTGAGTCCAGCTTACCTATTCAAATGATTTGTTGAAGTAGGTGCCATATTTTGAATATTTTGGCCATTACCTCCCTCAACCCATTTTGTTGGCAGGTGTCATTTATAGCCCTGCAGTCCTTTTGAATATGAAGTGACCTTTAGCATAGGTTTTAAAGCTGCTGCTGCGGCACACGGCCCCAGGGCGGCAGCATTTCTACATTCCCCACTCTGGTTACTAGGCAAACAGTACCTTTATGAAGTAGTGTTCCTTGGTTGTAAATTAGAGTGGATTGTGCACGGATACACCCCCAAAGCTTATGTCTCCTTCCTTAGGTTTGTTTTTTATATTTAATTTATATGTTTTAATCGGAATAATATTCCTGTGTGTACATGGACCGCTTCTTCCTTGTGGATTCATCTGCTGATGGACATTTTGGTTGTTCCAAGTCTTGGCTAGGGGAAATAGTGCTGCAGTGTAGGATTGTCAGCCTGTGTCTTTTGATTCTGGTCTTCTCAGGTGATAGGGCCCGTAATGGGCCCACCAGATCATATGTGAGCTCAATTTTTACCTTTAAACGCACCTCCTTTCTTTTCTCACTACTGACTGTTACCATTTGACATCCCACCAGCAGCTAGAGGGTACTCAGTTCTCTAAAACCCCTTGATTATTTATTGTTTAGAGATTTTATGCTGATGATCATTCTGACTGTGGTCTGGTAAAAGTTTTTGTAGATTGGATTTGCGTGTCTTTATTAGTTCCTGATGGTGAGCTTTTCCCATGGTCTTTTTTGTTAAACAAAAAAAAAGGAAAAGAGAAAATGTGAGTTAAATATACCTCTTGAAATTGTCTTCTTGAAACCTTGCCCTCTCTTGAATTTTTTGGTCGATTTTCGACGCCAGTGTTTGTTTTGAGGGCGTGTGTCACTTACAGGCTTGCAATTGTTGTTACTATTTAGTGACCATTACACTGGGTTGAAAGCTGCTGTTGTGGGAAACGGCCACACGGCAGCAGCGTTTCTCCATTCCCAAACTGGATTACTAGGGCAGCAGAGCTTTCCTGGAGGTCGTGCTCCTAGGTGGTAAATTAGAATGGAATGTGCAAGGAAAAAACCCCATCAATTTATGTCTGAGTACATCCTCTTTGTTGTTTTAATTTTTTTAATCAGGGTAATGATTAGAATATTATTTATTCTAGGTGTACACAGTCTAGTTCATTTGAACATTATATATATATATATTTATGAACAGGTCCTCTTCCCATATAAATTAATACAGAGTGTTCAGAACCTTCCTGGAAGTAGGGTTCCTAGGTTGTAAAGTAGAATGGAATGTGCCAGTTAAAACCCCCATAAGTTTATGTCTCATTACTTCTTGTTCATTTTTTTAATTTAATGTTTATTTTTAGTTTTTGTAACAACAAATCTGATTACAATGTTTCATTCGTTCTAGGTGTGGAAGATGTGGTTCTTTGATACATATATCTATTTAACTTCGGATCCATTTCCCCTGTGGGTTATGACACAATGTTGAGTAGTCTTCTCTTGGAATTCCGTAGGTCTTTGGCGATTATATATGTCAAATGTGTTTGTATATCTTTGTTAACCCCAGTATTCTAATGTATCCAATCCTCACACCTTTTCATTTGGTTAACCATAAGTTTCTTTAATGAATCTGTGATTGCCTTTCTTCGTGGAAATATATTCACGGGTATCAATTTTTAGGTAACACCTATAAGTGATACCATAGGATATGTGTCTTTCGCTTTCTGATTTACTTCAAGTTGTGTGAGTACCTGTAGACTCATCTATGGTGCTGCAAACGATGTTGTTTCCGTTTTTTCCTTGGCTAATATTCCATCTGTACATGTACCAGTTCTTCTTTGGCCATTCATCTTTTGAAGGACTTTTTGGTTGTTTTCATGTCTTGTCTATTGTAATACTGCTACAGTGCAGTATTGCCTGCCTGTGTCATTCAATTCTGTCTTCCTAGATCATAGGCCCAGGATTGGGCCCGCTGAATCCTATGGTAGCTCAAAATTTACCTTTTAAAGACACCTTTTTCTGTTTTTATTAGTGGCTGTTACCAGTTTACATCCCACTTAAAGTTGAGAGTATGCATTTCTCCACAACCCCTTCGGCATTTATTGTTTGTAGTTGTTTTTGCTGATGGTCATTCTCACTGGAATGAGCTGATACCTTTTTGTGGTTGAATTTGCATGCGTCTAATAATTCCTTATATTGAGATATTAGCCATATGCTTTTTCTTTCTTTTTAAAGAGTAAAACTTACATATTCAAATTGTTTTCATGTAGTATGTGCCACATTTTGAATTTTTTTGGCGATTACCTCCCTCAAGACATTAAAACAAACAAAAAAAGGCATTTAGACGGCAGGTGTCATTTGCCGCCCCGCAGTTCTTGTGAATATGAAGTGAGCATTAGCACAGCTTTTAAAGCTGCTGTTGTGGGTAACAGCCACAGGGCGGTAGCATTTCTACATTACACACTCTGGTTACTAGGGAAACAGAATCTTCCTGAAAGTTGTGTTTCTCGGTTTTACATTAGAGTGGAATGTGCCCCGATAAACCTCCAAAAGCTTATGTCTCCTTCCTTATGTTTGTTTATAAAACTTAATTTATATTTTTTCTCAGAGTAATATTCCATTGTGTACGTGGACCACTTCTTCTTTGTGCATTCATCTGTTGATGGACATTTTGGTTGCTTCCAAGTCTTGGCTGTGGTAAATATTGCTGCAAGGCAGGATTGCTAGCCTGGGTCTTTTTGATTTTTGTCTTCTCAGGTGATAGGCCCAGCAGTGGGCCTGCTGGATTGAATCGTAGCTCAATGTTTACCTTGTGAAGGCTCCTCCATTCTGTTTTCATTGATGGCTCTTACCAGTTTACATCCCACTTAGAGCTGAGGGTACGCAATTCTCCACAACCCCTTTGGCATTTATTGTTTGCAGAATTTTTGCTGATGGTCATTCGGATACGTTTTTGTAGGCTGGATTTGCATGTCTTTAATAATTCCTAATGTTGAGCGTTCTGCCACGCCTTTTTTGTTGTTGTTGTTTAAAAAGAAAAGAAAAAAAGTGTGAGTAAAATATACCTTTTGAAATTGTCGTGTTGAAATGTTGCCCTGTTTTGAATTTCTTGGTCTATTTTCGATCCCAGGATTTTTTTTGATGGCAGGTGTCATTTACGGGTCTGCAATTATTGTGAATATTAAGTGACCATTATCCCTGGGTTAACAGCTGCTGTTGCAGGATACGGTCACAAGGCTGCAGCATTTCTCCATGCCCAAATCTGGTTACTAGGGCAACAGAGCCTTCCTGGAAGTCCTGTTCCTAGGTTGTAAATTAGAATGGAATGTGCCAGGAAAACCCCCCATACGTTTGTCTCATTACGTCTTGTCCGTTTTTTTAATTTAAATTTTATTTGTTATCACAGCAAATTTGATTACAATGTTTTGTTTGTTCTAGGTGTGCAAGATGTGGTTTTCTTACACATATACATATATCTATTCATCTTCGGATCCCTACCCAATGTAGGTTATGACACAGTGTTGAGTAGTCTTCTCTTGGAATTCCGTAGGTCTTTGGTGATTATATATTTCACCTGTGTTTGTATATCTCTGTTAACCCCAATATCCTAATGTAGCCAATCTTCACAACTTTCCAATTGGTTACCCAAAAGTTTGTTTAAGAAATCTGTGATTGCCTTTCTCTGTGGAGATACCTTCATTGGTATCAATTTTTAGGTAACACCTATAATTGATATAATAGGGTATGTGTCTTTCGCCTTCTGACTTACTGCAAGTTGTGTGATTACCTCCAGACTCATCTATGGTTCCGCAAACTGCATTGTTTCATTTTTTTTTCGTGACTAATATTCCATGTGTACCCATACCAGTTCTTCTGTGTCCATTCGTCTCTTGATGGACTTTTTGGTTTTTTCCATGTCTTGGCTATTTTAGTACTGCCGAAGTGCAGTTTTGCCTGCCTGTGTCTTTATATTTCTGTCTCCCTAGGTTATAGGCCAAGGAGTGGGCCTGCAGGGTCATGTGGTATCTCAATGTTTACCTTTTAAAGGCAGCTCCATTCTGTTTTCATTAGTGGCACTTACCAGTTTACGAGCCACTTAAAGTTGAGGGTATGAATTTCGCCACAACCCCTTCAGGATTTATTGTTTGTATTTTTTTGCTGATGGTCATTCTGACCGGTGTGAGCTGATACCTTTTTGTGGCTGGATTTGCATATGTCTTATCATTCCTTATATTGAGCTTATAGCCATGTACTTTTTTGTTGTTTTTTAAAGAGTGAGTACAGCTTACCTATTCAAATGGTTTCTTGAAGTATGTGCCATATTTTGAATTCTTTTGGCCATTACCTCCCTCAACACATTTTGTTGGCAGGTGTCATTTATAGCCCTGCAGTCCTTGGGAATATGAAGTGTCCTTTAGCACAGGTTTTAAAACTGCTGTTGCGGCAAAGGGCCACAGGGCGGCAGGATTTCTACATTCCCCACTGGTTACGAGGGAAAAAGTACCTGCCTGGAAGTAGTGTTCCTTGGTTGTAAATTCGAGTGGATTGTGCACGGATACACCTCCAAAGCTTATGTCTCCTTAACTTAGGTTTGTTTTTTATATTTCATTTATATTTTTTATCGGAGTAATATTCCTTTGTGTACGTGGACCACTTCTTCTTTGTGCATTCATCTGTTGATGGAAATTTTGGTTGTTCCAAGTCTTGGCTAGGGTAAATAGTGCTGCAGTGTACGATTGTCAACCTGTTTCTTTTGATTCTGGTCTTCTCAGGTGATAGGGCCCGTAATGGGCCTACCAGATCATATGGTGGCTCAATTTTTACCTTTAAACCCACCTCCTTTCTGTTCTCACTATTGGCTGTTCCCAGTTGACATCCCACCAGCAGCTAGAGGGCACACAGGTCTCTAAAACCCCTTGAGTATTTATTGTTTAGAGATTTTTGCTTATGATCATTCTGACTGTTGTCAGGTAAAAGTTTTTGTAGATTGCATTTGCATATCTTTATTAATTCCTGACGTTGAGCTTTTTCCATGGCCTTTATGGTTAAACAAACAAACAAAAAATAGAACGAAAAAAATATATAAGTTAAATATGCCTCCTGAAATTGTCTTCTTCAAAGGTTGCTCTCTTTTGAATTTTTTCGTCGATATTTGAACCCAGGATATTTTTTGAGGGCAGGTGTCATTTACAGAGCTGCAATTCTTGTGACTATTAAGTGACCCTTAGCACTGTGTTTAAATCTGCTTTTGCAGGAGATGGTCACAAGGCTGTGGCAGTTCTCCATTCCCAAATCTGGTTAACTAGGGCCAAAGAGCCTTCCTGGGTGTAACGTTCCAACTTGTAAATTAGAATGGAATGTGCCAGCAAAAACCTCCATAAGTTTAGGTCTCATTACTTCTTGTTGGCTTTCTTAATTTAATTTTTATTTGTTATCACAGCAAATTTGATTACAATGTTTTGTTTCTGCTAGGTGTGCAAGGTGTCATTCTTTTACACATATACATATATCTATTCATCTTCGGATCCATTTCCCATGTGGGTTATGACACAATGTTGAGTAGTCTTCTCTCGGTGTTCCGTAGGTCTTTGGTGCTTATATATTTCACATGTGTTGGTATATCTCTGTTTATCCCAATATCCTAATTTATCCAATCCTCACACCTTTCCATTTGGTTAACCATGCGTTTGTTGATTGAATGTATGATTGCCTTTCTCTCTGAAAAATCTTCATTGGTATCCGTTTTTAGGTAACACCGATAAGTGATATCATAGGATATGTGTCCTTCGCTTTCTGACTTACTTCAAGTTGTGATTACCTCTGGACTCATCTATGGTGCTGCGACCGGCATTGTTGCATTTTTTTCCTGGGCTAATATTGCACCTGTACATATACCAGTTCTTCTTTTCCATTCATCTGTTGATGGAGTTTTTGCTAGCTTCCATGTCTTGGCTATTGCAATAATGCTGCAGTGCAGTTTTGCCTGCCTGTGTCTTTCTAATTCTGTCTTCTTAGGTCATATGCCCAGGAGTGTGCCTGCTGAATCCTATGGTACCTCAATGTGTACCTGTTAAAGGCACCTCCATTCGGTTTACGTGATTTTCTCTTACCAGTTTAGTCCCACTCAAAGATGAGGGTACGCATTTCTCCGCAGCCCCTTCAGCATTTATGGCTTGCAGAATTTTTGATGATGGTCATTCTGACCCATGTGAGCTGATACCTTTTTGTGGCTGGATTTGCATATGTCTTATAATTCCTTATATTGAGCTTATAGGCAGGTACTTATACTTTTTGTTTTTTACAGAGTGAGTCCAGCTTACCTATTCAAATGATTTGTTGAAGTAGGTGCCATATTTTGAATATTTTGGCCATTACCTCCCTCAACCCATTTTGTTGGCAGGTGTCATTTATAGCCCTGCAGTCCTTTTGAATATGAAGTGACCTTTAGCATAGGTTTTAAAGCTGCTGTTGCGGCACACGGCCCCAGGGCGGCAGCATTTCTACATTCCCCACTCTGGTTACTAGGCAAACAGTACCTTTATGAAGTAGTGTTCCTTTGTTGTAAATTAGAGTGGATTGTGCACGGATACACCCCCAAAGCTTATGTCTCCTTCCTTAGGTTTGTTTTTTATATTTAATTTATATGTTTTAATCGGAATAATATTCCTGTGTGTACATGGACCGCTTCTTCCTTGTGGATTCATCTGCTGATGGACATTTTGGTTGTTCCAAGTTGTGGCTAGGGGAAATAGTGCTGCAGTGTAGCATTGTCAGCCTGTGTCTTTTGATTCTGGTCTTCTCAGGTGATAGGGCCCGTAATGGGCCCACCAGATCATATGTGAGCTCAATTTTTACCTTTAAACGTACCTCCTTTCTTTTCTCACTACAGACTGTTACCATTTGACATATCACCAGCAGCTAGAGGGTACTCAGTTCTCTAAAACCCCTTGATTCTTTATTGTTTAGAGATTTTTTGCTGATGATCATTCTGACTGTGGTCTGGTAAAAGTTTTTGTAGATTGGATTTGCGTGTCTTTATTAGTTCCTGATGGTGAGCTTTTCCCATGGTCTTTTTTGTTAAACAAAAAAAAGAAAAGAGAAAATGTGAGTTAAATATACCTCTTGAAATTGTCTTCTTGAAACCTTGCCCTCTCTTGAATTTTTTGGTCGATTTTCGACGCCAGTGTTTGTTTTGAGGGTGTGTGTCACTTACAGGCTTGCAATTGTTGTTACTTTTTAGTGACCATTACACTGGGTTGAAAGCTGCTGTTGTGGGAAACGGCCACACGGCAGCAGCGTTTCTCCATTCCCAAACTGGATTACTAGGGCAGCAGAGCTTTCCTGGAGGTCGTGTTCCTAGGTGGTAAATTAGAATGGAATGTGCAAGGAAAAAACCCCATCAATTTATGTCTGAGTACATCCTCTTTGTTGTTTTAATTTTTTTAATCAGGGTAATGATTAGAATATTATTTATTCTAGGTGTACACAGTCTAGTTCATTTGAACATTATATATATATATATTTATGAACAGGTCCTCTTCCCATATAAATTAATACAGAGTGTTCCGAACCTTCCTGGAAGTAGGGTTCCTAGGTTGTAAAGTAGAATGGAATGTGCCAGTTAAAACCCCCATAAGTTTATGTCTCATTACTTCTTGTTCATTTTTTTAATTTAATGTTTATTTTTAGTTTTTGTAACAACAAATCTGATTACAATGTTTCATTCGTTCTAGGTGTGGAAGATGTGGTTCTTTGATACATATATCTATTTATCTTCGGATCCATTTCCCCTGTGGGTTATGACACAATGTTGAGTAGTCTTCTCTTGGAATTCCGTAGGTCTTTGGCGATTATATATTTCACATGTGTTTGTATATCTTTGTTAACCCCAGTATTCTAATGTATCCAATCCTCACACCTTTTCATTTGGTTAACCATAAGTTTCTTTAATGAATCTGTGATTGCCTTTCTTCGTGGAAATATCTTCACGGGTATCAATTTTTAGGTAACACCTATAAGTGATACCATAGGATATGTGTCTTTCGCTTTCTGAGTTACTTCAAGTTGTGTGAGTACCTGTAGACTCATCTATGGTGCTGCAAACGATGTTGTTTCCGTTTTTTTCCTTGGCTAATATTCCATCTGTACATGTACCAGTTCTTCTTTGGCCATTCATCTTTTGAAGGACTTTTTGGTTGTTTTCATGTCTTGTCTATTGTAATACTGCTACAGTGCAGTATTGCCTGCCTGTGTCATTCAATTCTGTCTTCCTAGATCATAGGCCCAGGATTGTGCCCGCTGAATCCTATGGTAGCTCACAATTTACCTTTTAAAGACACCTTTTTCTGTTTTTATTAGTGGCTGTTACCAGTTTACATCCCACTTAAAGTTGAGAGTATGCATTTCTCCACAACCCCTTCGGCATTTATTGTTTGTAGTTGTTTTTGCTGATGGTCATTCTCACTGGAATGAGCTGATACCTTTTTGTGGTTGAATTTGCATGCATCTAATAATTCCTTATATTGAGATATTAGCCATATGCTTTTTCTTTCTTTTTAAAGAGTAAAACTTACATATTCAAATTGTTTTCATGTAGTATGTGCCACATTTTGAATTTTTTTGGCGATTACCTCCCTCAAGACATTAAAACAAACAAAAAAAGGCATTTAGACGGCAGGTGTCATTTGCCGCCCCGCAGTTCTTGTGAATATGAAGTGAGCATTAGCACAGCTTTTAAAGCTGCTGTTGTGGGTAACAGCCACAGGGCGGTAGCATTTCTACATTACACACTCTGGTTACTAGGGAAACAGAATCTTCCTGAAAGTTGTGTTTCTCGGTTTTACATTAGAGTGGAATGTGCCCCGATAAACCTCCAAAAGCTTATGTCTCCTTCCTTATGTTTGTTTATAAAACTTAATTTATATTTTTTCTCAGAGTAATATTCCATTGTGTACGTGGACCACTTCTTCTTTGTGCATTCATCTGTTGATGGACATTTTGGTTGCTTCCAAGTCTTGGCTGTGGTAAATATTGCTGCAAGGCAGGATTGCTAGCCTGGGTCTTTTTGATTTTCGTCTTCTCAGGTGATAGGCCCAGCAGTGGGCCTGCTGGATTGAATCGTAGCTCAATGTTTACCTTGTGAAGGCTCCTCCATTCTGTTTTCATTGATGGCTCTTACCAGTTTACATCCCACTTAGAGCTGAGGGTACGCAATTCTCCACAACCCCTTTGGCATTTATTGTTTGCAGAATTTTTGCTGATGGTCATTCGGATACATTTTTGTAGGCTGGATTTGCATGTCTTTAATAATTCCTAATGTTGAGCGTTCTGCCACGCCTTTTTTGTTGTTGTTGTTTAAAAACAAAAGAAAAAAAGTGTGAGTAAAATATACCTTTTGAAATTGTCGTGTTGAAATGTTGCCCTGTTTTGAATTTCTTGGTCTATTTTCGATCCCAGGATTTTTTTTGATGGCAGGTGTCATTTACGGGTCTGCAATTATTGTGAATATTAAGTGACCATTATCCCTGGGTTAACAGCTGCTGTTGCAGGATACGGTCACAAGGCTGCAGCATTTCTCCATGCCCAAATCTGGTTACTAGGGCAACAGAGCCTTCCTGGAAGTCCTGTTCCTAGGTTGTAAATTAGAATGGAATGTGCCAGGAAAACCCCCCATACGTTTGTCTCATTACGTCTTGTCCGTTTTTTTAATTTAAATTTTATTTGTTATCACAGCAAATTTGATTACAATGTTTTGTTTGTTCTAGGTGTGCAAGATGTGGTTTTCTTACACATATACATATATCTATTCATCTTCGGATCCCTACCCAATGTAGGTTATGACACAGTGTTGAGTAGTCTTCTCTTGGAATTCCGTAGGTCTTTGGTGATTATATATTTCACCTGTGTTTGTATATCTCTGTTAACCCCAATATCCTAATGTAGCCAATCTTCACAACTTTCCAATTGGTTATCCAAAAGTTTGTTTAAGAAATCTGTGATTGCCTTTCTCTGTGGAGATACCTTCATTGGTATCAATTTTTAGGTAACACCTATAATTGATATAATAGGGTATGTGTCTTTCGCCTTCTGACTTACTGCAAGTTGTGTGATTACCTCCATACTCATCTATGGTTCCGCAAACTGCATTGTTTCATTTTTTTTTCGTGACTAATATTCCATGTGTACCCATACCAGTTCTTCTGTGTCCATTCGTCTCTTGATGGACTTTTTGGATTTTTCCATGTCTTGGCTATTTTAGTACTGCCGAAGTGCAGTTTTGCCTGCCTGTGTCTTTATATTTCTGTCTCCCTAGGTTATAGGCCAAGGAGTGGGCCTGCAGGGTCATGTGGTATCTTAATGTTTACCTTTTAAAGGCAGCTCCATTCTGTTTTCATTAGTGGCACTTACCAGTTTACGAGCCACTTAAAGTTGAGGGTATGAATTTCGCCACAACCCCTTCAGGATTTATTGTTTGTATTTTTTTGCTGATGGTCATTCTGACCGGTGTGAGCTGATACCTTTTTGTGGCTGGATTTGCATATGTCTTATCATTCCTTATATTGAGCTTATAGCCATGTACTTTTTTGTTGTTTTTTAAAGAGTGAGTACAGCTTACCTATTCAAATGGTTTCTTGAAGTATGTGCCATATTTTGAATTCTTTTGGCCATTACCTCCCTCAACACATTTTGTTGGCAGGTGTCATTTATAGCCCTGCAGTCCTTGGGAATATGAAGTGTCCTTTAGCACAGGTTTTAAAACTGCTGTTGCGGCAAAGGGCCACAGGGCGGCAGGATTTCTACATTCCCCACTGGTTACGAGGGAAAAAGTACCTGCCTGGAAGTAGTGTTCCTTGGTTGTAAATTCGAGTGGATTGTGCACGGATACACCTCCAAAGCTTATGTCTCCTTAACTTAAGTTTGTTTTTTATATTTCATTTATATTTTTTATCGGAGTAATATTCCTTTGTGTACGTAGACCACTTCTTCTTTGTGCATTCATCTGTTGATGGAAATTTTGGTTGTTCCAAGTCTTGGCTAGGGTAAATAGTGCTGCAGTGTACGATTGTCAACCTGTTTCTTTTGATTCTGGTCTTCTCAGGTGATAGGGCCCGTAATGGGCCTACCAGATCATATGGTGGCTCAATTTTTACCTTTAAACCCACCTCCTTTCTGTTCTCACTATTGGCTGTTCCCAGTTGACATCCCACCAGCAGCTAGAGGGCACACAGGTCTCTAAAACCCCTTGAGTATTTATTGTTTAGAGATTTTTGCTTATGATCATTCTGACTGTTGTCAGGTAAAAGTTTTTGTAGATTGCATTTGCATATCTTTATTAATTCCTTACGTTGAGCTTTTTCCATGGCCTTTATGGTTAAACAAACAAACAAAAAAATAGTACGAAAAAAATATATAAGTTAAATATGCCTCCTGAAATTGTCTTCTTGAAAGGTTGCCCTCTTTTGAATTTTTTCGTCGATATTTGAACCCAGGATATTTTTTGAGGGCAGGTGTCATTTACAGAGCTGCAATTCTTGTGAATATTAAGTGACCCTTAGCACTGTGTTTAAATCTGCTTTTGCAGGAGATGGTCACAAGGCTGTGGCAGTTCTCCATTCCCAAATCTGGTTAACTAGGGCCAAAGAGCCTTCCTGGGTGTAACGTTCCAACTTGTAAATTAGAATTGAATGTGCCAGCAAAAACCTCCATAAGTTTAGGTCTCATTACTTCTTGTTGGCTTTCTTAATTTAATTTTTATTTGTTATCACAGCAAATTTGATTACAATGTTTTGTTTCTGCTAGGTGTGCAAGGTGTCATTGTTTTACACATATACATATATCTATTCATCTTGGGATCCATTTCCCATGTGGGTTATGACACAATGTTGAGTAGTCTTCTCTCGGTGTTCCGTAGGTCTTTGGTGCTTATATATTTCACATGTGTTGGTATATCTCTGTTTATCCCAATATCCTAATTTATCCAATCCTCACACCTTTCCATTTGGTTAACCATGCGTTTGTTGATTGAATGCATGATTGCCTTTCTCTCTGAAAAATCTTCATTGGTATCCGTTTTTAGGTAACACCGATAAGTGATATCATAGGATATGTGTCCTTCGCTTTCTGACTTACTTCAAGTCGTGATTACCTCTGGACTCATCTATGGTGCTGCGGCCGGCATTGTTGCATTTTTTTCCTGGGCTAATATTGCACCTGTACATATACCAGTTCTTCTTTTCCATTCATCTGTTGATGGAGTTTTTGCTAGCTTCCATGTCTTGGCTATTGCAATAATGCTGCAGTGCAGTTTTGCCTGCCTGTGTCTTTCTAATTCTGTCTTCTTAGGTCATATGCCCAGGAGTGTGCCTGCTGAATCCTATGGTACCTCAATGTGTACCTGTTAAAGGCACCTCCATTCGGTTTACGTGATTTTCTCTTACCAGTTTAGTCCCACTCAAAGATGAGGGTACGCATTTCTCCGCAGCCCCTTCAGCATTTATGGCTTGCAGAATTTTTGATGATGGTCATTCTGACCCATGTGAGCTGATACCTTTTTGTGGCTGGATTTGCATATGTCTTATAATTCCTTATATTGAGCTTATAGGCATGTACTTATACTTTTTGTTTTTTACAGAGTGAGTCCAGCTTACCTATTCAAATGATTTGTTGAAGTAGGTGCCATATTTTGAATATTTTGGCCATTACCTCCCTCAACCCATTTTGTTGGCAGGTGTCATTTATAGCCCTGCAGTCCTTTTGAATATGAAGTGACCTTTAGCATAGGTTTTAAAGCTGCTGCTGCGGCACAATGCCCCAGGGCGGCAGCATTTCTACATTCCCCACTCTGGTTACTAGGCAAACAGTACCTTTATGAAGTAGTGTTCCTTGGTTGTAAATTAGAGTGGATTGTGCACGGATACACCCCCAAAGCTTATGTCTCCTTCCTTAGGTTTGTTTTTTATATTTAATTTATATGTTTTAATCGGAATAATATTCCTGTGTGTACATGGACCGCTTCTTCCTTGTGGATTCATCTGCTGATGGACATTTTGGTTGTTCCAAGTCTTGGCTAGGGGAAATAGTGCTGCAGTGTAGGATTGTCAGCCTGTGTCTTTTGATTCTGGTCTTCTCAGGTGATAGGGCCCGTAATGGGCCCACCAGATCATATGTGAGCTCAATTTTTACCTTTAAACGCACCTCCTTTCTTTTCTCACTACTGACTGTTACCATTTGACATCCCACCAGCAGCTAGAGGGTACTCAGTTCTCTAAAACCCCTTGATTATTTATTGTTTAGAGATTTTATGCTGATGATCATTCTGACTGTGGTCTGGTAAAAGTTTTTGTAGATTGGATTTGCGTGTCTTTATTAGTTCCTGATGGTGAGCTTTTCCCATGGTCTTTTTTGTTAAAGAAAAAAAAAGGAAAAGAGAAAATGTGAGTTAAATATACCTCTTGAAATTGTCTTCTTGAAACCTTGCCCTCTCTTGAATTTTTTGGTCGATTTTCGACGCCAGTGTTTGTTTTGAGGGCGTGTGTCACTTACAGGCTTGCAATTGTTGTTACTATTTAGTGACCATTACACTGGGTTGAAAGCTGCTGTTGTGGGAAACGGCCACACGGCAGCAGCGTTTCTCCATTCCCAAACTGGATTACTAGGGCAGCAGAGCTTTCCTGGAGGTCGTGTTCCTAGGTGGTAAATTAGAATGGAATGTGCAAGGAAAAAACCCCATCAATTTATGTCTGAGTACATCCTCTTTGTTGTTTTAATTTTTTTAATCAGGGTAATGATTAGAATATTATTTATTCTAGGTGTACACAGTCTAGTTCATTTGAACATTATATATATATATATTTATGAACAGGTCCTCTTCCCATATAAATTAATACAGAGTGTTCAGAACCTTCCTGGAAGTAGGGTTCCTAGGTTGTAAAGTAGAATGGAATGTGCCAGTTAAAACCCCCATAAGTTTATGTCTCATTACTTCTTGTTCATTTTTTTAATTTAATGTTTATTTTTAGTTTTTGTAACAACAAATCTGATTACAATGTTTCATTCGTTCTAGGTGTGGAAGATGTGGTTCTTTGATACATATATCTATTTATCTTCGGATCCATTTCCCCTGTGGGTTATGACACAATGTTGAGTAGTCTTCTCTTGGAATTCCGTAGGTCTTTGGCGATTATATATGTCACATGTGTTTGTATATCTTTGTTAACCCCAGTATTCTAATGTATCCAATCCTCACACCTTTTCATTTGGTTAACCATAAGTTTCTTTAATGAATCTGTGATTGCCTTTCTTCGTGGAAATATCTTCACGGGTATCAATTTTTAGGTAACACCTATAAGTGATACCATAGGATATGTGTCTTTCGCTTTCTGAGTTACTTCAAGTTGTGTGAGTACCTGTAGACTCATCTATGGTGCTGCAAACGATGTTGTTTCCGTTTTTTCCTTGGCTAATATTCCATCTGTACATGTACCAGTTCTTCTTTGGCCATTCATCTTTTGAAGGACTTTTTGGTTGTTTTCATGTCTTGTCTATTGTAATACTGCTACAGTGCAGTATTGCCTGCCTGTGTCATTCAATTCTGTCTTCCTAGATCATAGGCCCAGGATTGGGCCCGCTGAATCCTATGGTAGCTCAAAATTTACCTTTTAAAGACACCTTTTTCTGTTTTTATTAGTGGCTGTTACCAGTTTACATCCCACTTAAAGTTGAGAGTATGCATTTCTCCACAACCCCTTCGGCATTTATTGTTTGTAGTTGTTTTTGCTGATGGTCATTCTCACTGGAATGAGCTGATACCTTTTTGTGGTTGAATTTGCATGCGTCTAATAATTCCTTATATTGAGATATTAGCCATATGCTTTTTCTTTCTTTTTAAAGAGTAAAACTTACATATTCAAATTGTTTTCATGTAGTATGTGCCACATTTTGAATTTTTTTGGCGATTACCTCCCTCAAGACATTAAAACAAACAAAAAAAGGCATTTAGACGGCAGGTGTCATTTGCCGCCCCGCAGTTCTTGTGAATATGAAGTGAGCATTAGCACAGCTTTTAAAGCTGCTGTTGTGGGTAACAGCCACAGGGCGGTAGCATTTCTACATTACACACTCTGGTTACTAGGGAAACAGAATCTTCCTGAAAGTTGTGTTTCTCGGTTTTACATTAGAGTGGAATGTGCCTCGATAAACCTCCAAAAGCTTATGTCTCCTTCCTTATGTTTGTTTATAAAACTTAATTTATATTTTTTCTCAGAGTAATATTCCATTGTGTACGTGGACCACTTCTTCTTTGTGCATTCATCTGTTGATGGACATTTTGGTTGCTTCCAAGTCTTGGCTGTGGTAAATATTGCTGCAAGGCAGGATTGCTAGCCTGGGTCTTTTTGATTTTTGTCTTCTCAGGTGATAGGCCCAACAGTGGGCCTGCTGGATTGAATCGTAGCTCAATGTTTACCTTGTGAAGGCTCCCCCATTCTGTTTTCATTGATGGCTCTTACCAGTTTACATCCCACTTAGAGCTGAGGGTACGCAATTCTCCACAACCCCTTTGGCATTTATTGTTTGCAGAATTTTTGCTGATGGTCATTCGGATACATTTTTGTAGGCTGGATTTGCATGTCTTTAATAATTCCTAATGTTGAGCGTTCTGCCACGCCTTTTTTGTTGTTGTTGTTTAAAAAGAAAAGAAAAAAAGTGTGAGTAAAATATACCTTTTGAAATTGTCGTGTTGAAATGTTGCCCTGTTTTGAATTTCTTGGTCTATTTTCGATCCCAGGATTTTTTTGATGGCAGGTGTCATTTACGGGTCTGCAATTATTGTGAATATTAAGTGACCATTATCCCTGGGTTAACAGCTGCTGTTGCAGGATACGGTCACAAGGCTGCAGCATTTCTCCATGCCCAAATCTGGTTACTAGGGCAACAGAGCCTTCCTGGAAGTCCTGTTCCTAGGTTGTAAATTAGAATGGAATGTGCCAGGAAAACCCCCCATACGTTTGTCTCATTACGTCTTGTCCGTTTTTTTAATTTAAATTTTATTTGTTATCACAGCAAATTTGATTACAATGTTTTGTTTGTTCTAGGTGTGCAAGATGTGGTTTTCTTACACATATACATATATCTATTCATCTTCGGATCCCTACCCAATGTAGGTTATGACACAGTGTTGAGTAGTCTTCTCTTGGAATTCCGTAGGTCTTTGGTGATTATATATTTCACCTGTGTTTGTATATCTCTGTTAACCCCAATATCCTAATGTAGCCAATCTTCACAACTTTCCAATTGGTTATCCAAAAGTTTGTTTAAGAAATCTGTGATTGCCTTTCTCTGTGGAGATACCTTCATTGGTATCAATTTTTAGGTAACACCTATAATTGATATAATAGGGTATGTGTCTTTCGCCTTCTGACTTACTGCAAGTTGTGTGATTACCTCCAGACTCATCTATGGTTCCGCAAACTGCATTGTTTCATTTTTTTTTCGTGACTAATATTCCATGTGTACCCATACCAGTTCTTCTGTGTCCATTCGTCTCTTGATGGACTTTTTGGTTTTTTCCATGTCTTGGCTATTTTAGTACTGCCGAAGTGCAGTTTTGCCTGCCTGTGTCTTTATATTTCTGTCTCCCTAGGTTATAGGCCAAGGAGTGGGCCTGCAGGGTCATGTGGTATCTCAATGTTTACCTTTTAAAGGCAGCTCCATTCTGTTTTCATTAGTGGCACTTACCAGTTTACGAGCCACTTAAAGTTGAGGGTATGAATTTCGCCACAACCCCTTCAGGATTTATTGTTTGTATTTTTTTGCTGATGGTCATTCTGACCGGTGTGAGCTGATACCTTTTTGTGGCTGGATTTGCATATGTCTTATCATTCCTTATATTGAGCTTATAGCCATGTACTTTTTTGTTGTTTTTTAAAGAGTGAGTACAGCTTACCTATTCAAATGGTTTCTTGAAGTATGTGCCATATTTTGAATTCTTTTGGCCATTACCTCCCTCAACACATTTTGTTGGCAGGTGTCATTTATAGCCCTGCAGTCCTTGGGAATATGAAGTGTCCTTTAGCACAGGTTTTAAAACTGCTGTTGCGGCAAAGGGCCACAGGGCGGCAGGATTTCTACATTCCCCACTGGTTACGAGGGAAAAAGTACCTGCCTGGAAGTAGTGTTCCTTGGTTGTAAATTCGAGTGGATTGTGCACGGATACACCTCCAAAGCTTATGTCTCCTTAACTTAGGTTTGTTTTTTATATTTCATTTATATTTTTTATCGGAGTAATATTCCTTTGTGTACGTGGACCACTTCTTCTTTGTGCATTCATCTGTTGATGGAAATTTTGGTTGTTCCAAGTCTTGGCTAGGGTAAATAGTGCTGCAGTGTACGATTGTCAACCTGTTTCTTTTGATTCTGGTCTTCTCAGGTGATAGGGCCCGTAATGGGCCTACCAGATCATATGGTGGCTCAATTTTTACCTTTAAACCCACCTCCTTTCTGTTCTCACTATTGGCTGTTCCCAGTTGACATCCCACCAGCAGCTAGAGGGCACACAGGTCTCTAAAACCCCTTGAGTATTTATTGTTTAGAGATTTTTGCTTATGATCATTCTGACTGTTGTCAGGTAAAAGTTTTTGTAGATTGCATTTGCATATCTTTATTAATTCCTGACGTTGAGCTTTTTCCATGGCTTTTATGGTTAAACAAACAAACAAAAAAATAGTACGAAAAAAATATATAAGTTAAATATGCCTCCTGAAATTGTCTTCTTGAAAGGTTGCCCTCTTTTGAATTTTTTTGTCGATATTTGAACCCAGGATATTTTTTGAGGGCAGGTGTCATTTACAGAGCTGCAATTCTTGTGAATATTAAGTGACCCTTAGCACTGTGTTTAAATCTGCTTTTGCAGAAGATGGTCACAAGGCTGTGGCAGTTCTCCATTCCCAAATCTGGTTAACTAGGGCCAAAGAGCCTTCCTGGGTGTAACGTTCCAACTTGTAAATTAGAATGGAATGTGCCAGCAAAAACCTCCATAAGTTTAGGTCTCATTACTTCTTGTTGGCTTTCTTAATTTAATTTTTATTTGTTATCACAGCAAATTTGATTACAATGTTTTGTTTCTGCTAGGTGTGCAAGGTGTCATTGTTTTACACATATACATATATCTATTCATCTTCGGATCCATTTCCCATGTGGGTTATGACACAATGTTGAGTAGTCTTCTCTCGGTGTTCCGTAGGTCTTTGGTGCTTATATATTTCACATGTGTTGGTATATCTCTGTTTATCCCAATATCCTAATTTATCCAATCCTCACACCTTTCCATTTGGTTAACCATGCGTTTGTTGATTGAATGTATGATTGCCTTTCTCTCTGAAAAATCTTCATTGGTATCCGTTTTTAGGTAACACCGATAAGTGATATCATAGGATATGTGTCCTTCGCTTTCTGAGTTACTTCAAGTTGTGATTACCTCTGGACTCATCTATGGTGCTGCGGCCGGCATTGTTGCATTTTTTTCCTGGGCTAATATTGCACCTGTACATATACCAGTTCTTCTTTTCCATTCATCTGTTGATGGAGTTTTTGCTAGCTTCCATGTCTTGGCTATTGCAATAATGCTGCAGTGCAGTTTTGCCTGCCTGTGTCTTTCTAATTCTGTCTTCTTAGGTCATATGCTCAGGAGTGTGCCTGCTGAATCCTATGGTACCTCAATGTGTACCTGTTAAAGGCACCTCCATTCGGTTTACGTGATTTTCTCTTACCAGTTTAGTCCCACTCAAAGATGAGGGTACGCATTTCTCCGCAGCCCCTTCAGCATTTATGGCTTGCAGAATTTTTGATGATGGTCATTCTGACCCATGTGAGCTGATACCTTTTTGTGGCTGGATTTGCATATGTCTTATAATTCCTTATATTGAGCTTATAGGCATGTACTTATACTTTTTGTTTTTTACAGAGTGAGTCCAGCTTACCTATTCAAATGATTTGTTGAAGTAGGTGCCATATTTTGAATATTTTGGCCATTACCTCCCTCAACCCATTTTGTTGGCAGGTGTCATTTATAGCCCTGCAGTCCTTTTGAATATGAAGTGACCTTTAGCATAGGTTTTAAAGCTGCTGCTGCGGCACAATGCCCCAGGGCGGCAGCATTTCTACATTCCCCACTCTGGTTACTAGGCAAACAGTACCTTTATGAAGTAGTGTTCCTTGGTTGTAAATTAGAGTGGATTGTGCACGGATACACCCCCAAAGCTTATGTCTCCTTCCTTAGGTTTGTTTTTTATATTTAATTTATATGTTTTAATCGGAATAATATTCCTGTGTGTACATGGACCGCTTCTTCCTTGTGGATTCATCTGCTGATGGACATTTTGGTTGTTCCAAGTCGTGGCTAGGGGAAATAGTGCTGCAGTGTAGGATTGTCAGCCTGTGTCTTTTGATTCTGGTCTTCTCAGGTGATAGGGCCCGTAATGGGCCCACCAGATCATATGTGAGCTCAATTTTTACCTTTAAACGCACCTCCTTTCTTTTCTCACTACTGACTGTTACCATTTGACATCCCACCAGCAGCTAGAGGGTACTCAGTGCTCTAAAACCCCTTGATTATTTATTGTTTAGAGATTTTATGCTGATGATCATTCTGACTGTGGTCTGGTAAAAGTTTTTGTAGATTGGATTTGCGTGTCTTTATTAGTTCCTGATGGTGAGCTTTTCCCATGGTCTTTTTTGTTAAAGAAAAAAAAAGGAAAAGAGAAAATGTGAGTTAAATATACCTCTTGAAATTGTCTTCTTGAAACCTTGCCCTCTCTTGAATTTTTTGGTCGATTTTCGACGCCAGTGTTTGTTTTGAGGGCGTGTGTCACTTACAGGCTTGCAATTGTTGTTACTATTTAGTGACCATTACACTGGGTTGAAAGCTGCTGTTGTGGGAAACGGCCACACGGCAGCAGCGTTTCTCCATTCCCAAACTGGATTACTAGGGCAGCAGAGCTTTCCTGGAGGTCGTGTTCCTAGGTGGTAAATTAGAATGGAATGTGCAAGGAAAAAACCCCATCAATTTATGTCTGAGTACATCCTCTTTGTTGTTTTAATTTTTTTAATCAGGGTAATGATTAGAATATTATTTATTCTAGGTGTACACAGTCTAGTTCATTTGAACATTATATATATATATATTTATGAACAGGTCCTCTTCCCATATAAATTAATACAGAGTGTTCAGAACCTTCCTGGAAGTAGGGTTCCTAGGTTGTAAAGTAGAATGGAATGTGCCAGTTAAAACCCCCATAAGTTTATGTCTCATTACTTCTTGTTCATTTTTTTAATTTAATGTTTATTTTTAGTTTTTGTAACAACAAATCTGATTACAATGTTTCATTCGTTCTAGGTGTGGAAGATGTGGTTCTTTGATACATATATCTATTTATCTTCGGATCCATTTCCCCTGTGGGTTATGACACAATGTTGAGTAGTCTTCTCTTGGAATTCCGTAGGTCTTTGGCGATTATATATGTCACATGTGTTTGTATATCTTTGTTAACCCCAGTATTCTAATGTATCCAATCCTCACACCTTTTCATTTGGTTAACCATAAGTTTCTTTAATGAATCTGTGATTGCCTTTCTTCGTGGAAATATCTTCACGGGTATCAATTTTTAGGTAACACCTATAAGTGATACCATAGGATATGTGTCTTTCGCTTTCTGAGTTACTTCAAGTTGTGTGAGTACCTGTAGACTCATCTATGGTGCTGCAAACGATGTTGTTTCCGTTTTTTCCTTGGCTAATATTCCATCTGTACATGTACCAGTTCTTCTTTGGCCATTCATCTTTTGAAGGACTTTTTGGTTGTTTTCATGTCTTGTCTATTGTAATACTGCTACAGTGCAGTATTGCCTGCCTGTGTCATTCAATTCTGTCTTCCTAGATCATAGGCCCAGGATTGGGCCCGCTGAATCCTATGGTAGCTCAAAATTTACCTTTTAAAGACACCTTTTTCTGTTTTTATTAGTGGCTGTTACCAGTTTACATCCCACTTAAAGTTGAGAGTATGCATTTCTCCACAACCCCTTCGGCATTTATTGTTTGTAGTTGTTTTTGCTGATGGTCATTCTCACTGGAATGAGCTGATACCTTTTTGTGGTTGAATTTGCATGCGTCTAATAATTCCTTATATTGAGATATTAGCCATATGCTTTTTCTTTCTTTTTAAAGAGTAAAACTTACATATTCAAATTGTTTTCATGTAGTATGTGCCACATTTTGAATTTTTTTGGCGATTACCTCCCTCAAGACATTAAAACAAACAAAAAAAGGCATTTAGACGGCAGGTGTCATTTGCCGCCCCGCAGTTCTTGTGAATATGAAGTGAGCATTAGCACAGCTTTTAAAGCTGCTGTTGTGGGTAACAGCCACAGGGCGGTAGCATTTCTACATTACACACTCTGGTTACTAGGGAAACAGAATCTTCCTGAAAGTTGTGTTTCTCGGTTTTACATTAGAGTGGAATGTGCCTCGATAAACCTCCAAAAGCTTATGTCTCCTTCCTTATGTTTGTTTATAAAACTTAATTTATATTTTTTCTCAGAGTAATATTCCATTGTGTACGTGGACCACTTCTTCTTTGTGCATTCATCTGTTGATGGACATTTTGGTTGCTTCCAAGTCTTGGCTGTGGTAAATATTGCTGCAAGGCAGGATTGCTAGCCTGGGTCTTTTTGATTTTTGTCTTCTCAGGTGATAGGCCCAACAGTGGGCCTGCTGGATTGAATCGTAGCTCAATGTTTACCTTGTGAAGGCTCCCCCATTCTGTTTTCATTGATGGCTCTTACCAGTTTACATCCCACTTAGAGCTGAGGGTACGCAATTCTCCACAACCCCTTTGGCATTTATTGTTTGCAGAATTTTTGCTGATGGTCATTCGGATACATTTTTGTAGGCTGGATTTGCATGTCTTTAATAATTCCTAATGTTGAGCGTTCTGCCACGCCTTTTTTGTTGTTGTTGTTTAAAAAGAAAAGAAAAAAAGTGTGAGTAAAATATACCTTTTGAAATTGTCGTGTTGAAATGTTGCCCTGTTTTGAATTTCTTGGTCTATTTTCGATCCCAGGATTTTTTTGATGGCAGGTGTCATTTACGGGTCTGCAATTATTGTGAATATTAAGTGACCATTATCCCTGGGTTAACAGCTGCTGTTGCAGGATACGGTCACAAGGCTGCAGCATTTCTCCATGCCCAAATCTGGTTACTAGGGCAACAGAGCCTTCCTGGAAGTCCTGTTCCTAGGTTGTAAATTAGAATGGAATGTGCCAGGAAAACCCCCCATACGTTTGTCTCATTACGTCTTGTCCGTTTTTTTAATTTAAATTTTATTTGTTATCACAGCAAATTTGATTACAATGTTTTGTTTGTTCTAGGTGTGCAAGATGTGGTTTTCTTACACATATACATATATCTATTCATCTTCGGATCCCTACCCAATGTAGGTTATGACACAGTGTTGAGTAGTCTTCTCTTGGAATTCCGTAGGTCTTTGGTGATTATATATTTCACCTGTGTTTGTATATCTCTGTTAACCCCAATATCCTAATGTAGCCAATCTTCACAACTTTCCAATTGGTTATCCAAAAGTTTGTTTAAGAAATCTGTGATTGCCTTTCTCTGTGGAGATACCTTCATTGGTATCAATTTTTAGGTAACACCTATAATTGATATAATAGGGTATGTGTCTTTCGCCTTCTGACTTACTGCAAGTTGTGTGATTACCTCCAGACTCATCTATGGTTCCGCAAACTGCATTGTTTCATTTTTTTTTCGTGACTAATATTCCATGTGTACCCATACCAGTTCTTCTGTGTCCATTCGTCTCTTGATGGACTTTTTGGTTTTTTCCATGTCTTGGCTATTTTAGTACTGCCGAAGTGCAGTTTTGCCTGCCTGTGTCTTTATATTTCTGTCTCCCTAGGTTATAGGCCAAGGAGTGGGCCTGCAGGGTCATGTGGTATCTCAATGTTTACCTTTTAAAGGCAGCTCCATTCTGTTTTCATTAGTGGCACTTACCAGTTTACGAGCCACTTAAAGTTGAGGGTATGAATTTCGCCACAACCCCTTCAGGATTTATTGTTTGTATTTTTTTGCTGATGGTCATTCTGACCGGTGTGAGCTGATACCTTTTTGTGGCTGGATTTGCATATGTCTTATCATTCCTTATATTGAGCTTATAGCCATGTACTTTTTTGTTGTTTTTTAAAGAGTGAGTACAGCTTACCTATTCAAATGGTTTCTTGAAGTATGTGCCATATTTTGAATTCTTTTGGCCATTACCTCCCTCAACACATTTTGTTGGCAGGTGTCATTTATAGCCCTGCAGTCCTTGGGAATATGAAGTGTCCTTTAGCACAGGTTTTAAAACTGCTGTTGCGGCAAAGGGCCACAGGGCGGCAGGATTTCTACATTCCCCACTGGTTACGAGGGAAAAAGTACCTGCCTGGAAGTAGTGTTCCTTGGTTGTAAATTCGAGTGGATTGTGCACGGATACACCTCCAAAGCTTATGTCTCCTTAACTTAGGTTTGTTTTTTATATTTCATTTATATTTTTTATCGGAGTAATATTCCTTTGTGTACGTGGACCACTTCTTCTTTGTGCATTCATCTGTTGATGGAAATTTTGGTTGTTCCAAGTCTTGGCTAGGGTAAATAGTGCTGCAGTGTACGATTGTCAACCTGTTTCTTTTGATTCTGGTCTTCTCAGGTGATAGGGCCCGTAATGGGCCTACCAGATCATATGGTGGCTCAATTTTTACCTTTAAACCCACCTCCTTTCTGTTCTCACTATTGGCTGTTCCCAGTTGACATCCCACCAGCAGCTAGAGGGCACACAGGTCTCTAAAACCCCTTGAGTATTTATTGTTTAGAGATTTTTGCTTATGATCATTCTGACTGTTGTCAGGTAAAAGTTTTTGTAGATTGCATTTGCATATCTTTATTAATTCCTGACGTTGAGCTTTTTCCATGGCTTTTATGGTTAAACAAACAAACAAAAAAATAGTACGAAAAAAATATATAAGTTAAATATGCCTCCTGAAATTGTCTTCTTGAAAGGTTGCCCTCTTTTGAATTTTTTTGTCGATATTTGAACCCAGGATATTTTTTGAGGGCAGGTGTCATTTACAGAGCTGCAATTCTTGTGAATATTAAGTGACCCTTAGCACTGTGTTTAAATCTGCTTTTGCAGAAGATGGTCACAAGGCTGTGGCAGTTCTCCATTCCCAAATCTGGTTAACTAGGGCCAAAGAGCCTTCCTGGGTGTAACGTTCCAACTTGTAAATTAGAATGGAATGTGCCAGCAAAAACCTCCATAAGTTTAGGTCTCATTACTTCTTGTTGGCTTTCTTAATTTAATTTTTATTTGTTATCACAGCAAATTTGATTACAATGTTTTGTTTCTGCTAGGTGTGCAAGGTGTCATTGTTTTACACATATACATATATCTATTCATCTTCGGATCCATTTCCCATGTGGGTTATGACACAATGTTGAGTAGTCTTCTCTCGGTGTTCCGTAGGTCTTTGGTGCTTATATATTTCACATGTGTTGGTATATCTCTGTTTATCCCAATATCCTAATTTATCCAATCCTCACACCTTTCCATTTGGTTAACCATGCGTTTGTTGATTGAATGTATGATTGCCTTTCTCTCTGAAAAATCTTCATTGGTATCCGTTTTTAGGTAACACCGATAAGTGATATCATAGGATATGTGTCCTTCGCTTTCTGAGTTACTTCAAGTTGTGATTACCTCTGGACTCATCTATGGTGCTGCGGCCGGCATTGTTGCATTTTTTTCCTGGGCTAATATTGCACCTGTACATATACCAGTTCTTCTTTTCCATTCATCTGTTGATGGAGTTTTTGCTAGCTTCCATGTCTTGGCTATTGCAATAATGCTGCAGTGCAGTTTTGCCTGCCTGTGTCTTTCTAATTCTGTCTTCTTAGGTCATATGCTCAGGAGTGTGCCTGCTGAATCCTATGGTACCTCAATGTGTACCTGTTAAAGGCACCTCCATTCGGTTTACGTGATTTTCTCTTACCAGTTTAGTCCCACTCAAAGATGAGGGTACGCATTTCTCCGCAGCCCCTTCAGCATTTATGGCTTGCAGAATTTTTGATGATGGTCATTCTGACCCATGTGAGCTGATACCTTTTTGTGGCTGGATTTGCATATGTCTTATAATTCCTTATATTGAGCTTATAGGCATGTACTTATACTTTTTGTTTTTTACAGAGTGAGTCCAGCTTACCTATTCAAATGATTTGTTGAAGTAGGTGCCATATTTTGAATATTTTGGCCATTACCTCCCTCAACCCATTTTGTTGGCAGGTGTCATTTATAGCCCTGCAGTCCTTTTGAATATGAAGTGACCTTTAGCATAGGTTTTAAAGCTGCTGCTGCGGCACAATGCCCCAGGGCGGCAGCATTTCTACATTCCCCACTCTGGTTACTAGGCAAACAGTACCTTTATGAAGTAGTGTTCCTTGGTTGTAAATTAGAGTGGATTGTGCACGGATACACCCCCAAAGCTTATGTCTCCTTCCTTAGGTTTGTTTTTTATATTTAATTTATATGTTTTAATCGGAATAATATTCCTGTGTGTACATGGACCGCTTCTTCCTTGTGGATTCATCTGCTGATGGACATTTTGGTTGTTCCAAGTCGTGGCTAGGGGAAATAGTGCTGCAGTGTAGGATTGTCAGCCTGTGTCTTTTGATTCTGGTCTTCTCAGGTGATAGGGCCCGTAATGGGCCCACCAGATCATATGTGAGCTCAATTTTTACCTTTAAACGCACCTCCTTTCTTTTCTCACTACTGACTGTTACCATTTGACATCCCACCAGCAGCTAGAGGGTACTCAGTGCTCTAAAACCCCTTGATTATTTATTGTTTAGAGATTTTATGCTGATGATCATTCTGACTGTGGTCTGGTAAAAGTTTTTGTAGATTGGATTTGCGTGTCTTTATTAGTTCCTGATGGTGAGCTTTTCCCATGGTCTTTTTTGTTAAACAAAAAAAAAGGAAAAGAGAAAATGTGAGTTAAATATACCTCTTGAAATTGTCTTCTTGAAACCTTGCCCTCTCTTGAATTTTTTGGTCGATTTTCGACGCCAGTGTTTGTTTTGAGGGCGTGTGTCACTTACAGGCTTGCAATTGTTACTATTTAGTGACCATTACACTGGGTTGAAAGCGGCTGTTGTGGGAAACGGCCACACGGCAGCAGCGTTTCTCCATTCCCAAACTGGATTACTAGGGCAGCAGAGCTTTCCTGGAGGTCGTGCTCCTAGGTGGTAAATTAGAATGGAATGTGCAAGGAAAAAACCCCATCAATTTATGTCTGAGTACATCCTCTTTGTTGTTTTAATTTTTTTAATCAGGGTAATGATTAGAATATTATTTATTCTAGGTGTACACAGTCTAGTTCATTTGAACATTATATATATATATATTTATGAACAGGTCCTCTTCCCATATAAATTAATACAGAGTGTTCCGAACCTTCCTGGAAGTAGGGTTCCTAGGTTGTAAAGTAGAATGGAATGTGCCAGTTAAAACCCCCATAAGTTTATGTCTCATTACTTCTTGTTCATTTTTTTAATTTAATGTTTATTTTTAGTTTTTGTAACAACAAATCTGATTACAATGTTTCATTCGTTCTAGGTGTGGAAGATGTGGTTCTTTGATACATATATCTATTTATCTTCGGATCCATTTCCCCTGTGGGTTATGACACAATGTTGAGTAGTCTTCTCTTGGAATTCCGTAGGTCTTTGGCGATTATATATGTCAAATGTGTTTGTATATCTTTGTTAACCCCAGTATTCTAATGTATCCAATCCTCACACCTTTTCATTTGGTTAACCATAAGTTTCTTTAATGAATCTGTGATTGCCTTTCTTCGTGGAAATATATTCACGGGTATCAATTTTTAGGTAACACCTATAAGTGATACCATAGGATATGTGTCTTTCGCTTTCTGAGTTACTTCAAGTTGTGTGAGTACCTGTAGACTCATCTATGGTGCTGCAAACGATGTTGTTTCCGTTTTTTCCTTGGCTAATATTCCATCTGTACATGTACCAGTTCTTCTTTGGCCATTCATCTTTTGAAGGACTTTTTGGTTGTTTTCATGTCTTGTCTATTGTAATACTGCTACAGTGCAGTATTGCCTGCCTGTGTCATTCAATTCTGTCTTCCTAGATCATAGGCCCAGGATTGGGCCCGCTGAATCCTATGGTAGCTCAAAATTTACCTTTTAAAGACACCTTTTTCTGTTTTTATTAGTGGCTGTTACCAGTTTACATCCCACTTAAAGTTGAGAGTATGCATTTCTCCACAACCCCTTCGGCATTTATTGTTTGTAGTTGTTTTTGCTGATGGTCATTCTCACTGGAATGAGCTGATACCTTTTTGTGGTTGAATTTGCATGCGTCTAATAATTCCTTATATTGAGATATTAGCCATATGCTTTTTCTTTCTTTTTAAAGAGTAAAACTTACATATTCAAATTGTTTTCATGTAGTATGTGCCACATTTTGAATTTTTTTGGCGATTACCTCCCTCAAGACATTAAAACAAACAAAAAAAGGCATTTAGACGGCAGGTGTCATTTGCCGCCCCGCAGTTCTTGTGAATATGAAGTGAGCATTAGCACAGCTTTTAAAGCTGCTGTTGTGGGTAACAGCCACAGGGTGGTAGCATTTCTACATTACACACTCTGGTTACTAGGGAAACAGAATCTTCCTGAAAGTTGTGTTTCTCGGTTTTACATTAGAGTGGAATGTGCCTCGATAAACCTCCAAAAGCTTATGTCTCCTTCCTTATGTTTGTTTATAAAACTTAATTTATATTTTTTCTCAGAGTAATATTCCATTGTGTACGTGGACCACTTCTTCTTTGTGCATTCATCTGTTGATGGACATTTTGGTTGCTTCCAAGTCTTGGCTGTGGTAAATATTGCTGCAAGGCAGGATTGCTAGCCTGGGTCTTTTTGATTTTTGTCTTCTCAGGTGATAGGCCCAGCAGTGGGCCTGCTGGATTGAATCGTAGCTCAATGTTTACCTTGTGAAGGCTCCTCCATTCTGTTTTCATTGATGGCTCTTACCAGTTTACATCCCACTTAGAGCTGAGGGTACGCAATTCTCCACAACCCCTTTGGCATTTATTGTTTGCAGAATTTTTGCTGATGGTCATTCGGATACATTTTTGTAGGCTGGATTTGCATGTCTTTAATAATTCCTAATGTTGAGCGTTCTGCCACGCCTTTTTTTGTTGTTGTTGTTTAAAAAGAAAAGAAAAAATGTGTGAGTAAAATACACCTTTTGAAATTGTCGTGTTGAGATGTTGCCCTGTTTTGAATTTCTTGGTCTATTTTCGATCCCAGGATTTTTTTTGATGGCAGGTGTCATTTACGGGTCTGCAATTATTGTGAATATTAAGTGACCATTATCCCTGGGTTAACAGCTGCTGTTGCAGGATACGGTCACAAGGCTGCAGCATTTCTCCATGCCCAAATCTGGTTACTAGGGCAACAGAGCCTTCCTGGAAGTCCTGTTCCTAGGTTGTAAATTAGAATGGAATGTGCCAGGAAAACCCCCCATACGTTTGTCTCATTACGTCTTGTCCGTTTTTTTAATTTAAATTTTATTTGTTATCACAGCAAATTTGATTACAATGTTTTGTTTGTTCTAGGTGTGCAAGATGTGGTTTTCTTACACATATACATATATCTATTCATCTTCGGATCCCTACCCAATGTAGGTTATGACACAGTGTTGAGTAGTCTTCTCTCGGAATTCCGTAGGTCTTTGGTGATTATATATTTCACCTGTGTTTGTATATCTCTGTTAACCCCAATATCCTAATGTAGCCAATCTTCACAACTTTCCAATTGGTTATCCAAAAGTTTGTTTAAGAAATCTGTGATTGCCTTTCTCTGTGGAGATACCTTCATTGGTATCAATTTTTAGGTAACACCTATAATTGATATAATAGGGTATGTGTCTTTCGCCTTCTGACTTACTGCAAGTTGTGTGATTACCTCCAGACTCATCTATGGTTCCGCAAACTGCATTGTTTCATTTTTTTTTCGTGACTAATATTCCATGTGTACCCATACCAGTTCTTCTGTGTCCATTCTTCTCTTGATGGACTTTTTGGTTTTTTCCATGTCTTGGCTATTTTAGTACTGCCGAAGTGCAGTTTTGCCTGCCTGTGTCTTTATATTTCTGTCTCCCTAGGTTATAGGCCAAGGAGTGGGCCTGCAGGGTCATGTGGTATCTCAATGTTTACCTTTTAAAGGCAGCTCCATTCTGTTTTCATTAGTGGCACTTACCAGTTTACGAGCCACTTAAAGTTGAGGGTATGAATTTCGCCACAACCCCTTCAGGATTTATTGTTTGTATTTTTTTGCTGATGGTCATTCTGACCGGTGTGAGCTGATACCTTTTTGTGGCTGGATTTGCATATGTCTTATCATTCCTTATATTGAGCTTATAGCCATGTACTTTTTTGTTGTTTTTTAAAGAGTGAGTACAGCTTACCTATTCAAATGGTTTCTTGAAGTATGTGCCATATTTTGAATTCTTTTGGCCATTACCTCCCTCAACACATTTTGTTGGCAGGTGTCATTTATAGCCCTGCAGTCCTTGGGAATATGAAGTGTCCTTTAGCACAGGTTTTAAAACTGCTGTTGCGGCAAAGGGCCACAGGGCGGCAGGATTTCTACATTCCCCACTGGTTACGAGGGAAAAAGTACCTGCCTGGAAGTAGTGTTCCTTGGTTGTAAATTCGAGTGGATTGTGCACGGATACACCTCCAAAGCTTATGTCTCCTTAACTTAGGTTTGTTTTTTATATTTCATTTATATTTTTTATCGGAGTAATATTCCTTTGTGTACGTGGACCACTTCTTCTTTGTGCATTCATCTGTTGATGGAAATTTTGGTTGTTCCAAGTCTTGGCTAGGGTAAATAGTGCTGCAGTGTACGATTGTCAACCTGTTTCTTTTGATTCTGGTCTTCTCAGGTGATAGGGCCCGTAATGGGCCTACCAGATCATATGGTGGCTCAATTTTTACCTTTAAACCCACCTCCTTTCTGTTCTCACTATTGGCTGTTCCCAGTTGACATCCCACCAGCAGCTAGAGGGCACACAGGTCTCTAAAACCCCTTGAGTATTTATTGTTTAGAGATTTTTGCTTATGATCATTCTGACTGTTGTCAGGTAAAAGTTTTTGTAGATTGCATTTGCATATCTTTATTAATTCCTTACGTTGAGCTTTTTCCATGGCTTTTATGGTTAAACAAACAAACAAAAAAATAGTACGAAAAAAATATATAAGTTAAATATGCCTCCTGAAATTGTCTTCTTGAAAGGTTGCCCTCTTTTGAATTTTTTTGTCGATATTTGAACCCAGGATATTTTTTGAGGGCAGGTGTCATTTACAGAGCTGCAATTCTTGTGAATATTAAGTGACCCTTAGCACTGTGTTTAAATCTGCTTTTGCAGAAGATGGTCACAAGGCTGTGGCAGTTCTCCATTCCCAAATCTGGTTAACTAGGGCCAAAGAGCCTTCCTGGGTGTAACGTTCCAACTTGTAAATTAGAATGGAATGTGCCAGCAAAAACCTCCATAAGTTTAGGTCTCATTACTTCTTGTTGGCTTTCTTAATTTAATTTTTATTTGTTATCACAGCAAATTTGATTACAATGTTTTGTTTCTGCTAGGTGTGCAAGGTGTCATTCTTTTACACATATACATATATCTATTCATCTTCGGATCCATTTCCCATGTGGGTTATGACACAATGTTGAGTAGTCTTCTCTCGGTGTTCCGTAGGTCTTTGGTGCTTATATATTTCACATGTGTTGGTATATCTCTGTTTATCCCAATATCCTAATTTATCCAATCCTCACACCTTTCCATTTGGTTAACCATGCGTTTGTTGATTGAATGTATGATTGCCTTTCTCTCTGAAAAATCTTCATTGGTATCCGTTTTTAGGTAACACCGATAAGTGATATCATAGGATATGTGTCCTTCGCTTTCTGAGTTACTTCAAGTCGTGATTACCTCTGGACTCATCTATGGTGCTGCGGCCGGCATTGTTGCATTTTTTTCCTGGGCTAATATTGCACCTGTACATATACCAGTTCTTCTTTTCCATTCATCTGTTGATGGAGTTTTTGCTAGCTTCCATGTCTTGGCTATTGCAATAATGCTGCAGTGCAGTTTTGCCTGCATGTGTCTTTCTAATTCTGTCTTCTTAGGTCATATGCCTAGGAGTGTGCCTGCTGAATCCTATGGTACCTCAGTGTGTACCTGTTAAAGGCACCTCCATTCGGTTTACGTGATTTTCTCTTACCAGTTTAGTCCCACTCAAAGATGAGGGTACGCATTTCTCCGCAGCCCCTTCAGCATTTATGGCTTGATGATGGTCATTCTGACCCATGTGAGCTGATACCTTTTTGTGGCTGGATTTGCATATGTCTTATAATTCCTTATATTGAGCTTATAGGCATGTACTTATACTTTTTGTTTTTTACAGAGTGAGTCCAGCTTACCTATTCAAATGATTTGTTGAAGTAGGTGCCATATTTGGAATATTTTGGCCATTACCTCCCTCAACCCATTTTGTTGGCAGGTGTCATTTATAGCCCTGCAGTCCTTTTGAATATGAAGTGACCTTTAGCATAGGTTTTAAAGCTGCTGTTGCGGCACACGGCCCCAGGGCGGCAGCATTTCTACATTCCCCACTCTGGTTACTAGGGAAACAGTACCTTTATGAAGTAGTGTTCCTTGGTTGTAAAGTAGAGTGGATTGTGCACGGATACACCCCCAAAGCTTATGTCTCCTTCCTTAGGTTTTTTTTTTATATTTAATTTATATGTTTTAATCGGAATAATATTCCTGTGTGTACATGGACCGCTTCTTCTTTGTGGATTCATCTGCTGATGGACATTTTGGTTGTTCCAAGTCTTGGCTAGGGGAAATAGTGCTGCAGTGTAGGATTGTCAGCCTGTGTCTTTTGATTCTGGTCTTCTCAGGTGATAGGGCCCGTAATGGGCCCACCAGATCATATGTGAGCTCAATTTTTACCTTTAAACGCACCTCCTTTCTTTTCTCACTACTGACTGTTACCATTTGACATCCCACCAGCAGCTAGAGCGTACTCAGTTCTCTAAAACCCCTTGATTCTTTATTGTTTAGAGATTTTTTGCTGATGATCATTCTGACTGTGGTCTGGTAAAAGTTTTTGTAGATTGGATTTGCGTGTCTTTATTAGTTCCTGATGGTGAGGTTTTCCCATGGTCTTTTTTGTTAAACAAAAAAAAAAGAAAAGAGAAAATGTGAGTTAAATATACCTCTTGAAATTGTCTTCTTGAAACCTTGCCCTCTCTTGAATTTTTTGGTCGATTTTCGACGCCAGTGTTTGTTTTGAGGGCGTGTGTCACAGTCTTGCAATTGTTGTTACTATATAGTGACCATTACACTGGGTTGAAAGCTGCTGTTGTGGGAAACGGCCACACGGCAGCAGCGTTTCTCCATTCCCAAACTGGATTACTAGGGCAGCAGAGCTTTCCTGGAGGTCGTGTTCCTAGGTGGTAAATTAGAATGGAATGTGCAAGGAAAAAACCCCATCAATTTATGTCTGAGTACATCCTCTTTGTTGTTTTAATTTTTTTAATCAGGGTAATGATTAGAATATTATTTATTCTAGGTGTACACAGTCTAGTTCATTTGAACATTATATATATATATATTTATGAACAGGTCCTCTTCCCATATAAATTAATACAGAGTGTTCAGAACCTTCCTGGAAGTAGGGTTCCTAGGTTGTAAAGTAGAATGGAATGTGCCAGTTAAAACCCCCATAAGTTTATGTCTCATTACTTCTTGTTCATTTTTTTAATTTAATGTTTATTTTTAGTTTTTGTAACAACAAATCTGATTACAATGTTTCATTCGTTCTAGGTGTGGAAGATGTGGTTCTTTGATACATATATCTATTTATCTTCGGATCCATTTCCCCTGTGGGTTATGACACAATGTTGAGTAGTCTTCTCTTGGAATTCCGTAGGTCTTTGGCGATTATATATGTCACATGTGTTTGTATATCTTTGTTAACCCCAGTATTCTAATGTATCCAATCCTCACACCTTTTCATTTGGTTAACCATAAGTTTCTTTAATGAATCTGTGATTGCCTTTCTTCGTGGAAATATATTCACGGGTATCAATTTTTAGGTAACACCTATAAGTGATACCATAGGATATGTGTCTTTCGCTTTCTGAGTTACTTCAAGTTGTGTGAGTACCTGTAGACTCATCTATGGTGCTGCAAACGATGTTGTTTCCGTTTTTTCCTTGGCTAATATTCCATCTGTACATGTACCAGTTCTTCTTTGGCCATTCATCTTTTGAAGGACTTTTTGGTTGTTTTCATGTCTTGTCTATTGTAATACTGCTACAGTGCAGTATTGCCTGCCTGTGTCATTCAATTCTGTCTTCCTAGATCATAGGCCCAGGATTGGGCCCGCTGAATCCTATGGTAGCTCAAAATTTACCTTTTAAAGACACCTTTTTCTGTTTTTATTAGTGGCTGTTACCAGTTTACATCCCACTTAAAGTTGAGAGTATGCATTTCTCCACAACCCCTTCGGCATTTATTGTTTGTAGTTGTTTTTGCTGATGGTCATTCTCACTGGAATGAGCTGATACCTTTTTGTGGTTGAATTTGCATGCGTCTAATAATTCCTTATATTGAGATATTAGCCATATGCTTTTTCTTTCTTTTTAAAGAGTAAAACTTACATATTCAAATTGTTTTCATGTAGTATGTGCCACATTTTGAATTTTTTTGGCGATTACCTCCCTCAAGACATTAAAACAAACAAAAAAAGGCATTTAGACGGCAGGTGTCATTTGCCGCCCCGCAGTTCTTGTGAATATGAAGTGAGCATTAGCACAGCTTTTAAAGCTGCTGTTGTGGGTAACAGCCACAGGGCGGTAGCATTTCTACATTACACACTCTGGTTACTAGGGAAACAGAATCTTCCTGAAAGTTGTGTTTCTCGGTTTTACATTAGAGTGGAATGTGCCTCGATAAACCTCCAAAAGCTTATGTCTCCTTCCTTATGTTTGTTTATAAAACTTAATTTATATTTTTTCTCAGAGTAATATTCCATTGTGTACGTGGACCACTTCTTCTTTGTGCATTCATCTGTTGATGGACATTTTGGTTGCTTCCAAGTCTTGGCTGTGGTAAATATTGCTGCAAGGCAGGATTGCTAGCCTGGGTCTTTTTGATTTTTGTCTTCTCAGGTGATAGGCCCAACAGTGGGCCTGCTGGATTGAATCGTAGCTCAATGTTTACCTTGTGAAGGCTCCCCCATTCTGTTTTCATTGATGGCTCTTACCAGTTTACATCCCACTTAGAGCTGAGGGTACGCAATTCTCCACAACCCCTTTGGCATTTATTGTTTGCAGAATTTTTGCTGATGGTCATTCGGATACATTTTTGTAGGCTGGATTTGCATGTCTTTAATAATTCCTAATGTTGAGCGTTCTGCCACGCCTTTTTTGTTGTTGTTGTTTAAAAAGAAAAGAAAAAAAGTGTGAGTAAAATATACCTTTTGAAATTGTCGTGTTGAAATGTTGCCCTGTTTTGAATTTCTTGGTCTATTTTCGATCCCAGGATTTTTTTGATGGCAGGTGTCATTTACGGGTCTGCAATTATTGTGAATATTAAGTGACCATTATCCCTGGGTTAACAGCTGCTGTTGCAGGATACGGTCACAAGGCTGCAGCATTTCTCCATGCCCAAATCTGGTTACTAGGGCAACAGAGCCTTCCTGGAAGTCCTGTTCCTAGGTTGTAAATTAGAATGGAATGTGCCAGGAAAACCCCCCATACGTTTGTCTCATTACGTCTTGTCCGTTTTTTTAATTTAAATTTTATTTGTTATCACAGCAAATTTGATTACAATGTTTTGTTTGTTCTAGGTGTGCAAGATGTGGTTTTCTTACACATATACATATATCTATTCATCTTCGGATCCCTACCCAATGTAGGTTATGACACAGTGTTGAGTAGTCTTCTCTTGGAATTCCGTAGGTCTTTGGTGATTATATATTTCACCTGTGTTTGTATATCTCTGTTAACCCCAATATCCTAATGTAGCCAATCTTCACAACTTTCCAATTGGTTATCCAAAAGTTTGTTTAAGAAATCTGTGATTGCCTTTCTCTGTGGAGATACCTTCATTGGTATCAATTTTTAGGTAACACCTATAATTGATATAATAGGGTATGTGTCTTTCGCCTTCTGACTTACTGCAAGTTGTGTGATTACCTCCAGACTCATCTATGGTTCCGCAAACTGCATTGTTTCATTTTTTTTTCGTGACTAATATTCCATGTGTACCCATACCAGTTCTTCTGTGTCCATTCTTCTCTTGATGGACTTTTTGGTTTTTTCCATGTCTTGGCTATTTTAGTACTGCCGAAGTGCAGTTTTGCCTGCCTGTGTCTTTATATTTCTGTCTCCCTAGGTTATAGGCCAAGGAGTGGGCCTGCAGGGTCATGTGGTATCTCAATGTTTACCTTTTAAAGGCAGCTCCATTCTGTTTTCATTAGTGGCACTTACCAGTTTACGAGCCACTTAAAGTTGAGGGTATGAATTTCGCCACAACCCCTTCAGGATTTATTGTTTGTATTTTTTTGCTGATGGTCATTCTGACCGGTGTGAGCTGATACCTTTTTGTGGCTGGATTTGCATATGTCTTATCATTCCTTATATTGAGCTTATAGCCATGTACTTTTTTGTTGTTTTTTAAAGAGTGAGTACAGCTTACCTATTCAAATGGTTTCTTGAAGTATGTGCCATATTTTGAATTCTTTTGGCCATTACCTCCCTCAACACATTTTGTTGGCAGGTGTCATTTATAGCCCTGCAGTCCTTGGGAATATGAAGTGTCCTTTAGCACAGGTTTTAAAACTGCTGTTGCGGCAAAGGGCCACAGGGCGGCAGGATTTCTACATTCCCCACTGGTTACGAGGGAAAAAGTACCTGCCTGGAAGTAGTGTTCCTTGGTTGTAAATTCGAGTGGATTGTGCACGGATACACCTCCAAAGCTTATGTCTCCTTAACTTAGGTTTGTTTTTTATATTTCATTTATATTTTTTATCGGAGTAATATTCCTTTGTGTACGTGGACCACTTCTTCTTTGTGCATTCATCTGTTGATGGAAATTTTGGTTGTTCCAAGTCTTGGCTAGGGTAAATAGTGCTGCAGTGTACGATTGTCAACCTGTTTCTTTTGATTCTGGTCTTCTCAGGTGATAGGGCCCGTAATGGGCCTACCAGATCATATGGTGGCTCAATTTTTACCTTTAAACCCACCTCCTTTCTGTTCTCACTATTGGCTGTTCCCAGTTGACATCCCACCAGCAGCTAGAGGGCACACAGGTCTCTAAAACCCCTTGAGTATTTATTGTTTAGAGATTTTTGCTTATGATCATTCTGACTGTTGTCAGGTAAAAGTTTTTGTAGATTGCATTTGCATATCTTTATTAATTCCTTACGTTGAGCTTTTTCCATGGCTTTTATGGTTAAACAAACAAACAAAAAAATAGTACGAAAAAAATATATAAGTTAAATATGCCTCCTGAAATTGTCTTCTTGAAAGGTTGCCCTCTTTTGAATTTTTTTGTCGATATTTGAACCCAGGATATTTTTTGAGGGCAGGTGTCATTTACAGAGCTGCAATTCTTGTGAATATTAAGTGACCCTTAGCACTGTGTTTAAATCTGCTTTTGCAGAAGATGGTCACAAGGCTGTGGCAGTTCTCCATTCCCAAATCTGGTTAACTAGGGCCAAAGAGCCTTCCTGGGTGTAACGTTCCAACTTGTAAATTAGAATGGAATGTGCCAGCAAAAACCTCCATAAGTTTAGGTCTCATTACTTCTTGTTGGCTTTCTTAATTTAATTTTTATTTGTTATCACAGCAAATTTGATTACAATGTTTTGTTTCTGCTAGGTGTGCAAGGTGTCATTGTTTTACACATATACATATATCTATTCATCTTGGGATCCATTTCCCATGTGGGTTATGACACAATGTTGAGTAGTCTTCTCTCGGTGTTCCGTAGGTCTTTGGTGCTTATATATTTCACATGTGTTGGTATATCTCTGTTTATCCCAATATCCTAATTTATCCAATCCTCACACCTTTCCATTTGGTTAACCATGCGTTTGTTGATTGAATGTATGATTGCCTTTCTCTCTGAAAAATCTTCATTGGTATCCGTTTTTAGGTAACACCGATAAGTGATATCATAGGATATGTGTCCTTCGCTTTCTGAGTTACTTCAAGTCGTGATTACCTCTGGACTCATCTATGGTGCTGCGGCCGGCATTGTTGCATTTTTTTCCTGGGCTAATATTGCACCTGTACATATACCAGTTCTTCTTTTCCATTCATCTGTTGATGGAGTTTTTGCTAGCTTCCATGTCTTGGCTATTGCAATAATGCTGCAGTGCAGTTTTGCCTGCCTGTGTCTTTCTAATTCTGTCTTCTTAGGTCATATGCCTAGGAGTGTGCCTGCTGAATCCTATGGTACCTCAGTGTGTACCTGTTAAAGGCACCTCCATTCGGTTTACGTGATTTTCTCTTACCAGTTTAGTCCCACTCAAAGATGAGGGTACGCATTTCTCCGCAGCCCCTTCAGCATTTATGGCTTGATGATGGTCATTCTGACCCATGTGAGCTGATACCTTTTTGTGGCTGGATTTGCATATGTCTTATAATTCCTTATATTGAGCTTATAGGCATGTACTTATACTTTTTGTTTTTTACAGAGTGAGTCCAGCTTACCTATTCAAATGATTTGTTGAAGTAGGTGCCATATTTTGAATATTTTGGCCATTACCTCCCTCAACCCATTTTGTTGGCAGGTGTCATTTATAGCCCTGCAGTCCTTTTGAATATGAAGTGACCTTTAGCATAGGTTTTAAAGCTGCTGCTGCGGCACAATGCCCCAGGGCGGCAGCATTTCTACATTCCCCACTCTGGTTACTAGGCAAACAGTACCTTTATGAAGTAGTGTTCCTTGGTTGTAAATTAGAGTGGATTGTGCACGGATACACCCCCAAAGCTTATGTCTCCTTCCTTAGGTTTGTTTTTTATATTTAATTTATATGTTTTAATCGGAATAATATTCCTGTGTGTACATGGACCGCTTCTTCCTTGTGGATTCATCTGCTGATGGACATTTTGGTTGTTCCAAGTCGTGGCTAGGGGAAATAGTGCTGCAGTGTAGGATTGTCAGCCTGTGTCTTTTGATTCTGGTCTTCTCAGGTGATAGGGCCCGTAATGGGCCCACCAGATCATATGTGAGCTCAATTTTTACCTTTAAACGCACCTCCTTTCTTTTCTCACTACTGACTGTTACCATTTGACATCCCACCAGCAGCTAGAGGGTACTCAGTGCTCTAAAACCCCTTGATTATTTATTGTTTAGAGATTTTATGCTGATGATCATTCTGACTGTGGTCTGGTAAAAGTTTTTGTAGATTGGATTTGCGTGTCTTTATTAGTTCCTGATGGTGAGCTTTTCCCATGGTCTTTTTTGTTAAACAAAAAAAAAGGAAAAGAGAAAATGTGAGTTAAATATACCTCTTGAAATTGTCTTCTTGAAACCTTGCCCTCTCTTGAATTTTTTGGTCGATTTTCGACGCCAGTGTTTGTTTTGAGGGCGTGTGTCACTTACAGGCTTGCAATTGTTACTATTTAGTGACCATTACACTGGGTTGAAAGCGGCTGTTGTGGGAAACGGCCACACGGCAGCAGCGTTTCTCCATTCCCAAACTGGATTACTAGGGCAGCAGAGCTTTCCTGGAGGTCGTGCTCCTAGGTGGTAAATTAGAATGGAATGTGCAAGGAAAAAACCCCATCAATTTATGTCTGAGTACATCCTCTTTGTTGTTTTAATTTTTTTAATCAGGGTAATGATTAGAATATTATTTATTCTAGGTGTACACAGTCTAGTTCATTTGAACATTATATATATATATATTTATGAACAGGTCCTCTTCCCATATAAATTAATACAGAGTGTTCCGAACCTTCCTGGAAGTAGGGTTCCTAGGTTGTAAAGTAGAATGGAATGTGCCAGTTAAAACCCCCATAAGTTTATGTCTCATTACTTCTTGTTCATTTTTTTAATTTAATGTTTATTTTTAGTTTTTGTAACAACAAATCTGATTACAATGTTTCATTCGTTCTAGGTGTGGAAGATGTGGTTCTTTGATACATATATCTATTTATCTTCGGATCCATTTCCCCTGTGGGTTATGACACAATGTTGAGTAGTCTTCTCTTGGAATTCCGTAGGTCTTTGGCGATTATATATGTCAAATGTGTTTGTATATCTTTGTTAACCCCAGTATTCTAATGTATCCAATCCTCACACCTTTTCATTTGGTTAACCATAAGTTTCTTTAATGAATCTGTGATTGCCTTTCTTCGTGGAAATATATTCACGGGTATCAATTTTTAGGTAACACCTATAAGTGATACCATAGGATATGTGTCTTTCGCTTTCTGAGTTACTTCAAGTTGTGTGAGTACCTGTAGACTCATCTATGGTGCTGCAAACGATGTTGTTTCCGTTTTTTCCTTGGCTAATATTCCATCTGTACATGTACCAGTTCTTCTTTGGCCATTCATCTTTTGAAGGACTTTTTGGTTGTTTTCATGTCTTGTCTATTGTAATACTGCTACAGTGCAGTATTGCCTGCCTGTGTCATTCAATTCTGTCTTCCTAGATCATAGGCCCAGGATTGGGCCCGCTGAATCCTATGGTAGCTCAAAATTTACCTTTTAAAGACACCTTTTTCTGTTTTTATTAGTGGCTGTTACCAGTTTACATCCCACTTAAAGTTGAGAGTATGCATTTCTCCACAACCCCTTCGGCATTTATTGTTTGTAGTTGTTTTTGCTGATGGTCATTCTCACTGGAATGAGCTGATACCTTTTTGTGGTTGAATTTGCATGCGTCTAATAATTCCTTATATTGAGATATTAGCCATATGCTTTTTCTTTCTTTTTAAAGAGTAAAACTTACATATTCAAATTGTTTTCATGTAGTATGTGCCACATTTTGAATTTTTTTGGCGATTACCTCCCTCAAGACATTAAAACAAACAAAAAAAGGCATTTAGACGGCAGGTGTCATTTGCCGCCCCGCAGTTCTTGTGAATATGAAGTGAGCATTAGCACAGCTTTTAAAGCTGCTGTTGTGGGTAACAGCCACAGGGTGGTAGCACTTCTACATTACACACTCTGGTTACTAGGGAAACAGAATCTTCCTGAAAGTTGTGTTTCTCGGTTTTACATTAGAGTGGAATGTGCCTCGATAAACCTCCAAAAGCTTATGTCTCCTTCCTTATGTTTGTTTATAAAACTTAATTTATATTTTTTCTCAGAGTAATATTCCATTGTGTACGTGGACCACTTCTTCTTTGTGCATTCATCTGTTGATGGACATTTTGGTTGCTTCCAAGTCTTGGCTGTGGTAAATATTGCTGCAAGGCAGGATTGCTAGCCTGGGTCTTTTTGATTTTTGTCTTCTCAGGTGATAGGCCCAACAGTGGGCCTGCTGGATTGAATCGTAGCTCAATGTTTACCTTGTGAAGGCTCCCCCATTCTGTTTTCATTGATGGCTCTTACCAGTTTACATCCCACTTAGAGCTGAGGGTACGCAATTCTCCACAACCCCTTTGGCATTTATTGTTTGCAGAATTTTTGCTGATGGTCATTCGGATACATTTTTGTAGGCTGGATTTGCATGTCTTTAATAATTCCTAATGTTGAGCGTTCTGCCACGCCTTTTTTGTTGTTGTTGTTTAAAAAGAAAAGAAAAAAAGTGTGAGTAAAATATACCTTTTGAAATTGTCGTGTTGAAATGTTGCCCTGTTTTGAATTTCTTGGTCTATTTTCGATCCCAGGATTTTTTTGATGGCAGGTGTCATTTACGGGTCTGCAATTATTGTGAATATTAAGTGACCATTATCCCTGGGTTAACAGCTGCTGTTGCAGGATACGGTCACAAGGCTGCAGCATTTCTCCATGCCCAAATCTGGTTACTAGGGCAACAGAGCCTTCCTGGAAGTCCTGTTCCTAGGTTGTAAATTAGAATGGAATGTGCCAGGAAAACCCCCCATACGTTTGTCTCATTACGTCTTGTCCGTTTTTTTAATTTAAATTTTATTTGTTATCACAGCAAATTTGATTACAATGTTTTGTTTGTTCTAGGTGTGCAAGATGTGGTTTTCTTACACATATACATATATCTATTCATCTTCGGATCCCTACCCAATGTAGGTTATGACACAGTGTTGAGTAGTCTTCTCTTGGAATTCCGTAGGTCTTTGGTGATTATATATTTCACCTGTGTTTGTATATCTCTGTTAACCCCAATATCCTAATGTAGCCAATCTTCACAACTTTCCAATTGGTTATCCAAAAGTTTGTTTAAGAAATCTGTGATTGCCTTTCTCTGTGGAGATACCTTCATTGGTATCAATTTTTAGGTAACACCTATAATTGATATAATAGGGTATGTGTCTTTCGCCTTCTGACTTACTGCAAGTTGTGTGATTACCTCCAGACTCATCTATGGTTCCGCAAACTGCATTGTTTCATTTTTTTTTCGTGACTAATATTCCATGTGTACCCATACCAGTTCTTCTGTGTCCATTCGTCTCTTGATGGACTTTTTGGTTTTTTCCATGTCTTGGCTATTTTAGTACTGCCGAAGTGCAGTTTTGCCTGCCTGTGTCTTTATATTTCTGTCTCCCTAGGTTATAGGCCAAGGAGTGGGCCTGCAGGGTCATGTGGTATCTCAATGTTTACCTTTTAAAGGCAGCTCCATTCTGTTTTCATTAGTGGCACTTACCAGTTTACGAGCCACTTAAAGTTGAGGGTATGAATTTCGCCACAACCCCTTCAGGATTTATTGTTTGTATTTTTTTGCTGATGGTCATTCTGACCGGTGTGAGCTGATACCTTTTTGTGGCTGGATTTGCATATGTCTTATCATTCCTTATATTGAGCTTATAGCCATGTACTTTTTTGTTGTTTTTTAAAGAGTGAGTACAGCTTACCTATTCAAATGGTTTCTTGAAGTATGTGCCATATTTTGAATTCTTTTGGCCATTACCTCCCTCAACACATTTTGTTGGCAGGTGTCATTTATAGCCCTGCAGTCCTTGGGAATATGAAGTGTCCTTTAGCACAGGTTTTAAAACTGCTGTTGCGGCAAAGGGCCACAGGGCGGCAGGATTTCTACATTCCCCACTGGTTACGAGGGAAAAAGTACCTGCCTGGAAGTAGTGTTCCTTGGTTGTAAATTCGAGTGGATTGTGCACGGATACACCTCCAAAGCTTATGTCTCCTTAACTTAGGTTTGTTTTTTATATTTCATTTATATTTTTTATCGGAGTAATATTCCTTTGTGTACGTGGACCACTTCTTCTTTGTGCATTCATCTGTTGATGGAAATTTTGGTTGTTCCAAGTCTTGGCTAGGGTAAATAGTGCTGCAGTGTACGATTGTCAACCTGTTTCTTTTGATTCTGGTCTTCTCAGGTGATAGGGCCCGTAATGGGCCTACCAGATCATATGGTGGCTCAATTTTTACCTTTAAACCCACCTCCTTTCTGTTCTCACTATTGGCTGTTCCCAGTTGACATCCCACCAGCAGCTAGAGGGCACACAGGTCTCTAAAACCCCTTGAGTATTTATTGTTTAGAGATTTTTGCTTATGATCATTCTGACTGTTGTCAGGTAAAAGTTTTTGTAGATTGCATTTGCATATCTTTATTAATTCCTGACGTTGAGCTTTTTCCATGGCTTTTATGGTTAAACAAACAAACAAAAAAATAGTACGAAAAAAATATATAAGTTAAATATGCCTCCTGAAATTGTCTTCTTGAAAGGTTGCCCTCTTTTGAATTTTTTTGTCGATATTTGAACCCAGGATATTTTTTGAGGGCAGGTGTCATTTACAGAGCTGCAATTCTTGTGAATATTAAGTGACCCTTAGCACTGTGTTTAAATCTGCTTTTGCAGAAGATGGTCACAAGGCTGTGGCAGTTCTCCATTCCCAAATCTGGTTAACTAGGGCCAAAGAGCCTTCCTGGGTGTAACGTTCCAACTTGTAAATTAGAATGGAATGTGCCAGCAAAAACCTCCATAAGTTTAGGTCTCATTACTTCTTGTTGGCTTTCTTAATTTAATTTTTATTTGTTATCACAGCAAATTTGATTACAATGTTTTGTTTCTGCTAGGTGTGCAAGGTGTCATTGTTTTACACATATACATATATCTATTCATCTTCGGATCCATTTCCCATGTGGGTTATGACACAATGTTGAGTAGTCTTCTCTCGGTGTTCCGTAGGTCTTTGGTGCTTATATATTTCACATGTGTTGGTATATCTCTGTTTATCCCAATATCCTAATTTATCCAATCCTCACACCTTTCCATTTGGTTAACCATGCGTTTGTTGATTGAATGTATGATTGCCTTTCTCTCTGAAAAATCTTCATTGGTATCCGTTTTTAGGTAACACCGATAAGTGATATCATAGGATATGTGTCCTTCGCTTTCTGAGTTACTTCAAGTTGTGATTACCTCTGGACTCATCTATGGTGCTGCGGCCGGCATTGTTGCATTTTTTTCCTGGGCTAATATTGCACCTGTACATATACCAGTTCTTCTTTTCCATTCATCTGTTGATGGAGTTTTTGCTAGCTTCCATGTCTTGGCTATTGCAATAATGCTGCAGTGCAGTTTTGCCTGCCTGTGTCTTTCTAATTCTGTCTTCTTAGGTCATATGCTCAGGAGTGTGCCTGCTGAATCCTATGGTACCTCAATGTGTACCTGTTAAAGGCACCTCCATTCGGTTTACGTGATTTTCTCTTACCAGTTTAGTCCCACTCAAAGATGAGGGTACGCATTTCTCCGCAGCCCCTTCAGCATTTATGGCTTGCAGAATTTTTGATGATGGTCATTCTGACCCATGTGAGCTGATACCTTTTTGTGGCTGGATTTGCATATGTCTTATAATTCCTTATATTGAGCTTATAGGCATGTACTTATACTTTTTGTTTTTTACAGAGTGAGTCCAGCTTACCTATTCAAATGATTTGTTGAAGTAGGTGCCATATTTTGAATATTTTGGCCATTACCTCCCTCAACCCATTTTGTTGGCAGGTGTCATTTATAGCCCTGCAGTCCTTTTGAATATGAAGTGACCTTTAGCATAGGTTTTAAAGCTGCTGCTGCGGCACAATGCCCCAGGGCGGCAGCATTTCTACATTCCCCACTCTGGTTACTAGGCAAACAGTACCTTTATGAAGTAGTGTTCCTTGGTTGTAAATTAGAGTGGATTGTGCACGGATACACCCCCAAAGCTTATGTCTCCTTCCTTAGGTTTGTTTTTTATATTTAATTTATATGTTTTAATCGGAATAATATTCCTGTGTGTACATGGACCGCTTCTTCCTTGTGGATTCATCTGCTGATGGACATTTTGGTTGTTCCAAGTCGTGGCTAGGGGAAATAGTGCTGCAGTGTAGGATTGTCAGCCTGTGTCTTTTGATTCTGGTCTTCTCAGGTGATAGGGCCCGTAATGGGCCCACCAGATCATATGTGAGCTCAATTTTTACCTTTAAACGCACCTCCTTTCTTTTCTCACTACTGACTGTTACCATTTGACATCCCACCAGCAGCTAGAGGGTACTCAGTGCTCTAAAACCCCTTGATTATTTATTGTTTAGAGATTTTATGCTGATGATCATTCTGACTGTGGTCTGGTAAAAGTTTTTGTAGATTGGATTTGCGTGTCTTTATTAGTTCCTGATGGTGAGCTTTTCCCATGGTCTTTTTTGTTAAACAAAAAAAAAGGAAAAGAGAAAATGTGAGTTAAATATACCTCTTGAAATTGTCTTCTTGAAACCTTGCCCTCTCTTGAATTTTTTGGTCGATTTTCGACGCCAGTGTTTGTTTTGAGGGCGTGTGTCACTTACAGGCTTGCAATTGTTACTATTTAGTGACCATTACACTGGGTTGAAAGCGGCTGTTGTGGGAAACGGCCACACGGCAGCAGCGTTTCTCCATTCCCAAACTGGATTACTAGGGCAGCAGAGCTTTCCTGGAGGTCGTGCTCCTAGGTGGTAAATTAGAATGGAATGTGCAAGGAAAAAACCCCATCAATTTATGTCTGAGTACATCCTCTTTGTTGTTTTAATTTTTTTAATCAGGGTAATGATTAGAATATTATTTATTCTAGGTGTACACAGTCTAGTTCATTTGAACATTATATATATATATATTTATGAACAGGTCCTCTTCCCATATAAATTAATACAGAGTGTTCCGAACCTTCCTGGAAGTAGGGTTCCTAGGTTGTAAAGTAGAATGGAATGTGCCAGTTAAAACCCCCATAAGTTTATGTCTCATTACTTCTTGTTCATTTTTTTAATTTAATGTTTATTTTTAGTTTTTGTAACAACAAATCTGATTACAATGTTTCATTCGTTCTAGGTGTGGAAGATGTGGTTCTTTGATACATATATCTATTTATCTTCGGATCCATTTCCCCTGTGGGTTATGACACAATGTTGAGTAGTCTTCTCTTGGAATTCCGTAGGTCTTTGGCGATTATATATGTCAAATGTGTTTGTATATCTTTGTTAACCCCAGTATTCTAATGTATCCAATCCTCACACCTTTTCATTTGGTTAACCATAAGTTTCTTTAATGAATCTGTGATTGCCTTTCTTCGTGGAAATATATTCACGGGTATCAATTTTTAGGTAACACCTATAAGTGATACCATAGGATATGTGTCTTTCGCTTTCTGAGTTACTTCAAGTTGTGTGAGTACCTGTAGACTCATCTATGGTGCTGCAAACGATGTTGTTTCCGTTTTTTCCTTGGCTAATATTCCATCTGTACATGTACCAGTTCTTCTTTGGCCATTCATCTTTTGAAGGACTTTTTGGTTGTTTTCATGTCTTGTCTATTGTAATACTGCTACAGTGCAGTATTGCCTGCCTGTGTCATTCAATTCTGTCTTCCTAGATCATAGGCCCAGGATTGGGCCCGCTGAATCCTATGGTAGCTCAAAATTTACCTTTTAAAGACACCTTTTTCTGTTTTTATTAGTGGCTGTTACCAGTTTACATCCCACTTAAAGTTGAGAGTATGCATTTCTCCACAACCCCTTCGGCATTTATTGTTTGTAGTTGTTTTTGCTGATGGTCATTCTCACTGGAATGAGCTGATACCTTTTTGTGGTTGAATTTGCATGCGTCTAATAATTCCTTATATTGAGATATTAGCCATATGCTTTTTCTTTCTTTTTAAAGAGTAAAACTTACATATTCAAATTGTTTTCATGTAGTATGTGCCACATTTTGAATTTTTTTGGCGATTACCTCCCTCAAGACATTAAAACAAACAAAAAAAGGCATTTAGACGGCAGGTGTCATTTGCCGCCCCGCAGTTCTTGTGAATATGAAGTGAGCATTAGCACAGCTTTTAAAGCTGCTGTTGTGGGTAACAGCCACAGGGTGGTAGCATTTCTACATTACACACTCTGGTTACTAGGGAAACAGAATCTTCCTGAAAGTTGTGTTTCTCGGTTTTACATTAGAGTGGAATGTGCCTCGATAAACCTCCAAAAGCTTATGTCTCCTTCCTTATGTTTGTTTATAAAACTTAATTTATATTTTTTCTCAGAGTAATATTCCATTGTGTACGTGGACCACTTCTTCTTTGTGCATTCATCTGTTGATGGACATTTTGGTTGCTTCCAAGTCTTGGCTGTGGTAAATATTGCTGCAAGGCAGGATTGCTAGCCTGGGTCTTTTTGATTTTTGTCTTCTCAGGTGATAGGCCCAACAGTGGGCCTGCTGGATTGAATCGTAGCTCAATGTTTACCTTGTGAAGGCTCCCCCATTCTGTTTTCATTGATGGCTCTTACCAGTTTACATCCCACTTAGAGCTGAGGGTACGCAATTCTCCACAACCCCTTTGGCATTTATTGTTTGCAGAATTTTTGCTGATGGTCATTCGGATACGTTTTTGTAGGCTGGATTTGCATGTCTTTAATAATTCCTAATGTTGAGCGTTCTGCCACGCCTTTTTTGTTGTTGTTGTTTAAAAAGAAAAGAAAAAAAGTGTGAGTAAAATATACCTTTTGAAATTGTCGTGTTGAAATGTTGCCCTGTTTTGAATTTCTTGGTCTATTTTCGATCCCAGGATTTTTTTGATGGCAGGTGTCATTTACGGGTCTGCAATTATTGTGAATATTAAGTGACCATTATCCCTGGGTTAACAGCTGCTGTTGCAGGATACGGTCACAAGGCTGCAGCATTTCTCCATGCCCAAATCTGGTTACTAGGGCAACAGAGCCTTCCTGGAAGTCCTGTTCCTAGGTTGTAAATTAGAATGGAATGTGCCAGGAAAACCCCCCATACGTTTGTCTCATTACGTCTTGTCCGTTTTTTTAATTTAAATTTTATTTGTTATCACAGCAAATTTGATTACAATGTTTTGTTTGTTCTAGGTGTGCAAGATGTGGTTTTCTTACACATATACATATATCTATTCATCTTCGGATCCCTACCCAATGTAGGTTATGACACAGTGTTGAGTAGTCTTCTCTTGGAATTCCGTAGGTCTTTGGTGATTATATATTTCACCTGTGTTTGTATATCTCTGTTAACCCCAATATCCTAATGTAGCCAATCTTCACAACTTTCCAATTGGTTATCCAAAAGTTTGTTTAAGAAATCTGTGATTGCCTTTCTCTGTGGAGATACCTTCATTGGTATCAATTTTTAGGTAACACCTATAATTGATATAATAGGGTATGTGTCTTTCGCCTTCTGACTTACTGCAAGTTGTGTGATTACCTCCAGACTCATCTATGGTTCCGCAAACTGCATTGTTTCATTTTTTTTTCGTGACTAATATTCCATGTGTACCCATACCAGTTCTTCTGTGTCCATTCTTCTCTTGATGGACTTTTTGGTTTTTTCCATGTCTTGGCTATTTTAGTACTGCCGAAGTGCAGTTTTGCCTGCCTGTGTCTTTATATTTCTGTCTCCCTAGGTTATAGGCCAAGGAGTGGGCCTGCAGGGTCATGTGGTATCTCAATGTTTACCTTTTAAAGGCAGCTCCATTCTGTTTTCATTAGTGGCACTTACCAGTTTACGAGCCACTTAAAGTTGAGGGTATGAATTTCGCCACAACCCCTTCAGGATTTATTGTTTGTATTTTTTTGCTGATGGTCATTCTGACCGGTGTGAGCTGATACCTTTTTGTGGCTGGATTTGCATATGTCTTATCATTCCTTATATTGAGCTTATAGCCATGTACTTTTTTGTTGTTTTTTAAAGAGTGAGTACAGCTTACCTATTCAAATGGTTTCTTGAAGTATGTGCCATATTTTGAATTCTTTTGGCCATTACCTCCCTCAACACATTTTGTTGGCAGGTGTCATTTATAGCCCTGCAGTCCTTGGGAATATGAAGTGTCCTTTAGCACAGGTTTTAAAACTGCTGTTGCGGCAAAGGGCCACAGGGCGGCAGGATTTCTACATTCCCCACTGGTTACGAGGGAAAAAGTACCTGCCTGGAAGTAGTGTTCCTTGGTTGTAAATTCGAGTGGATTGTGCACGGATACACCTCCAAAGCTTATGTCTCCTTAACTTAGGTTTGTTTTTTATATTTCATTTATATTTTTTATCGGAGTAATATTCCTTTGTGTACGTGGACCACTTCTTCTTTGTGCATTCATCTGTTGATGGAAATTTTGGTTGTTCCAAGTCTTGGCTAGGGTAAATAGTGCTGCAGTGTACGATTGTCAACCTGTTTCTTTTGATTCTGGTCTTCTCAGGTGATAGGGCCCGTAATGGGCCTACCAGATCATATGGTGGCTCAATTTTTACCTTTAAACCCACCTCCTTTCTGTTCTCACTATTGGCTGTTCCCAGTTGACATCCCACCAGCAGCTAGAGGGCACACAGGTCTCTAAAACCCCTTGAGTATTTATTGTTTAGAGATTTTTGCTTATGATCATTCTGACTGTTGTCAGGTAAAAGTTTTTGTAGATTGCATTTGCATATCTTTATTAATTCCTTACGTTGAGCTTTTTCCATGGCTTTTATGGTTAAACAAACAAACAAAAAAATAGTACGAAAAAAATATATAAGTTAAATATGCCTCCTGAAATTGTCTTCTTGAAAGGTTGCCCTCTTTTGAATTTTTTTGTCGATATTTGAACCCAGGATATTTTTTGAGGGCAGGTGTCATTTACAGAGCTGCAATTCTTGTGAATATTAAGTGACCCTTAGCACTGTGTTTAAATCTGCTTTTGCAGAAGATGGTCACAAGGCTGTGGCAGTTCTCCATTCCCAAATCTGGTTAACTAGGGCCAAAGAGCCTTCCTGGGTGTAACGTTCCAACTTGTAAATTAGAATGGAATGTGCCAGCAAAAACCTCCATAAGTTTAGGTCTCATTACTTCTTGTTGGCTTTCTTAATTTAATTTTTATTTGTTATCACAGCAAATTTGATTACAATGTTTTGTTTCTGCTAGGTGTGCAAGGTGTCATTGTTTTACACATATACATATATCTATTCATCTTGGGATCCATTTCCCATGTGGGTTATGACACAATGTTGAGTAGTCTTCTCTCGGTGTTCCGTAGGTCTTTGGTGCTTATATATTTCACATGTGTTGGTATATCTCTGTTTATCCCAATATCCTAATTTATCCAATCCTCACACCTTTCCATTTGGTTAACCATGCGTTTGTTGATTGAATGTATGATTGCCTTTCTCTCTGAAAAATCTTCATTGGTATCCGTTTTTAGGTAACACCGATAAGTGATATCATAGGATATGTGTCCTTCGCTTTCTGAGTTACTTCAAGTTGTGATTACCTCTGGACTCATCTATGGTGCTGCGGCCGGCATTGTTGCATTTTTTTCCTGGGCTAATATTGCACCTGTACATATACCAGTTCTTCTTTTCCATTCATCTGTTGATGGAGTTTTTGCTAGCTTCCATGTCTTGGCTATTGCAATAATGCTGCAGTGCAGTTTTGCCTGCCTGTGTCTTTCTAATTCTGTCTTCTTAGGTCATATGCTCAGGAGTGTGCCTGCTGAATCCTATGGTACCTCAATGTGTACCTGTTAAAGGCACCTCCATTCGGTTTACGTGATTTTCTCTTACCAGTTTAGTCCCACTCAAAGATGAGGGTACGCATTTCTCCGCAGCCCCTTCAGCATTTATGGCTTGCAGAATTTTTGATGATGGTCATTCTGACCCATGTGAGCTGATACCTTTTTGTGGCTGGATTTGCATATGTCTTATAATTCCTTATATTGAGCTTATAGGCATGTACTTATACTTTTTGTTTTTTACAGAGTGAGTCCAGCTTACCTATTCAAATGATTTGTTGAAGTAGGTGCCATATTTTGAATATTTTGGCCATTACCTCCCTCAACCCATTTTGTTGGCAGGTGTCATTTATAGCCCTGCAGTCCTTTTGAATATGAAGTGACCTTTAGCATAGGTTTTAAAGCTGCTGCTGCGGCACAATGCCCCAGGGCGGCAGCATTTCTACATTCCCCACTCTGGTTACTAGGCAAACAGTACCTTTATGAAGTAGTGTTCCTTGGTTGTAAATTAGAGTGGATTGTGCACGGATACACCCCCAAAGCTTATGTCTCCTTCCTTAGGTTTGTTTTTTATATTTAATTTATATGTTTTAATCGGAATAATATTCCTGTGTGTACATGGACCGCTTCTTCCTTGTGGATTCATCTGCTGATGGACATTTTGGTTGTTCCAAGTCGTGGCTAGGGGAAATAGTGCTGCAGTGTAGGATTGTCAGCCTGTGTCTTTTGATTCTGGTCTTCTCAGGTGATAGGGCCCGTAATGGGCCCACCAGATCATATGTGAGCTCAATTTTTACCTTTAAACGCACCTCCTTTCTTTTCTCACTACTGACTGTTACCATTTGACATCCCACCAGCAGCTAGAGGGTACTCAGTGCTCTAAAACCCCTTGATTATTTATTGTTTAGAGATTTTATGCTGATGATCATTCTGACTGTGGTCTGGTAAAAGTTTTTGTAGATTGGATTTGCGTGTCTTTATTAGTTCCTGATGGTGAGCTTTTCCCATGGTCTTTTTTGTTAAACAAAAAAAAAGGAAAAGAGAAAATGTGAGTTAAATATACCTCTTGAAATTGTCTTCTTGAAACCTTGCCCTCTCTTGAATTTTTTGGTCGATTTTCGACGCCAGTGTTTGTTTTGAGGGCGTGTGTCACTTACAGGCTTGCAATTGTTACTATTTAGTGACCATTACACTGGGTTGAAAGCGGCTGTTGTGGGAAACGGCCACACGGCAGCAGCGTTTCTCCATTCCCAAACTGGATTACTAGGGCAGCAGAGCTTTCCTGGAGGTCGTGCTCCTAGGTGGTAAATTAGAATGGAATGTGCAAGGAAAAAACCCCATCAATTTATGTCTGAGTACATCCTCTTTGTTGTTTTAATTTTTTTAATCAGGGTAATGATTAGAATATTATTTATTCTAGGTGTACACAGTCTAGTTCATTTGAACATTATATATATATATATTTATGAACAGGTCCTCTTCCCATATAAATTAATACAGAGTGTTCCGAACCTTCCTGGAAGTAGGGTTCCTAGGTTGTAAAGTAGAATGGAATGTGCCAGTTAAAACCCCCATAAGTTTATGTCTCATTACTTCTTGTTCATTTTTTTAATTTAATGTTTATTTTTAGTTTTTGTAACAACAAATCTGATTACAATGTTTCATTCGTTCTAGGTGTGGAAGATGTGGTTCTTTGATACATATATCTATTTATCTTCGGATCCATTTCCCCTGTGGGTTATGACACAATGTTGAGTAGTCTTCTCTTGGAATTCCGTAGGTCTTTGGCGATTATATATGTCAAATGTGTTTGTATATCTTTGTTAACCCCAGTATTCTAATGTATCCAATCCTCACACCTTTTCATTTGGTTAACCATAAGTTTCTTTAATGAATCTGTGATTGCCTTTCTTCGTGGAAATATATTCACGGGTATCAATTTTTAGGTAACACCTATAAGTGATACCATAGGATATGTGTCTTTCGCTTTCTGAGTTACTTCAAGTTGTGTGAGTACCTGTAGACTCATCTATGGTGCTGCAAACGATGTTGTTTCCGTTTTTTCCTTGGCTAATATTCCATCTGTACATGTACCAGTTCTTCTTTGGCCATTCATCTTTTGAAGGACTTTCTGGTTGTTTTCATGTCTTGTCTATTGTAATACTGCTACAGTGCAGTATTGCCTGCCTGTGTCATTCAATTCTGTCTTCCTAGATCATAGGCCCAGGATTGGGCCCGCTGAATCCTATGGTAGCTCAAAATTTACCTTTTAAAGACACCTTTTTCTGTTTTTATTAGTGGCTGTTACCAGTTTACATCCCACTTAAAGTTGAGAGTATGCATTTCTCCACAACCCCTTCGGCATTTATTGTTTGTAGTTGTTTTTGCTGATGGTCATTCTCACTGGAATGAGCTGATACCTTTTTGTGGTTGAATTTGCATGCGTCTAATAATTCCTTATATTGAGATATTAGCCATATGCTTTTTCTTTCTTTTTAAAGAGTAAAACTTACATATTCAAATTGTTTTCATGTAGTATGTGCCACATTTTGAATTTTTTTGGCGATTACCTCCCTCAAGACATTAAAACAAACAAAAAAAGGCATTTAGACGGCAGGTGTCATTTGCCGCCCCGCAGTTCTTGTGAATATGAAGTGAGCATTAGCACAGCTTTTAAAGCTGCTGTTGTGGGTAACAGCCACAGGGTGGTAGCACTTCTACATTACACACTCTGGTTACTAGGGAAACAGAATCTTCCTGAAAGTTGTGTTTCTCGGTTTTACATTAGAGTGGAATGTGCCTCGATAAACCTCCAAAAGCTTATGTCTCCTTCCTTATGTTTGTTTATAAAACTTAATTTATATTTTTTCTCAGAGTAATATTCCATTGTGTACGTGGACCACTTCTTCTTTGTGCATTCATCTGTTGATGGACATTTTGGTTGCTTCCAAGTCTTGGCTGTGGTAAATATTGCTGCAAGGCAGGATTGCTAGCCTGGGTCTTTTTGATTTTTGTCTTCTCAGGTGATAGGCCCAGCAGTGGGCCTGCTGGATTGAATCGTAGCTCAATGTTTACCTTGTGAAGGCTCCTCCATTCTGTTTTCATTGATGGCTCTTACCAGTTTACATCCCACTTAGAGCTGAGGGTACGCAATTCTCCACAACCCCTTTGGCATTTATTGTTTGCAGAATTTTTGCTGATGGTCATTCGGATACATTTTTGTAGGCTGGATTTGCATGTCTTTAATAATTCCTAATGTTGAGCGTTCTGCCACGCCTTTTTTTGTTGTTGTTGTTTAAAAAGAAAAGAAAAAAAGTGTGAGTAAAATACACCTTTTGAAATTGTCGTGTTGAGATGTTGCCCTGTTTTGAATTTCTTGGTCTATTTTCGATCCCAGGATTTTTTTTGATGGCAGGTGTCATTTACGGGTCTGCAATTATTGTGAATATTAAGTGACCATTATCCCTGGGTTAACAGCTGCTGTTGCAGGATACGGTCACAAGGCTGCAGCATTTCTCCATGCCCAAATCTGGTTACTAGGGCAACAGAGCCTTCCTGGAAGTCCTGTTCCTAGGTTGTAAATTAGAATGGAATGTGCCAGGAAAACCCCCCATACGTTTGTCTCATTACGTCTTGTCCGTTTTTTTAATTTAAATTTTATTTGTTATCACAGCAAATTTGATTACAATGTTTTGTTTGTTCTAGGTGTGCAAGATGTGGTTTTCTTACACATATACATATATCTATTCATCTTCGGATCCCTACCCAATGTAGGTTATGACACAGTGTTGAGTAGTCTTCTCTTGGAATTCCGTAGGTCTTTGGTGATTATATATTTCACCTGTGTTTGTATATCTCTGTTAACCCCAATATCCTAATGTAGCCAATCTTCACAACTTTCCAATTGGTTATCCAAAAGTTTGTTTAAGAAATCTGTGATTGCCTTTCTCTGTGGAGATACCTTCATTGGTATCAATTTTTAGGTAACACCTATAATTGATATAATAGGGTATGTGTCTTTCGCCTTCTGACTTACTGCAAGTTGTGTGATTACCTCCAGACTCATCTATGGTTCCGCAAACTGCATTGTTTCATTTTTTTTTCGTGACTAATATTCCATGTGTACCCATACCAGTTCTTCTGTGTCCATTCTTCTCTTGATGGACTTTTTGGTTTTTTCCATGTCTTGGCTATTTTAGTACTGCCGAAGTGCAGTTTTGCCTGCCTGTGTCTTTATATTTCTGTCTCCCTAGGTTATAGGCCAAGGAGTGGGCCTGCAGGGTCATGTGGTATCTCAATGTTTACCTTTTAAAGGCAGCTCCATTCTGTTTTCATTAGTGGCACTTACCAGTTTACGAGCCACTTAAAGTTGAGGGTATGAATTTCGCCACAACCCCTTCAGGATTTATTGTTTGTATTTTTTTGCTGATGGTCATTCTGACCGGTGTGAGCTGATACCTTTTTGTGGCTGGATTTGCATATGTCTTATCATTCCTTATATTGAGCTTATAGCCATGTACTTTTTTGTTGTTTTTTAAAGAGTGAGTACAGCTTACCTATTCAAATGGTTTCTTGAAGTATGTGCCATATTTTGAATTCTTTTGGCCATTACCTCCCTCAACACATTTTGTTGGCAGGTGTCATTTATAGCCCTGCAGTCCTTGGGAATATGAAGTGTCCTTTAGCACAGGTTTTAAAACTGCTGTTGCGGCAAAGGGCCACAGGGCGGCAGGATTTCTACATTCCCCACTGGTTACGAGGGAAAAAGTACCTGCCTGGAAGTAGTGTTCCTTGGTTGTAAATTCGAGTGGATTGTGCACGGATACACCTCCAAAGCTTATGTCTCCTTAACTTAGGTTTGTTTTTTATATTTCATTTATATTTTTTATCGGAGTAATATTCCTTTGTGTACGTGGACCACTTCTTCTTTGTGCATTCATCTGTTGATGGAAATTTTGGTTGTTCCAAGTCTTGGCTAGGGTAAATAGTGCTGCAGTGTACGATTGTCAACCTGTTTCTTTTGATTCTGGTCTTCTCAGGTGATAGGGCCCGTAATGGGCCTACCAGATCATATGGTGGCTCAATTTTTACCTTTAAACCCACCTCCTTTCTGTTCTCACTATTGGCTGTTCCCAGTTGACATCCCACCAGCAGCTAGAGGGCACACAGGTCTCTAAAACCCCTTGAGTATTTATTGTTTAGAGATTTTTGCTTATGATCATTCTGACTGTTGTCAGGTAAAAGTTTTTGTAGATTGCATTTGCATATCTTTATTAATTCCTGACGTTGAGCTTTTTCCATGGCCTTTATGGTTAAACAAACAAACAAAAAATAGAACGAAAAAAATATATAAGTTAAATATGCCTCCTGAAATTGTCTTCTTGAAAGGTTGCCCTCTTTTGAATTTTTTCGTCGATATTTGAACCCAGGATATTTTTTGAGGGCAGGTGTCATTTACAGAGCTGCAATTCTTGTGAATATTAAGTGACCCTTAGCACTGTGTTTAAATCTGCTTTTGCAGGAGATGGTCACAAGGCTGTGGCAGTTCTCCATTCCCAAATCTGGTTAAGTAGGGCCAAAGAGCCTTCCTGGGTGTAACGTTCTAACTGGTAAATTAGAATGGAATGTGCCAGCAAAAACCTCCATAAGTTTAGGTCTCATTACTTCTTGTTGGCTTTCTTAATTTAATTTTTATTTGTTATCACAGCAAATTTGATTACAATGTTTTGCTTCTGCTAGGTGTGCAAGGTGTCATTGTTTTACACATATACATATATCTATTCATCTTCGGATCCATTTCCCATGTGGGTTATGACACAATGTTGAGTAGTCTTCTGTCGGTGTTCCGTAGGTCTTTGGTGCTTATATATTTCACATGTGTTGGTATATCTCTGTTTATCCCAATATCCTAATTTATCCAATCCTCACACCTTTCCATTTGGTTAACCATGCGTTTGTTGATTGAATGTATGATTGCCTTTCTCTCTGAAAAATCTTCATTGGTATCCGTTTTTAGGTAACGCCGATAAGTGATATCATAGGATATGTGTCCTTCGCTTTCTGAGTTACTTCAAGTTGTGATTACCTCTGGACTCATCTATGGTGCTGCGGCCGGCATTGTTGCATTTTTTTCCTGGGCTAATATTGCACCTGTACATATACCAGTTCTTCTTTTCCATTCATGTGTTGATGGAGTTTTTGCTAGCTTCCATGTCTTGGCTATTGCAATAATGCTGCAGTGCAGTTTTGCCTGCCTGTGTCTTTCTAATTCTGTCTTCTTAGGTCATATGCCCAGGAGTGTGCCTGCTGAATCCTATGGTACCTCAATGTGTACCTGTTAAAGGCACCTCCATTCGGTTTACGTGATTTTCTCTTACCAGTTTAGTCCCACTCAAAGATGAGGGTACGCATTTCTCCGCAGCCCCTTCAGCATTTATGGCTTGCAGAATTTTTGATGATGGTCATTCTGACCCATGTGAGCTGATACCTGTTTGTGGCTGGATTTGCATATGTCTTATAATTCCTTATATTGAGCTTATAGGCATGTACTTATACTTTTTGTTTTTTACAGAGTGAGTCCAGCTTACCTATTCAAATGATTTGTTGAAGTAGGTGCCATATTTTGAATATTTTGGCCATTACCTCCCTCAACCCATTTTGTTGGCAGGTGTCATTTATAGCCCTGCAGTCCTTTTGAATATGAAGTGACCTTTAGCATAGGTTTTAAAGCTGCTGTTGCGGCACACGGCCCCAGGGCGGCAGCATTTCTACATTCCCCACTCTGGTTACTAGGCAAACAGTACCTTTATGAAGTAGTGTTCCTTGGTTGTAAATTAGAGTGGATTGTGCACGGATACACCCCCAAAGCTTATGTCTCCTTCCTTAGGTTTGTTTTTTATATTTAATTTATATGTTTTAATCGGAATAATATTCCTGTGTGTACATGGACCGCTTCTTCCTTGTGGATTCATCTGCTGATGGACATTTTGGTTGTTCCAAGTCGTGGCTAGGGGAAATAGTGCTGCAGTGTAGCATTGTCAGCCTGTGTCTTTTGATTCTGGTCTTCTCAGGTGATAGGGCCCGTAATGGGCCCACCAGATCATATGTGAGCTCAATTTTTACCTTTAAACGTACCTCCTTTCTTTTCTCACTACAGACTGTTACCATTTGACATATCACCAGCAGCTAGAGGGTACTCAGTTCTCTAAAACCCCTTGATTCTTTATTGTTTAGAGATTTTTTGCTGATGATCATTCTGACTGTGGTCTGGTAAAAGTTTTTGTAGATTGGATTTGCGTGTCTTTATTAGTTCCTGATGGTGAGCTTTTCCCATGGTCTTTTTTGTTAAACAAAAAAAAGAAAAGAGAAAATGTGAGTTAAATATACCTCTTGAAATTGTCTTCTTGAAACCTTGCCCTCTCTTGAATTTTTTGGTCGATTTTCGACGCCAGTGTTTGTTTTGAGGGCGTGTGTCACTTACAGGCTTGCAATTGTTGTTACTATTTAGTGACCATTACACTGGGTTGAAAGCTGCTGTTGTGGGAAACGGCCACACGGCAGCAGCGTTTCTCCATTCCCAAACTGGATTACTAGGGCAGCAGAGCTTTCCTGGAGGTCGTGTTCCTAGGTGGTAAATTAGAATGGAATGTGCAAGGAAAAAACCCCATCAATTTATGTCTGAGTACATCCTCTTTGTTGTTTTAATTTTTTTAATCAGGGTAATGATTAGAATATTATTTATTCTAGGTGTACACAGTCTAGTTCATTTGAACATTATATATATATATATTTATGAACAGGTCCTCTTCCCATATAAATTAATACAGAGTGTTCCGAACCTTCCTGGAAGTAGGGTTCCTAGGTTGTAAAGTAGAATGGAATGTGCCAGTTAAAACCCCCATAAGTTTATGTCTCATTACTTCTTGTTCATTTTTTTAATTTAATGTTTATTTTTAGTTTTTGTAACAACAAATCTGATTACAATGTTTCATTCGTTCTAGGTGTGGAAGATGTGGTTCTTTGATACATATATCTATTTATCTTCGGATCCATTTCCCCTGTGGGTTATGACACAATGTTGAGTAGTCTTCTCTTGGAATTCCGTAGGTCTTTGGCGATTATATATTTGACATGTGTTTGTATATCTTTGTTAACCCCAGTATTCTAATGTATCCAATCCTCACACCTTTTCATTTGGTTAACCATAAGTTTCTTTAATGAATCTGTGATTGCCTTTCTTCGTGGAAATATATTCACGGGTATCAATTTTTAGGTAACACCTATAAGTGATACCATAGGATATGTGTCTTTCGCTTTCTGAGTTACTTCAAGTTGTGTGAGTACCTGTAGACTCATCTATGGTGCTGCAAACGATGTTGTTTCCGTTTTTTCCTTGGCTAATATTCCATCTGTACATGTACCAGTTCTTCTTTGGCCATTCATCTTTTGAAGGACTTTTTGGTTGTTTTCATGTCTTGTCTATTGTAATACTGCTACAGTGCAGTATTGCCTGCCTGTGTCATTCAATTCTGTCTTCCTAGATCATAGGCCCAGGATTGGGCCCGCTGAATCCTATGGTAGCTCAAAATTTACCTTTTAAAGACACCTTTTTCTGTTTTTATTAGTGGCTGTTACCAGTTTACATCCCACTTAAAGTTGAGAGTATGCATTTCTCCACAACCCCTTCGGCATTTATTGTTTGTAGTTGTTTTTGCTGATGGTCATTCTCACTGGAATGAGCTGATACCTTTTTGTGGTTGAATTTGCATGCGTCTAATAATTCCTTATATTGAGATATTAGCCATATGCTTTTTCTTTCTTTTTAAAGAGTAAAACTTACATATTCAAATTGTTTTCATGTAGTATGTGCCACATTTTGAATTTTTTTGGCGATTACCTCCCTCAAGACATTAAAACAAACAAAAAAAGGCATTTAGACGGCAGGTGTCATTTGCCGCCCCGCAGTTCTTGTGAATATGAAGTGAGCATTAGCACAGCTTTTAAAGCTGCTGTTGTGGGTAACAGCCACAGGGTGGTAGCATTTCTACATTACACACTCTGGTTACTAGGGAAACAGAATCTTCCTGAAAGTTGTGTTTCTCGGTTTTACATTAGAGTGGAATGTGCCTCGATAAACCTCCAAAAGCTTATGTCTCCTTCCTTATGTTTGTTTATAAAACTTAATTTATATTTTTTCTCAGAGTAATATTCCATTGTGTACGTGGACCACTTCTTCTTTGTGCATTCATCTGTTGATGGACATTTTGGTTGCTTCCAAGTCTTGGCTGTGGTAAATATTGCTGCAAGGCAGGATTGCTAGCCTGGGTCTTTTTGATTTTTGTCTTCTCAGGTGATAGGCCCAGCAGTGGGCCTGCTGGATTGAATCGTAGCTCAATGTTTACCTTGTGAAGGCTCCTCCATTCTGTTTTCATTGATGGCTCTTACCAGTTTACATCCCACTTAGAGCTGAGGGTACGCAATTCTCCACAACCCCTTTGGCATTTATTGTTTGCAGAATTTTTGCTGATGGTCATTCGGATACATTTTTGTAGGCTGGATTTGCATGTCTTTAATAATTCCTAATGTTGAGCGTTCTGCCACGCCTTTTTTTGTTGTTGTTGTTTAAAAAGAAAAGAAAAAAAGTGTGAGTAAAATACACCTTTTGAAATTGTCGTGTTGAGATGTTGCCCTGTTTTGAATTTCTTGGTCTATTTTCGATCCCAGGATTTTTTTTGATGGCAGGTGTCATTTACGGGTCTGCAATTATTGTGAATATTAAGTGACCATTATCCCTGGGTTAACAGCTGCTGTTGCAGGATACGGTCACAAGGCTGCAGCATTTCTCCATGCCCAAATCTGGTTACTAGGGCAACAGAGCCTTCCTGGAAGTCCTGTTCCTAGGTTGTAAATTAGAATGGAATGTGCCAGGAAAACCCCCCATACGTTTGTCTCATTACGTCTTGTCCGTTTTTTTAATTTAAATTTTATTTGTTATCACAGCAAATTTGATTACAATGTTTTGTTTGTTCTAGGTGTGCAAGATGTGGTTTTCTTACACATATACATATATCTATTCATCTTCGGATCCCTACCCAATGTAGGTTATGACACAGTGTTGAGTAGTCTTCTCTTGGAATTCCGTAGGTCTTTGGTGATTATATATTTCACCTGTGTTTGTATATCTCTGTTAACCCCAATATCCTAATGTAGCCAATCTTCACAACTTTCCAATTGGTTATCCAAAAGTTTGTTTAAGAAATCTGTGATTGCCTTTCTCTGTGGAGATACCTTCATTGGTATCAATTTTTAGGTAACACCTATAATTGATATAATAGGGTATGTGTCTTTCGCCTTCTGACTTACTGCAAGTTGTGTGATTACCTCCAGACTCATCTATGGTTCCGCAAACTGCATTGTTTCATTTTTTTTTCGTGACTAATATTCCATGTGTACCCATACCAGTTCTTCTGTGTCCATTCTTCTCTTGATGGACTTTTTGGTTTTTTCCATGTCTTGGCTATTTTAGTACTGCCGAAGTGCAGTTTTGCCTGCCTGTGTCTTTATATTTCTGTCTCCCTAGGTTATAGGCCAAGGAGTGGGCCTGCAGGGTCATGTGGTATCTCAATGTTTACCTTTTAAAGGCAGCTCCATTCTGTTTTCATTAGTGGCACTTACCAGTTTACGAGCCACTTAAAGTTGAGGGTATGAATTTCGCCACAACCCCTTCAGGATTTATTGTTTGTATTTTTTTGCTGATGGTCATTCTGACCGGTGTGAGCTGATACCTTTTTGTGGCTGGATTTGCATATGTCTTATCATTCCTTATATTGAGCTTATAGCCATGTACTTTTTTGTTGTTTTTTAAAGAGTGAGTACAGCTTACCTATTCAAATGGTTTCTTGAAGTATGTGCCATATTTTGAATTCTTTTGGCCATTACCTCCCTCAACACATTTTGTTGGCAGGTGTCATTTATAGCCCTGCAGTCCTTGGGAATATGAAGTGTCCTTTAGCACAGGTTTTAAAACTGCTGTTGCGGCAAAGGGCCACAGGGCGGCAGGATTTCTACATTCCCCACTGGTTACGAGGGAAAAAGTACCTGCCTGGAAGTAGTGTTCCTTGGTTGTAAATTCGAGTGGATTGTGCACGGATACACCTCCAAAGCTTATGTCTCCTTAACTTAGGTTTGTTTTTTATATTTCATTTATATTTTTTATCGGAGTAATATTCCCTTGTGTACGTGGACCACTTCTTCTTTGTGCATTCATCTGTTGATGGAAATTTTGGTTGTTCCAAGTCTTGGCTAGGGTAAATAGTGCTGCAGTGTACGATTGTCAACCTGTTTCTTTTGATTCTGGTCTTCTCAGGTGATAGGGCCCGTAATGGGCCTACCAGATCATATGGTGGCTCAATTTTTACCTTTAAACCCACCTCCTTTCTGTTCTCACTATTGGCTGTTCCCAGTTGACATCCCACCAGCAGCTAGAGGGCACACAGGTCTCTAAAACCCCTTGAGTATTTATTGTTTAGAGATTTTTGCTTATGATCATTCTGACTGTTGTCAGGTAAAAGTTTTTGTAGATTGCATTTGCATATCTTTATTAATTCCTGACGTTGAGCTTTTTCCATGGCCTTTATGGTTAAACAAACAAACAAAAAATAGAACGAAAAAAATATATAAGTTAAATATGCCTCCTGAAATTGTCTTCTTGAAAGGTTGCCCTCTTTTGAATTTTTTCGTCGATATTTGAACCCAGGATATTTTTTGAGGGCAGGTGTCATTTACAGAGCTGCAATTCTTGTGAATATTAAGTGACCCTTAGCACTGTGTTTAAATCTGCTTTTGCAGGAGATGGTCACAAGGCTGTGGCAGTTCTCCATTCCCAAATCTGGTTAAGTAGGGCCAAAGAGCCTTCCTGGGTGTAACGTTCCAACTGGTAAATTAGAATGGAATGTGCCAGCAAAAACCTCCATAAGTTTAGGTCTCATTACTTCTTGTTGGCTTTCTTAATTTAATTTTTATTTGTTATCACAGCAAATTTGATTACAATGTTTTGCTTCTGCTAGGTGTGCAAGGTGTCATTGTTTTACACATATACATATATCTATTCATCTTCGGATCCATTTCCCATGTGGGTTATGACACAATGTTGAGTAGTCTTCTGTCGGTGTTCCGTAGGTCTTTGGTGCTTATATATTTCACATGTGTTGGTATATCTCTGTTTATCCCAATATCCTAATTTATCCAATCCTCACACCTTTCCATTTGGTTAACCATGCGTTTGTTGATTGAATGTATGATTGCCTTTCTCTCTGAAAAATCTTCATTGGTATCCGTTTTTAGGTAACGCCGATAAGTGATATCATAGGATATGTGTCCTTCGCTTTCTGAGTTACTTCAAGTTGTGATTACCTCTGGACTCATCTATGGTGCTGCGGCCGGCATTGTTGCATTTTTTTCCTGGGCTAATATTGCACCTGTACATATACCAGTTCTTCTTTTCCATTCATCTGTTGATGGAGTTTTTGCTAGCTTCCATGTCTTGGCTATTGCAATAATGCTGCAGTGCAGTTTTGCCTGCCTGTGTCTTTCTAATTCTGTCTTCTTAGGTCATATGCCCAGGAGTGTGCCTGCTGAATCCTATGGTACCTCAATGTGTACCTGTTAAAGGCACCTCCATTCGGTTTACGTGATTTTCTCTTACCAGTTTAGTCCCACTCAAAGATGAGGGTACGCATTTCTCCGCAGCCCCTTCAGCATTTATGGCTTGCAGAATTTTTGATGATGGTCATTCTGACCCATGTGAGCTGATACCTGTTTGTGGCTGGATTTGCATATGTCTTATAATTCCTTATATTGAGCTTATAGGCATGTACTTATACTTTTTGTTTTTTACAGAGTGAGTCCAGCTTACCTATTCAAATGATTTGTTGAAGTAGGTGCCATATTTTGAATATTTTGGCCATTACCTCCCTCAACCCATTTTGTTGGCAGGTGTCATTTATAGCCCTGCAGTCCTTTTGAATATGAAGTGACCTTTAGCATAGGTTTTAAAGCTGCTGTTGCGGCACACGGCCCCAGGGCGGCAGCATTTCTACATTCCCCACTCTGGTTACTAGGCAAACAGTACCTTTATGAAGTAGTGTTCCTTGGTTGTAAATTAGAGTGGATTGTGCACGGATACACCCCCAAAGCTTATGTCTCCTTCCTTAGGTTTGTTTTTTATATTTAATTTATATGTTTTAATCGGAATAATATTCCTGTGTGTACATGGACCGCTTCTTCCTTGTGGATTCATCTGCTGATGGACATTTTGGTTGTTCCAAGTCGTGGCTAGGGGAAATAGTGCTGCAGTGTAGCATTGTCAGCCTGTGTCTTTTGATTCTGGTCTTCTCAGGTGATAGGGCCCGTAATGGGCCCACCAGATCATATGTGAGCTCAATTTTTACCTTTAAACGTACCTCCTTTCTTTTCTCACTACAGACTGTTACCATTTGACATATCACCAGCAGCTAGAGGGTACTCAGTTCTCTAAAACCCCTTGATTCTTTATTGTTTAGAGATTTTTTGCTGATGATCATTCTGACTGTGGTCTGGTAAAAGTTTTTGTAGATTGGATTTGCGTGTCTTTATTAGTTCCTGATGGTGAGCTTTTCCCATGGTCTTTTTTGTTAAACAAAAAAAAGAAAAGAGAAAATGTGAGTTAAATATACCTCTTGAAATTGTCTTCTTGAAACCTTGCCCTCTCTTGAATTTTTTGGTCGATTTTCGACGCCAGTGTTTGTTTTGAGGGCGTGTGTCACTTACAGGCTTGCAATTGTTGTTACTATTTAGTGACCATTACACTGGGTTGAAAGCTGCTGTTGTGGGAAACGGCCACACGGCAGCAGCGTTTCTCCATTCCCAAACTGGATTACTAGGGCAGCAGAGCTTTCCTGGAGGTCGTGTTCCTAGGTGGTAAATTAGAATGGAATGTGCAAGGAAAAAACCCCATCAATTTATGTCTGAGTACATCCTCTTTGTTGTTTTAATTTTTTTAATCAGGGTAATGATTAGAATATTATTTATTCTAGGTGTACACAGTCTAGTTCATTTGAACATTATATATATATATATTTATGAACAGGTCCTCTTCCCATATAAATTAATACAGAGTGTTCCGAACCTTCCTGGAAGTAGGGTTCCTAGGTTGTAAAGTAGAATGGAATGTGCCAGTTAAAACCCCCATAAGTTTATGTCTCATTACTTCTTGTTCATTTTTTTAATTTAATGTTTATTTTTAGTTTTTGTAACAACAAATCTGATTACAATGTTTCATTCGTTCTAGGTGTGGAAGATGTGGTTCTTTGATACATATATCTATTTATCTTCGGATCCATTTCCCCTGTGGGTTATGACACAATGTTGAGTAGTCTTCTCTTGGAATTCCGTAGGTCTTTGGCGATTATATATTTCACATGTGTTTGTATATCTTTGTTAACCCCAGTATTCTAATGTATCCAATCCTCACACCTTTTCATTTGGTTAACCATAAGTTTCTTTAATGAATCTGTGATTGCCTTTCTTCGTGGAAATATCTTCACGGGTATCAATTTTTAGGTAACACCTATAAGTGATACCATAGGATATGTGTCTTTCGCTTTCTGAGTTACTTCAAGTTGTGTGAGTACCTGTAGACTCATCTATGGTGCTGCAAACGATGTTGTTTCCGTTTTTTTCCTTGGCTAATATTCCATCTGTACATGTACCAGTTCTTCTTTGGCCATTCATCTTTTGAAGGACTTTTTGGTTGTTTTCATGTCTTGTCTATTGTAATACTGCTACAGTGCAGTATTGCCTGCCTGTGTCATTCAATTCTGTCTTCCTAGATCATAGGCCCAGGATTGGGCCCGCTGAATCCTATGGTAGCTCACAATTTACCTTTTAAAGACACCTTTTTCTGTTTTTATTAGTGGCTGTTACCAGTTTACATCCCACTTAAAGTTGAGAGTATGCATTTCTCCACAACCCCTTCGGCATTTATTGTTTGTAGTTGTTTTTGCTGATGGTCATTCTCACTGGAATGAGCTGATACCTTTTTGTGGTTGAATTTTCATGCGTCTAATAATTCCTTATATTGAGATATTAGCCATATGCTTTTTCTTTCTTTTTAAAGAGTAAAACTTACATATTCAAATTGTTTTCATGTAGTATGTGCCACATTTTGAATTTTTTTGGCGATTACCTCCCTCAAGACATTAAAACAAACAAAAAAAGGCATTTAGACGGCAGGTGTCATTTGCCGCCCCGCAGTTCTTGTGAATATGAAGTGAGCATTAGCACAGCTTTTAAAGCTGCTGTTGTGGGTAACAGCCACAGGGCGGTAGCATTTCTACATTACACACTCTGGTTACTAGGGAAACAGAATCTTCCTGAAAGTTGTGTTTCTCGGTTTTACATTAGAGTGGAATGTGCCCCGATAAACCTCCAAAAGCTTATGTCTCCTTCCTTATGTTTGTTTATAAAACTTAATTTATATTTTTTCTCAGAGTAATATTCCATTGTGTACGTGGACCACTTCTTCTTTGTGCATTCATCTGTTGATGGACATTTTGGTTGCTTCGAAGTCTTGGCTGTGGTAAATATTGCTGCAAGGCAGGATTGCTAGCCTGGGTCTTTTTGATTTTCGTCTTCTCAGGTGATAGGCCCAGCAGTGGGCCTGCTGGATTGAATCGTAGCTCAATGTTTACCTTGTGAAGGCTCCTCCATTCTGTTTTCATTGATGGCTCTTACCAGTTTACATCCCACTTAGAGCTGAGGGTACGCAATTCTCCACAACCCCTTTGGCATTTATTGTTTGCAGAATTTTTGCTGATGGTCATTCGGATACATTTTTGTAGGCTGGATTTGCATGTCTTTAATAATTCCTAATGTTGAGCGTTCTGCCACGCCTTTTTTGTTGTTGTTGTTTAAAAACAAAAGAAAAAAAGTGTGAGTAAAATATACCTTTTGAAATTGTCGTGTTGAAATGTTGCCCTGTTTTGAATTTCTTGGTCTATTTTCGATCCCAGGATTTTTTTTGATGGCAGGTGTCATTTACGGGTCTGCAATTATTGTGAATATTAAGTGACCATTATCCCTGGGTTAACAGGTGCTGTTGCAGGATACGGTCACAAGGCTGCAGCATTTCTCCATGCCCAAATCTGGTTACTAGGGCAACAGAGCCTTCCTGGAAGTCCTGTTCCTAGGTTGTAAATTAGAATGGAATGTGCCAGGAAAACCCCCCATACGTTTGTCTCATTACGTCTTGTCCGTTTTTTTAATTTAAATTTTATTTGTTATCACAGCAAATTTGATTACAATGTTTTGTTTGTTCTAGGTGTGCAAGATGTGGTTTTCTTACACATATACATATATCTATTCATCTTCGGATCCCTACCCAATGTAGGTTATGACACAGTGTTGAGTAGTCTTCTCTTGGAATTCCGTAGGTCTTTGGTGATTATATATTTCACCTGTGTTTGTATATCTCTGTTAACCCCAATATCCTAATGTAGCCAATCTTCACAACTTTCCAATTGGTTATCCAAAAGTTTGTTTAAGAAATCTGTGATTGCCTTTCTCTGTGGAGATACCTTCATTGGTATCAATTTTTAGGTAACACCTATAATTGATATAATAGGGTATGTGTCTTTCGCCTTCTGACTTACTGCAAGTTGTGTGATTACCTCCAGACTCATCTATGGTTCCGCAAACTGCATTGTTTCATTTTTTTTTCGTGACTAATATTCCATGTGTACCCATACCAGTTCTTCTGTGTCCATTCTTCTCTTGATGGACTTTTTGGATTTTTCCATGTCTTGGCTATTTTAGTACTGCCGAAGTGCAGTTTTGCCTGCCTGTGTCTTTATATTTCTGTCTCCCTAGGTTATAGGCCAAGGAGTGGGCCTGCAGGGTCATGTGGTATCTTAATGTTTACCTTTTAAAGGCAGCTCCATTCTGTTTTCATTAGTGGCACTTACCAGTTTACGAGCCACTTAAAGTTGAGGGTATGAATTTCGCCACAACCCCTTCAGGATTTATTGTTTGTATTTTTTTGCTGATGGTCATTCTGACCGGTGTGAGCTGATACCTTTTGGTGGCTGGATTTGCATATGTCTTATCATTCCTTATATTGAGCTTATAGCCATGTACTTTTTTGTTGTTTTTTAAAGAGTGAGTACAGCTTACCTATTCAAATGGTTTCTTGAAGTATGTGCCATATTTTGAATTCTTTTGGCCATTACCTCCCTCAACACATTTTGTTGGCAGGTGTCATTTATAGCCCTGCAGTCCTTGGGAATATGAAGTGTCCTTTAGCACAGGTTTTAAAACTGCTGTTGCGGCAAAGGGCCACAGGGCGGCAGGATTTCTACATTCCCCACTGGTTACGAGGGAAAAAGTACCTGCCTGGAAGTAATGTTCCTTGGTTGTAAATTCGAGTGGATTGTGCACGGATACACCTCCAAAGCTTATGTCTCCTTAACTTAAGTTTGTTTTTTATATTTCATTTATATTTTTTATCGGAGTAATATTCCTTTGTGTACGTAGACCACTTCTTCTTTGTGCATTCATCTGTTGATGGAAATTTTGGTTGTTCCAAGTCTTGGCTAGGGTAAATAGTGCTGCAGTGTACGATTGTCAACCTGTTTCTTTTGATTCTGGTCTTCTCAGGTGATAGGGCCCGTAATGGGCCTACCAGATCATATGGTGGCTCAATTTTTACCTTTAAACCCACCTCCTTTCTGTTCTCACTATTGGCTGTTCCCAGTTGACATCCCACCAGCAGCTAGAGGGCACACAGGTCTCTAAAACCCCTTGAGTATTTATTGTTTAGAGATTTTTGCTTATGATCATTCTGACTGTTGTCAGGTAAAAGTTTTTGTAGATTGCATTTGCATATCTTTATTAATTCCTGACGTTGAGCTTTTTCCATGGCCTTTATGGTTAAACAAACAAACAAAAAATAGAACGAAAAAAATATATAAGTTAAATATGCCTCCTGAAATTGTCTTCTTGAAAGGTTGCCCTCTTTTGAATTTTTTCGTCGATATTTGAACCCAGGATATTTTTTGAGGGCAGGTGTCATTTACAGAGCTGCAATTCTTGTGAATATTAAGTGACCCTTAGCACTGTGTTTAAATCTGCTTTTGCAGGAGATGGTCACAAGGCTGTGGCAGTTCTCCATTCCCAAATCTGGTTAACTAGGGCCAAAGAGCCTTCCTGGGTGTAACGTTCCAACTTGTAAATTAGAATGGAATGTGCCAGCAAAAACCTCCATAAGTTTAGGTCTCATTACTTCTTGTTGGCTTTCTTAATTTAATTTTTATTTGTTATCACAGCAAATTTGATTACAATGTTTTGTTTCTGCTAGGTGTGCAAGGTGTCATTCTTTTACACATATACATATATCTATTCATCTTCGGATCCATTTCCCATGTGGGTTATGACACAATGTTGAGTAGTCTTCTCTCGGTGTTCCGTAGGTCTTTGGTGCTTATATATTTCACATGTGTTGGTATATCTCTGTTTATCCCAATATCCTAATTTATCCAATCCTCACACCTTTCCATTTGGTTAACCATGCGTTTGTTGATTGAATGTATGATTGCCTTTCTCTCTGAAAAATCTTCATTGGTATCCGTTTTTAGGTAACACCGATAAGTGATATCATAGGATATGTGTCCTTCGCTTTCTGACTTACTTCAAGTCGTGATTACCTCTGGACTCATCTATGGTGCTGCGGCCGGCATTGTTGCATTTTTTTCCTGGGCTAATATTGCACCTGTACATATACCAGTTCTTCTTTTCCATTCATCTGTTGATGGAGTTTTTGCTAGCTTCCATGTCTTGGCTATTGCAATAATGCTGCAGTGCAGTTTTGCCTGCCTGTGTCTTTCTAATTCTGTCTTCTTAGGTCATATGCCCAGAAGTGTGCCTGCTGAATCCTATGGTACCTCAATGTGTACCTGTTAAAGGCACCTCCATTCGGTTTACGTGATTTTCTCTTACCAGTTTAGTCCCACTCAAAGATGAGGGTACGCATTTCTCCGCAGCCCCTTCAGCATTTATGGCTTGCAGAATTTTTGATGATGGTCATTCTGACCCATGTGAGCTGATACCTTTTTGTGGCTGGATTTGCATATGTCTTATAATTCCTTATATTGAGCTTATAGGCATGTACTTATACTTTTTGTTTTTTACAGAGTGAGTCCAGCTTACCTATTCAAATGATTTGTTGAAGTAGGTGCCATATTTTGAATATTTTGGCCATTACCTCCCTCAACCCATTTTGTTGGCAGGTGTCATTTATAGCCCTGCAGTCCTTTTGAATATGAAGTGACCTTTAGCATAGGTTTTAAAGCTGCTGCTGCGGCACAATGCCCCAGGGCGGCAGCATTTCTACATTCCCCACTCTGGTTACTAGGCAAACAGTACCTTTATGAAGTAGTGTTCCTTGGTTGTAAATTAGAGTGGATTGTGCACGGATACACCCCCAAAGCTTATGTCTCCTTCCTTAGGTTTGTTTTTTATATTTAATTTATATGTTTTAATCGGAATAATATTCCTGTGTGTACATGGACCGCTTCTTCCTTGTGGATTCATCTGCTGATGGACATTTTGGTTGTTCCAAGTCTTGGCTAGGGGAAATAGTGCTGCAGTGTAGGATTGTCAGCCTGTGTCTTTTGATTCTGGTCTTCTCAGGTGATAGGGCCCGTAATGGGCCCACCAGATCATATGTGAGCTCAATTTTTACCTTTAAACGCACCTCCTTTCTTTTCTCACTACTGACTGTTACCATTTGACATCCCACCAGCAGCTAGAGGGTACTCAGTTCTCTAAAACCCCTTGATTATTTATTGTTTAGAGATTTTATGCTGATGATCATTCTGACTGTGGTCTGGTAAAAGTTTTTGTAGATTGGATTTGCGTGTCTTTATTAGTTCCTGATGGTGAGCTTTTCCCATGGTCTTTTTTGTTAAACAAAAAAAAAGGAAAAGAGAAAATGTGAGTTAAATATACCTCTTGAAATTGTCTTCTTGAAACCTTGCCCTCTCTTGAATTTTTTGGTCGATTTTCGACGCCAGTGTTTGTTTTGAGGGCGTGTGTCACTTACAGGCTTGCAATTGTTGTTACTATTTAGTGACCATTACACTGGGTTGAAAGCTGCTGTTGTGGGAAACGGCCACACGGCAGCAGCGTTTCTCCATTCCCAAACTGGATTACTAGGGCAGCAGAGCTTTCCTGGAGGTCGTGTTCCTAGGTGGTAAATTAGAATGGAATGTGCAAGGAAAAAACCCCATCAATTTATGTCTGAGTACATCCTCTTTGTTGTTTTAATTTTTTTATTCAGGGTAATGATTAGAATATTATTTATTCTAGGTGTACACAGTCTAGTTCATTTGAACATTATATATATATATATTTATGAACAGGTCCTCTTCCCATATAAATTAATACAGAGTGTTCAGAACCTTCCTGGAAGTAGGGTTCCTAGGTTGTAAAGTAGAATGGAATGTGCCAGTTAAAACCCCCATAAGTTTATGTCTCATTACTTCTTGTTCATTTTTTTAATTTAATGTTTATTTTTAGTTTTTGTAACAACAAATCTGATTACAATGTTTCATTCGTTCTAGGTGTGGAAGATGTGGTTCTTTGATACATATATCTATTTATCTTCGGATCCATTTCCCCTGTGGGTTATGACACAATGTTGAGTAGTCTTCTCTTGGAATTCCGTAGGTCTTTGGCGATTATATATGTCACATGTGTTTGTATATCTTTGTTAACCCCAGTATTCTAATGTATCCAATCCTCACACCTTTTCATTTGGTTAACCATAAGTTTCTTTAATGAATCTGTGATTGCCTTTCTTCGTGGAAATATATTCACGGGTATCAATTTTTAGGTAACACCTATAAGTGATACCATAGGATATGTGTCTTTCGCTTTCTGAGTTACTTCAAGTTGTGTGAGTACCTGTAGACTCATCTATGGTGCTGCAAACGATGTTGTTTCCGTTTTTTCCTTGGCTAATATTCCATCTGTACATGTACCAGTTCTTCTTTGGCCATTCATCTTTTGAAGGACTTTTTGGTTGTTTTCATGTCTTGTCTATTGTAATACTGCTACAGTGCAGTATTGCCTGCCTGTGTCATTCAATTCTGTCTTCCTAGATCATAGGCCCAGGATTGGGCCCGCTGAATCCTATGGTAGCTCAAAATTTACCTTTTAAAGACACCTTTTTCTGTTTTTATTAGTGGCTGTTACCAGTTTACATCCCACTTAAAGTTGAGAGTATGCATTTCTCCACAACCCCTTCGGCATTTATTGTTTGTAGTTGTTTTTGCTGATGGTCATTCTCACTGGAATGAGCTGATACCTTTTTGTGGTTGAATTTGCATGCGTCTAATAATTCCTTATATTGAGATATTAGCCATATGCTTTTTCTTTCTTTTTAAAGAGTAAAACTTACATATTCAAATTGTTTTCATGTAGTATGTGCCACATTTTGAATTTTTTTGGCGATTACCTCCCTCAAGACATTAAAACAAACAAAAAAAGGCATTTCGACGGCAGGTGTCATTTGCCGCCCCGCAGTTCTTGTGAATATGAAGTGAGCATTAGCACAGCTTTTAAAGCTGCTGTTGTGGGTAACAGCCACAGGGCGGTAGCATTTCTACATTACACACTCTGGTTACTAGGGAAACAGAATCTTCCTGAAAGTTGTGTTTCTCGGTTTTACATTAGAGTGGAATGTGCCTCGATAAACCTCCAAAAGCTTATGTCTCCTTCCTTATGTTTGTTTATAAAACTTAATTTATATTTTTTCTCAGAGTAATATTCCATTGTGTACGTGGACCACTTCTTCTTTGTGCATTCATCTGTTGATGGACATTTTGGTTGCTTCCAAGTCTTGGCTGTGGTAAATATTGCTGCAAGGCAGGATTGCTAGCCTGGGTCTTTTTGATTTTTGTCTTCTCAGGTGATAGGCCCAGCAGTGGGCCTGCTGGATTGAATCGTAGCTCAATGTTTACCTTGTGAAGGCTCCTCCATTCTGTTTTCATTGATGGCTCTTACCAGTTTACATCCCACTTAGAGCTGAGGGTACGCAATTCTCCACAACCCCTTTGGCATTTATTGTTTGCAGAATTTTTGCTGATGGTCATTCGGATACGTTTTTGTAGGCTGGATTTGCATGTCTTTAATAATTCCTAATGTTGAGCGTTCTGCCACGCCTTTTTTGTTGTTGTTGTTTAAAAAGAAAAGAAAAAAAGTGTGAGTAAAATATACCTTTTGAAATTGTCGTGTTGAAATGTTGCCCTGTTTTGAATTTCTTGGTCTATTTTCGATCCCAGGATTTTTTTTGATGGCAGGTGTCATTTACGGGTCTGCAATTATTGTGAATATTAAGTGACCATTATCCCTGGGTTAACAGCTGCTGTTGCAGGATACGGTCACAAGGCTGCAGCATTTCTCCATGCCCAAATCTGGTTACTAGGGCAACAGAGCCTTCCTGGAAGTCCTGTTCCTAGGTTGTAAATTAGAATGGAATGTGCCAGGAAAACCCCCCATACGTTTGTCTCATTACGTCTTGTCCGTTTTTTTAATTTAAATTTTATTTGTTATCACAGCAAATTTGATTACAATGTTTTGTTTGTTCTAGGTGTGCAAGATGTGGTTTTCTTACACATATACATATATCTATTCATCTTCGGATCCCTACCCAATGTAGGTTATGACACAGTGTTGAGTAGTCTTCTCTTGGAATTCCGTAGGTCTTTGGTGATTATATATTTCACCTGTGTTTGTATATCTCTGTTAACCCCAATATCCTAATGTAGCCAATCTTCACAACTTTCCAATTGGTTATCCAAAAGTTTGTTTAAGAAATCTGTGATTGCCTTTCTCTGTGGAGATACCTTCATTGGTATCAATTTTTAGGTAACACCTATAATTGATATAATAGGGTATGTGTCTTTCGCCTTCTGACTTACTGCAAGTTGTGTGATTACCTCCAGACTCATCTATGGTTCCGCAAACTGCATTGTTTCATTTTTTTTTCGTGACTAATATTCCATGTGTACCCATACCAGTTCTTCTGTGTCCATTCTTCTCTTGATGGACTTTTTGGTTTTTTCCATGTCTTGGCTATTTTAGTACTGCCGAAGTGCAGTTTTGCCTGCCTGTGTCTTTATATTTCTGTCTCCCTAGGTTATAGGCCAAGGAGTGGGCCTGCAGGGTCATGTGGTATCTCAATGTTTACCTTTTAAAGGCAGCTCCATTCTGTTTTCATTAGTGGCACTTACCAGTTTACGAGCCACTTAAAGTTGAGGGTATGAATTTCGCCACAACCCCTTCAGGATTTATTGTTTGTATTTTTTTGCTGATGGTCATTCTGACCGGTGTGAGCTGATACCTTTTTGTGGCTGGATTTGCATATGTCTTATCATTCCTTATATTGAGCTTATAGCCATGTACTTTTTTGTTGTTTTTTAAAGAGTGAGTACAGCTTACCTATTCAAATGGTTTCTTGAAGTATGTGCCATATTTTGAATTCTTTTGGCCATTACCTCCCTCAACACATTTTGTTGGCAGGTGTCATTTATAGCCCTGCAGTCCTTGGGAATATGAAGTGTCCTTTAGCACAGGTTTTAAAACTGCTGTTGCGGCAAAGGGCCACAGGGCGGCAGGATTTCTACATTCCCCACTGGTTACGAGGGAAAAAGTACCTGCCTGGAAGTAGTGTTCCTTGGTTGTAAATTCGAGTGGATTGTGCACGGATACACCTCCAAAGCTTATGTCTCCTTAACTTAGGTTTGTTTTTTATATTTCATTTATATTTTTTATCGGAGTAATATTCCTTTGTGTACGTGGACCACTTCTTCTTTGTGCATTCATCTGTTGATGGAAATTTTGGTTGTTCCAAGTCTTGGCTAGGGTAAATAGTGCTGCAGTGTACGATTGTCAACCTGTTTCTTTTGATTCTGGTCTTCTCAGGTGATAGGGCCCGTAATGGGCCTACCAGATCATATGGTGGCTCAATTTTTACCTTTAAACCCACCTCCTTTCTGTTCTCACTATTGGCTGTTCCCAGTTGACATCCCACCAGCAGCTAGAGGGCACACAGGTCTCTAAAACCCCTTGAGTATTTATTGTTTAGAGATTTTTGCTTATGATCATTCTGACTGTTGTCAGGTAAAAGTTTTTGTAGATTGCATTTGCATATCTTTATTAATTCCTTACGTTGAGCTTTTTCCATGGCTTTTATGGTTAAACAAACAAACAAAAAAATAGTACTAAAAAAATATATAAGTTAAATATACCTCCTGAAATTGTCTTCTTGAAAGGTTGCCCTCTTTTGAATTTTTTTGTCGATATTTGAACCCAGGATATTTTTTGAGGGCAGGTGTCATTTACAGAGCTGCAATTCTTGTGAATATTAAGTGACCCTTAGCACTGTGTTTAAATCTGCTTTTGCAGAAGATGGTCACAAGGCTGTGGCAGTTCTCCATTCCCAAATCTGGTTAACTAGGGCCAAAGAGCCTTCCTGGGTGTAACGTTCCAACTTGTAAATTAGAATGGAATGTGCCAGCAAAAACCTCCATAAGTTTAGGTCTCATTACTTCTTGTTGGCTTTCTTAATTTAATTTTTATTTGTTATCACAGCAAATTTGATTACAATGTTTTGTTTCTGCTAGGTGTGCAAGGTGTCATTCTTTTACACATATACATATATCTATTCATCTTCGGATCCATTTCCCATGTGGGTTATGACACAATGTTGAGTAGTCTTCTCTCGGTGTTCCGTAGGTCTTTGGTGCTTATATATTTCACATGTGTTGGTATATCTCTGTTTATCCCAATATCCTAATTTATCCAATCCTCACACCTTTCCATTTGGTTAACCATGCGTTTGTTGATTGAATGTATGATTGCCTTTCTCTCTGAAAAATCTTCATTGGTATCCGTTTTTAGGTAACACCGATAAGTGATATCATAGGATATGTGTCCTTCGCTTTCTGAGTTACTTCAAGTTGTGATTACCTCTGGACTCATCTATGGTGCTGCGGCCGGCATTGTTGCATTTTTTTCCTGGGCTAATATTGCACCTGTACATATACCAGTTCTTCTTTTCCATTCATCTGTTGATGGAGTTTTTGCTAGCTTCCATGTCTTGGCTATTGCAATAATGCTGCAGTGCAGTTTTCCCTGCCGGTGTCTTTCTAATTCTGTCTTCTTAGGTCATATGCCCAGGAGTGTGCCTGCTGAATCCTATGGTACCTCAGTGTGTACCTGTTAAAGGCACCTCCATTCGGTTTACGTGATTTTCTCTTACCAGTTTAGTCCCACTCAAAGATGAGGGTACGCATTTCTCCGCAGCCCCTTCAGCATTTATGGCTTGATGATGGTCATTCTGACCCATGTGAGCTGATACCTTTTTGTGGCTGGATTTGCATATGTCTTATAATTCCTTATATTGAGCTTATAGGCATGTACTTATACTTTTTGTTTTTTACAGAGTGAGTCCAGCTTACCTATTCAAATGATTTGTTGAAGTAGGTGCCATATTTTGAATATTTTGGCCATTACCTCCCTCAACCCATTTTGTTGGCAGGTGTCATTTATAGCCCTGCAGTCCTTTTGAATATGAAGTGACCTTTAGCATAGGTTTTAAAGCTGCTGCTGCGGCACAATGCCCCAGGGCGGCAGCATTTCTACATTCCCCACTCTGGTTACTAGGCAAACAGTACCTTTATGAAGTAGTGTTCCTTGGTTGTAAATTAGAGTGGATTGTGCACGGATACACCCCCAAAGCTTATGTCTCCTTCCTTAGGTTTGTTTTTTATATTTAATTTATATGTTTTAATCGGAATAATATTCCTGTGTGTACATGGACCGCTTCTTCCTTGTGGATTCATCTGCTGATGGACATTTTGGTTGTTCCAAGTCGTGGCTAGGGGAAATAGTGCTGCAGTGTAGGATTGTCAGCCTGTGTCTTTTGATTCTGGTCTTCTCAGGTGATAGGGCCCGTAATGGGCCCACCAGATCATATGTGAGCTCAATTTTTACCTTTAAACGCACCTCCTTTCTTTTCTCACTACTGACTGTTACCATTTGACATCCCACCAGCAGCTAGAGGGTACTCAGTTCTCTAAAACCCCTTGATTATTTATTGTTTAGAGATTTTATGCTGATGATCATTCTGACTGTGGTCTGGTAAAAGTTTTTGTAGATTGGATTTGCGTGTCTTTATTAGTTCCTGATGGTGAGCTTTTCCCATGGTCTTTTTTGTTAAACAAAAAAAAAGGAAAAGAGAAAATGTGAGTTAAATATACCTCTTGAAATTGTCTTCTTGAAACCTTGCCCTCTCTTGAATTTTTTGGTCGATTTTCGACGCCAGTGTTTGTTTTGAGGGCGTGTGTCACTTACAGGCTTGCAATTGTTGTTACTATTTAGTGACCATTACACTGGGTTGAAAGCTGCTGTTGTGGGAAACGGCCACACGGCAGCAGCGTTTCTCCATTCCCAAACTGGATTACTAGGGCAGCAGAGCTTTCCTGGAGGTCGTGTTCCTAGGTGGTAAATTAGAATGGAATGTGCAAGGAAAAAACCCCATCAATTTATGTCTGAGTACATCCTCTTTGTTGTTTTAATTTTTTTATTCAGGGTAATGATTAGAATATTATTTATTCTAGGTGTACACAGTCTAGTTCATTTGAACATTATATATATATATATTTATGAACAGGTCCTCTTCCCATATAAATTAATACAGAGTGTTCAGAACCTTCCTGGAAGTAGGGTTCCTAGGTTGTAAAGTAGAATGGAATGTGCCAGTTAAAACCCCCATAAGTTTATGTCTCATTACTTCTTGTTCATTTTTTTAATTTAATGTTTATTTTTAGTTTTTGTAACAACAAATCTGATTACAATGTTTCATTCGTTCTAGGTGTGGAAGATGTGGTTCTTTGATACATATATCTATTTATCTTCGGATCCATTTCCCCTGTGGGTTATGACACAATGTTGAGTAGTCTTCTCTTGGAATTCCGTAGGTCTTTGGCGATTATATATGTCACATGTGTTTGTATATCTTTGTTAACCCCAGTATTCTAATGTATCCAATCCTCACACCTTTTCATTTGGTTAACCATAAGTTTCTTTAATGAATCTGTGATTGCCTTTCTTCGTGGAAATATATTCACGGGTATCAATTTTTAGGTAACACCTATAAGTGATACCATAGGATATGTGTCTTTCGCTTTCTGAGTTACTTCAAGTTGTGTGAGTACCTGTAGACTCATCTATGGTGCTGCAAACGATGTTGTTTCCGTTTTTTCCTTGGCTAATATTCCATCTGTACATGTACCAGTTCTTCTTTGGCCATTCATCTTTTGAAGGACTTTTTGGTTGTTTTCATGTCTTGTCTATTGTAATACTGCTACAGTGCAGTATTGCCTGCCTGTGTCATTCAATTCTGTCTTCCTAGATCATAGGCCCAGGATTGGGCCCGCTGAATCCTATGGTAGCTCAAAATTTACCTTTTAAAGACACCTTTTTCTGTTTTTATTAGTGGCTGTTACCAGTTTACATCCCACTTAAAGTTGAGAGTATGCATTTCTCCACAACCCCTTCGGCATTTATTGTTTGTAGTTGTTTTTGCTGATGGTCATTCTCACTGGAATGAGCTGATACCTTTTTGTGGTTGAATTTGCATGCGTCTAATAATTCCTTATATTGAGATATTAGCCATATGCTTTTTCTTTCTTTTTAAAGAGTAAAACTTACATATTCAAATTGTTTTCATGTAGTATGTGCCACATTTTGAATTTTTTTGGCGATTACCTCCCTCAAGACATTAAAACAAACAAAAAAAGGCATTTCGACGGCAGGTGTCATTTGCCGCCCCGCAGTTCTTGTGAATATGAAGTGAGCATTAGCACAGCTTTTAAAGCTGCTGTTGTGGGTAACAGCCACAGGGCGGTAGCATTTCTACATTACACACTCTGGTTACTAGGGAAACAGAATCTTCCTGAAAGTTGTGTTTCTCGGTTTTACATTAGAGTGGAATGTGCCTCGATAAACCTCCAAAAGCTTATGTCTCCTTCCTTATGTTTGTTTATAAAACTTAATTTATATTTTTTCTCAGAGTAATATTCCATTGTGTACGTGGACCACTTCTTCTTTGTGCATTCATCTGTTGATGGACATTTTGGTTGCTTCCAAGTCTTGGCTGTGGTAAATATTGCTGCAAGGCAGGATTGCTAGCCTGGGTCTTTTTGATTTTTGTCTTCTCAGGTGATAGGCCCAGCAGTGGGCCTGCTGGATTGAATCGTAGCTCAATGTTTACCTTGTGAAGGCTCCTCCATTCTGTTTTCATTGATGGCTCTTACCAGTTTACATCCCACTTAGAGCTGAGGGTACGCAATTCTCCACAACCCCTTTGGCATTTATTGTTTGCAGAATTTTTGCTGATGGTCATTCGGATACGTTTTTGTAGGCTGGATTTGCATGTCTTTAATAATTCCTAATGTTGAGCGTTCTGCCACGCCTTTTTTGTTGTTGTTGTTTAAAAAGAAAAGAAAAAAAGTGTGAGTAAAATATACCTTTTGAAATTGTCGTGTTGAAATGTTGCCCTGTTTTGAATTTCTTGGTCTATTTTCGATCCCAGGATTTTTTTTGATGGCAGGTGTCATTTACGGGTCTGCAATTATTGTGAATATTAAGTGACCATTATCCCTGGGTTAACAGCTGCTGTTGCAGGATACGGTCACAAGGCTGCAGCATTTCTCCATGCCCAAATCTGGTTACTAGGGCAACAGAGCCTTCCTGGAAGTCCTGTTCCTAGGTTGTAAATTAGAATGGAATGTGCCAGGAAAACCCCCCATACGTTTGTCTCATTACGTCTTGTCCGTTTTTTTAATTTAAATTTTATTTGTTATCACAGCAAATTTGATTACAATGTTTTGTTTGTTCTAGGTGTGCAAGATGTGGTTTTCTTACACATATACATATATCTATTCATCTTCGGATCCCTACCCAATGTAGGTTATGACACAGTGTTGAGTAGTCTTCTCTTGGAATTCCGTAGGTCTTTGGTGATTATATATTTCACCTGTGTTTGTATATCTCTGTTAACCCCAATATCCTAATGTAGCCAATCTTCACAACTTTCCAATTGGTTATCCAAAAGTTTGTTTAAGAAATCTGTGATTGCCTTTCTCTGTGGAGATACCTTCATTGGTATCAATTTTTAGGTAACACCTATAATTGATATAATAGGGTATGTGTCTTTCGCCTTCTGACTTACTGCAAGTTGTGTGATTACCTCCAGACTCATCTATGGTTCCGCAAACTGCATTGTTTCATTTTTTTTTCGTGACTAATATTCCATGTGTACCCATACCAGTTCTTCTGTGTCCATTCTTCTCTTGATGGACTTTTTGGTTTTTTCCATGTCTTGGCTATTTTAGTACTGCCGAAGTGCAGTTTTGCCTGCCTGTGTCTTTATATTTCTGTCTCCCTAGGTTATAGGCCAAGGAGTGGGCCTGCAGGGTCATGTGGTATCTCAATGTTTACCTTTTAAAGGCAGCTCCATTCTGTTTTCATTAGTGGCACTTACCAGTTTACGAGCCACTTAAAGTTGAGGGTATGAATTTCGCCACAACCCCTTCAGGATTTATTGTTTGTATTTTTTTGCTGATGGTCATTCTGACCGGTGTGAGCTGATACCTTTTTGTGGCTGGATTTGCATATGTCTTATCATTCCTTATATTGAGCTTATAGCCATGTACTTTTTTGTTGTTTTTTAAAGAGTGAGTACAGCTTACCTATTCAAATGGTTTCTTGAAGTATGTGCCATATTTTGAATTCTTTTGGCCATTACCTCCCTCAACACATTTTGTTGGCAGGTGTCATTTATAGCCCTGCAGTCCTTGGGAATATGAAGTGTCCTTTAGCACAGGTTTTAAAACTGCTGTTGCGGCAAAGGGCCACAGGGCGGCAGGATTTCTACATTCCCCACTGGTTACGAGGGAAAAAGTACCTGCCTGGAAGTAGTGTTCCTTGGTTGTAAATTCGAGTGGATTGTGCACGGATACACCTCCAAAGCTTATGTCTCCTTAACTTAGGTTTGTTTTTTATATTTCATTTATATTTTTTATCGGAGTAATATTCCTTTGTGTACGTGGACCACTTCTTCTTTGTGCATTCATCTGTTGATGGAAATTTTGGTTGTTCCAAGTCTTGGCTAGGGTAAATAGTGCTGCAGTGTACGATTGTCAACCTGTTTCTTTTGATTCTGGTCTTCTCAGGTGATAGGGCCCGTAATGGGCCTACCAGATCATATGGTGGCTCAATTTTTACCTTTAAACCCACCTCCTTTCTGTTCTCACTATTGGCTGTTCCCAGTTGACATCCCACCAGCAGCTAGAGGGCACACAGGTCTCTAAAACCCCTTGAGTATTTATTGTTTAGAGATTTTTGCTTATGATCATTCTGACTGTTGTCAGGTAAAAGTTTTTGTAGATTGCATTTGCATATCTTTATTAATTCCTTACGTTGAGCTTTTTCCATGGCTTTTATGGTTAAACAAACAAACAAAAAAATAGTACTAAAAAAATATATAAGTTAAATATACCTCCTGAAATTGTCTTCTTGAAAGGTTGCCCTCTTTTGAATTTTTTTGTCGATATTTGAACCCAGGATATTTTTTGAGGGCAGGTGTCATTTACAGAGCTGCAATTCTTGTGAATATTAAGTGACCCTTAGCACTGTGTTTAAATCTGCTTTTGCAGAAGATGGTCACAAGGCTGTGGCAGTTCTCCATTCCCAAATCTGGTTAACTAGGGCCAAAGAGCCTTCCTGGGTGTAACGTTCCAACTTGTAAATTAGAATGGAATGTGCCAGCAAAAACCTCCATAAGTTTAGGTCTCATTACTTCTTGTTGGCTTTCTTAATTTAATTTTTATTTGTTATCACAGCAAATTTGATTACAATGTTTTGTTTCTGCTAGGTGTGCAAGGTGTCATTCTTTTACACATATACATATATCTATTCATCTTCGGATCCATTTCCCATGTGGGTTATGACACAATGTTGAGTAGTCTTCTCTCGGTGTTCCGTAGGTCTTTGGTGCTTATATATTTCACATGTGTTGGTATATCTCTGTTTATCCCAATATCCTAATTTATCCAATCCTCACACCTTTCCATTTGGTTAACCATGCGTTTGTTGATTGAATGTATGATTGCCTTTCTCTCTGAAAAATCTTCATTGGTATCCGTTTTTAGGTAACACCGATAAGTGATATCATAGGATATGTGTCCTTCGCTTTCTGAGTTACTTCAAGTTGTGATTACCTCTGGACTCATCTATGGTGCTGCGGCCGGCATTGTTGCATTTTTTTCCTGGGCTAATATTGCACCTGTACATATACCAGTTCTTCTTTTCCATTCATCTGTTGATGGAGTTTTTGCTAGCTTCCATGTCTTGGCTATTGCAATAATGCTGCAGTGCAGTTTTCCCTGCCGGTGTCTTTCTAATTCTGTCTTCTTAGGTCATATGCCCAGGAGTGTGCCTGCTGAATCCTATGGTACCTCAGTGTGTACCTGTTAAAGGCACCTCCATTCGGTTTACGTGATTTTCTCTTACCAGTTTAGTCCCACTCAAAGATGAGGGTACGCATTTCTCCGCAGCCCCTTCAGCATTTATGGCTTGATGATGGTCATTCTGACCCATGTGAGCTGATACCTTTTTGTGGCTGGATTTGCATATGTCTTATAATTCCTTATATTGAGCTTATAGGCATGTACTTATACTTTTTGTTTTTTACAGAGTGAGTCCAGCTTACCTATTCAAATGATTTGTTGAAGTAGGTGCCATATTTTGAATATTTTGGCCATTACCTCCCTCAACCCATTTTGTTGGCAGGTGTCATTTATAGCCCTGCAGTCCTTTTGAATATGAAGTGACCTTTAGCATAGGTTTTAAAGCTGCTGCTGCGGCACAATGCCCCAGGGCGGCAGCATTTCTACATTCCCCACTCTGGTTACTAGGCAAACAGTACCTTTATGAAGTAGTGTTCCTTGGTTGTAAATTAGAGTGGATTGTGCACGGATACACCCCCAAAGCTTATGTCTCCTTCCTTAGGTTTGTTTTTTATATTTAATTTATATGTTTTAATCGGAATAATATTCCTGTGTGTACATGGACCGCTTCTTCCTTGTGGATTCATCTGCTGATGGACATTTTGGTTGTTCCAAGTCGTGGCTAGGGGAAATAGTGCTGCAGTGTAGGATTGTCAGCCTGTGTCTTTTGATTCTGGTCTTCTCAGGTGATAGGGCCCGTAATGGGCCCACCAGATCATATGTGAGCTCAATTTTTACCTTTAAACGCACCTCCTTTCTTTTCTCACTACTGACTGTTACCATTTGACATCCCACCAGCAGCTAGAGGGTACTCAGTTCTCTAAAACCCCTTGATTATTTATTGTTTAGAGATTTTATGCTGATGATCATTCTGACTGTGGTCTGGTAAAAGTTTTTGTAGATTGGATTTGCGTGTCTTTATTAGTTCCTGATGGTGAGATTTTCCCATGGTCTTTTTTGTTAAACAAAAAAAAAGGAAAAGAGAAATTGTGAGTTAAATATACCTCTTGAAATTGTCTTCTTGAAACCTTGCCCTCTCTTGAATTTTTTGGTCGAGTTTCGACGCCAGTGTTTGTTTTGAGGGCGTGTGTCACTTACAGGCTTGCAATTGTTGTTACTATTTAGTGACCATTACACTGGGTTGAAAGCTGCTGTTGTGCGAAACGGCCACACGGCAGCAGCGTTTCTCCATTCCCAAACTGGATTACTAGGGCAGCAGAGCTTTCCTGGAGGTCGTGTTCCTAGGTGGTAAATTAGAATGGAATGTGCAAGGAAAAAACCCCATCAATTTATGTCTGAGTACATCCTCTTTGTTGTTTTAATTTTTTTAATCAGGGTAATGATTAGAATATTATTTATTCTAGGTGTACACAGTCTAGTTCATTTGAACATTATATATATATATATTTATGAACAGGTCCTCTTCCCATATAAATTAATACAGAGTGTTCAGAACCTTCCTGGAAGTAGGGTTCCTAGGTTGTAAAGTAGAATGGAATGTGCCAGTTAAAACCCCCATAAGTTTATGTCTCATTACTTCTTGTTCATTTTTTTAATTTAATGTTTATTTTTAGTTTTTGTAACAACAAATCTGATTACAATGTTTCATTCGTTCTAGGTGTGGAAGATGTGGTTCTTTGATACATATATCTATTTATCTTCGGATCCATTTCCCCTGTGGGTTATGACACAATGTTGAGTAGTCTTCTCTTGGAATTCCGTAGGTCTTTGGCGATTATATATGTCACATGTGTTTGTATATCTTTGTTAACCCCAGTATTCTAATGTATCCAATCCTCACACCTTTTCATTTGGTTAACCATAAGTTTCTTTAATGAATCTGTGATTGCCTTTCTTCGTGGAAATATATTCACGGGTATCAATTTTTAGGTAACACCTATAAGTGATACCATAGGATATGTGTCTTTTGCTTTCTGAGTTACTTCAAGTTGTGTGAGTACCTGTAGACTCATCTATGGTGCTGCAAACGATGTTGTTTCCGTTTTTTTCCTTGGCTAATATTCCATCTGTACATGTACCAGTTCTTCTTTGGCCATTCATCTTTTGAAGGACTTTTTGGTTGTTTTCATGTCTTGTCTATTGTAATACTGCTACAGTGCAGTATTGCCTGCCTGTGTCATTCAATTCTGTCTTCCTAGATCATAGGCCCAGGATTGGGCCCGCTGAATCCTATGGTAGCTCAAAATTTACCTTTTAAAGACACCTTTTTCTGTTTTTATTAGTGGCTGTTACCAGTTTACATCCCACTTAAAGTTGAGAGTATGCATTTCTCCACAACCCCTTCGGCATTTATTGTTTGTAGTTGTTTTTGCTGATGGTCATTCTCACTGGAATGAGCTGATACCTTTTTGTGGTTGAATTTGCATGCGTCTAATAATTCCTTATATTGAGATATTAGCCATATGCTTTTTCTTTCTTTTTAAAGAGTAAAACTTACATATTCAAATTGTTTTCATGTAGTATGTGCCACATTTTGAATTTTTTTGGCGATTACCTCCCTCAAGACATTAAAACAAACAAAAAAAGGCATTTAGACGGCAGGTGTCATTTGCCGCCCCGCAGTTCTTGTGAATATGAAGTGAGCATTAGCACAGCTTTTAAAGCTGCTGTTGTGGGTAACAGCCACAGGGCGGTAGCATTTCTACATTACACACTCTGGTTACTAGGGAAACAGAATCTTCCTGAAAGTTGTGTTTCTCGGTTTTACATTAGAGTGGAATGTGCCTCGATAAACCTCCAAAAGCTTATGTCTCCTTCCTTATGTTTGTTTATAAAACTTAATTTATATTTTTTCTCAGAGTAATATTCCATTGTGTACGTGGACCACTTCTTCTTTGTGCATTCATCTGTTGATGGACATTTTGGTTGCTTCCAAGTCTTGGCTGTGGTAAATATTGCTGCAAGGCAGGATTGCTAGCCTGGGTCTTTTTGATTTTTGTCTTCTCAGGTGATAGGCCCAGCAGTGGGCCTGCTGGATTGAATCGTAGCTCAATGTTTACCTTGTGAAGGCTCCTCCATTCTGTTTTCATTGATGGCTCTTACCAGTTTACATCCCACTTAGAGCTGAGGGTACGCAATTCTCCACAACCCCTTTGGCATTTATTGTTTGCAGAATTTTTGCTGATGGTCATTCGGATACGTTTTTGTAGGCTGGATTTGCATGTCTTTAATAATTCCTAATGTTGAGCGTTCTGCCACGCCTTTTTTGTTGTTGTTGTTTAAAAAGAAAAGAAAAAAAGTGTGAGTAAAATATACCTTTTGAAATTGTCGTGTTGAAATGTTGCCCTGTTTTGAATTTCTTGGTCTATTTTCGATCCCAGGATTTTTTTTGATGGCAGGTGTCATTTACGGGTCTGCAATTATTGTGAATATTAAGTGACCATTATCCCTGGGTTAACAGCTGCTGTTGCAGGATACGGTCACAAGGCTGCAGCATTTCTCCATGCCCAAATCTGGTTACTAGGGCAACAGAGCCTTCCTGGAAGTCCTGTTCCTAGGTTGTAAATTAGAATGGAATGTGCCAGGAAAACCCCCCATACGTTTGTCTCATTACGTCTTGTCCGTTTTTTTAATTTAAATTTTATTTGTTATCACAGCAAATTTGATTACAATGTTTTGTTTGTTCTAGGTGTGCAAGATGTGGTTTTCTTACACATATACATATATCTATTCATCTTCGGATCCCTACCCAATGTAGGTTATGACACAGTGTTGAGTAGTCTTCTCTTGGAATTCCGTAGGTCTTTGGTGATTATATATTTCACCTGTGTTTGTATATCTCTGTTAACCCCAATATCCTAATGTAGCCAATCTTCACAACTTTCCAATTGGTTATCCAAAAGTTTGTTTAAGAAATCTGTGATTGCCTTTCTCTGTGGAGATACCTTCATTGGTATCAATTTTTAGGTAACACCTATAATTGATATAATAGGGTATGTGTCTTTCGCCTTCTGACTTACTGCAAGTTGTGTGATTACCTCCAGACTCATCTATGGTTCCGCAAACTGCATTGTTTCATTTTTTTTTCGTGACTAATATTCCATGTGTACCCATACCAGTTCTTCTGTGTCCATTCTTCTCTTGATGGACTTTTTGGTTTTTTCCATGTCTTGGCTATTTTAGTACTGCCGAAGTGCAGTTTTGCCTGCCTGTGTCTTTATATTTCTGTCTCCCTAGGTTATAGGCCAAGGAGTGGGCCTGCAGGGTCATGTGGTATCTCAATGTTTACCTTTTAAAGGCAGCTCCATTCTGTTTTCATTAGTGGCACTTACCAGTTTACGAGCCACTTAAAGTTGAGGGTATGAATTTCGCCACAACCCCTTCAGGATTTATTGTTTGTATTTTTTTGCTGATGGTCATTCTGACCGGTGTGAGCTGATACCTTTTTGTGGCTGGATTTGCATATGTCTTATCATTCCTTATATTGAGCTTATAGCCATGTACTTTTTTGTTGTTTTTTAAAGAGTGAGTACAGCTTACCTATTCAAATGGTTTCTTGAAGTATGTGCCATATTTTGAATTCTTTTGGCCATTACCTCCCTCAACACATTTTGTTGGCAGGTGTCATTTATAGCCCTGCAGTCCTTGGGAATATGAAGTGTCCTTTAGCACAGGTTTTAAAACTGCTGTTGCGGCAAAGGGCCACAGGGCGGCAGGATTTCTACATTCCCCACTGGTTACGAGGGAAAAAGTACCTGCCTGGAAGTAGTGTTCCTTGGTTGTAAATTCGAGTGGATTGTGCACGGATACACCTCCAAAGCTTATGTCTCCTTAACTTAGGTTTGTTTTTTATATTTCATTTATATTTTTTATCGGAGTAATATTCCTTTGTGTACGTGGACCACTTCTTCTTTGTGCATTCATCTGTTGATGGAAATTTTGGTTGTTCCAAGTCTTGGCTAGGGTAAATAGTGCTGCAGTGTACGATTGTCAACCTGTTTCTTTTGATTCTGGTCTTCTCAGGTGATAGGGCCCGTAATGGGCCTACCAGATCATATGGTGGCTCAATTTTTACCTTTAAACCCACCTCCTTTCTGTTCTCACTATTGGCTGTTCCCAGTTGACATCCCACCAGCAGCTAGAGGGCACACAGGTCTCTAAAACCCCTTGAGTATTTATTGTTTAGAGATTTTTGCTTATGATCATTCTGACTGTTGTCAGGTAAAAGTTTTTGTAGATTGCATTTGCATATCTTTATTAATTCCTTACGTTGAGCTTTTTCCATGGCTTTTATGGTTAAACAAACAAACAAAAAAATAGTACGAAAAAAATATATAAGTTAAATATACCTCCTGAAATTGTCTTCTTGAAAGGTTGCCCTCTTTTGAATTTTTTTGTCGATATTTGAACCCAGGATATTTTTTGAGGGCAGGTGTCATTTACAGAGCTGCAATTCTTGTGAATATTAAGTGACCCTTAGCACTGTGTTTAAATCTGCTTTTGCAGAAGATGGTCACAAGGCTGTGGCAGTTCTCCATTCCCAAATCTGGTTAACTAGGGCCAAAGAGCCTTCCTGGGTGTAACGTTCCAACTTGTAAATTAGAATGGAATGTGCCAGCAAAAACCTCCATAAGTTTAGGTCTCATTACTTCTTGTTGGCTTTCTTAATTTAATTTTTATTTGTTATCACAGCAAATTTGATTACAATGTTTTGTTTCTGCTAGGTGTGCAAGGTGTCATTCTTTTACACATATACATATATCTATTCATCTTCGGATCCATTTCCCATGTGGGTTATGACACAATGTTGAGTAGTCTTCTCTCGGTGTTCCGTAGGTCTTTGGTGCTTATATATTTCACATGTGTTGGTATATCTCTGTTTATCCCAATATCCTAATTTATCCAATCCTCACACCTTTCCATTTGGTTAACCATGCGTTTGTTGATTGAATGTATGATTGCCTTTCTCTCTGAAAAATCTTCATTGGTATCCGTTTTTAGGTAACACCGATAAGTGATATCATAGGATATGTGTCCTTCGCTTTCTGAGTTACTTCAAGTTGTGATTACATCTGGACTCATCTATGGTGCTGCGGCCGGCATTGTTGCATTTTTTTCCTGGGCTAATATTGCACCTGTACATATACCAGTTCTTCTTTTCCATTCATCTGTTGATGGAGTTTTTGCTAGCTTCCATGTCTTGGCTATTGCAATAATGCTGCAGTGCAGTTTTGCCTGCCTGTGTCTTTCTAATTCTGTCTTCTTAGGTCATATGCCCAGGAGTGTGCCTGCTGAATCCTATGGTACCTCAGTGTGTACCTGTTAAAGGCACCTCCATTCGGTTTACGTGATTTTCTCTTACCAGTTTAGTCCCACTCAAAGATGAGGGTACGCATTTCTCCGCAGCCCCTTCAGCATTTATGGCTTGATGATGGTCATTCTGACCCATGTGAGCTGATACCTTTTTGTGGCTGGATTTGCATATGTCTTATAATTCCTTATATTGAGCTTATAGGCATGTACTTATACTTTTTGTTTTTTACAGAGTGAGTCCAGCTTACCTATTCAAATGATTTGTTGAAGTAGGTGCCATATTTTGAATATTTTGGCCATTACCTCCCTCAACCCATTTTGTTGGCAGGTGTCATTTATAGCCCTGCAGTCCTTTTGAATATGAAGTGACCTTTAGCATAGGTTTTAAAGCTGCTGTTGCGGCACACGGCCCCAGGGCGGCAGCATTTCTACATTCCCCACTCTGGTTACTAGGCAAACAGTACCTTTATGAAGTAGTGTTCCTTGGTTGTAAATTAGAGTGGATTGTGCACGGATACACCCCCAAAGCTTATGTCTCCTTCCTTAGGTTTGTTTTTTATATTTAATTTATATGTTTTAATCGGAATAATATTCCTGTGTGTACATGGACCGCTTCTTCCTTGTGGATTCATCTGCTGATGGACATTTTGGTTGTTCCAAGTCGTGGCTAGGGGAAATAGTGCTGCAGTGTAGGATTGTCAGCCTGTGTCTTTTGATTCTGGTCTTCTCAGGTGATAGGGCCCGTAATGGGCCCACCAGATCATATGTGAGCTCAATTTTTACCTTTAAACGTACCTCCTTTCTTTTCTCACTACAAACTGTTACCATTTGACATATCACCAGCAGCTAGAGGGTACTCAGTTCTCTAAAACCCCTTGATTCTTTATTGTTTAGAGATTTTTTGCTGATGATCATTCTGACTGTGGTCTGGTAAAAGTTTTTGTAGATTGGATTTGCGTGTCTTTATTAGTTCCTGATGGTGAGCTTTTCCCATGGTCTTTTTTGTTAAACAAAAAAAAGAAAAGAGAAAATGTGAGTTAAATATACCTCTTGAAATTGTCTTCTTGAAACCTTGCCCTCTCTTGAATTTTTTGGTCGATTTTCGACGCCAGTGTTTGTTTTGAGGGCGTGTGTCACTTACAGGCTTGCAATTGTTGTTACTATTTAGTGACCATTACACTGGGTTGAAAGCTGCTGTTGTGGGAAACGGCCACACGGCAGCAGCGTTTCTCCATTCCCAAACTGGATTACTAGGGCAGCAGAGCTTTCCTGGAGGTCGTGTTCCTAGGTGGTAAATTAGAATGGAATGTGCAAGGAAAAAACCCCATCAATTTATGTCTGAGTACATCCTCTTTGTTGTTTTAATTTTTTTAATCAGGGTAATGATTAGAATATTATTTATTCTAGGTGTACACAGTCTAGTTCATTTGAACATTATATATATATATATTTATGAACAGGTCCTCTTCCCATATAAATTAATACAGAGTGTTCAGAACCTTCCTGGAAGTAGGGTTCCTAGGTTGTAAAGTAGAATGGAATGTGCCAGTTAAAACCCCCATAAGTTTATGTCTCATTACTTCTTGTTCATTTTTTTAATTTAATGTTTATTTTTAGTTTTTGTAACAACAAATCTGATTACAATGTTTCATTCGTTCTAGGTGTGGAAGATGTGGTTCTTTGATACATATATCTATTTATCTTCGGATCCATTTCCCCTGTGGGTTATGACACAATGTTGAGTAGTCTTCTCTTGGAATTCCGTAGGTCTTTGGCGATTATATATTTCACATGTGTTTGTATATCTTTGTTAACCCCAGTATTCTAATGTATCCAATCCTCACACCTTTTCATTTGGTTAACCATAAGTTTCTTTAATGAATCTGTGATTGCCTTTCTTCGTGGAAATATCTTCACGGGTATCAATTTTTAGGTAACACCTATAAGTGATACCATAGGATATGTGTCTTTCGCTTTCTGAGTTACTTCAAGTTGTGTGAGTACCTGTAGACTCATCTATGGTGCTGCAAACGATGTTGTTTCCGTTTTTTTCCTTGGCTAATATTCCATCTGTACATGTACCAGTTCTTCTTTGGCCATTCATCTTTTGAAGGACTTTTTGGTTGTTTTCATGTCTTGTCTATTGTAATACTGCTACAGTGCAGTATTGCCTGCCTGTGTCATTCAATTCTGTCTTCCTAGATCATAGGCCCAGGATTGGGCCCGCTGAATCCTATGGTAGCTCAAAATTTACCTTTTAAAGACACCTTTTTCTGTTTTTATTAGTGGCTGTTACCAGTTTACATCCCACTTAAAGTTGAGAGTATGCATTTCTCCACAACCCCTTCGGCATTTATTGTTTGTAGTTTTTTTTGCTGATGGTCATTCTCACTGGAATGAGCTGATACCTTTTTGTGGTTGAATTTGCATGCGTCTAATAATTCCTTATATTGAGATATTAGCCATATGCTTTTTCTTTCTTTTTAAAGAGTAAAACTTACATATTCAAATTGTTTTCATGTAGTATGTGCCACATTTTGAATTTTTTTGGCGATTACCTCCCTCAAGACATTAAAACAAACAAAAAAAGGCATTTCGACGGCAGGTGTCATTTGCCGCCCCGCAGTTCTTGTGAATATGAAGTGAGCATTAGCACAGCTTTTAAAGCTGCTGTTGTGGGTAACAGCCACAGGGCGGTAGCATTTCTACATTATACACTCTGGTTACTAGGGAAACAGAATCTTCCTGAAAGTTGTGTTTCTCGGTTTTACATTAGAGTGGAATGTGCCCCGATAAACCTCCAAAAGCTTATGTCTCCTTCCTTATGTTTGTTTATAAAACTTAATTTATATTTTTTCTCAGAGTAATATTCCATTGTGTACGTGGACCACTTCTTCTTTGTGCATTCATCTGTTGATGGACATTTTGGTTGCTTCCAAGTCTTGGCTGTGGTAAATATTGCTGCAAGGCAGGATTGCTAGCCTGGGTCTTTTTGATTTTTGTCTTCTCAGGTGATAGGCCCAGCAGTGGGCCTGCTGGATTGAATCGTAGCTCAATGTTTACCTTGTGAAGGCTCCTCCATTCTGTTTTCATTGATGGCTCTTACCAGTTTACATCCCACTTAGAGCTGAGGGTACGCAATTCTCCACAACCCCTTTGGCATTTATTGTTTGCAGAATTTTTGCTGATGGTCATTCGGATACATTTTTGTAGGCTGGATTTGCATGTCTTTAATAATTCCTAATGTTGAGCGTTCTGCCACGCCTTTTTTGTTGTTGTTGTTTAAAAAGAAAAGAAAAAAAGTGTGAGTAAAATATGCCTTTTGAAATTGTCGTGTTGAAATGTTGCCCTGTTTTGAATTTCTTGGTCTATTTTCGATCCCAGGATTTTTTTTGATGGCAGGTGTCATTTACGGGTCTGCAATTATTGTGAATATTAAGTGACCATTATCCCTGGGTTAACAGCTGCTGTTGCAGGATACGGTCACAAGGCTGCAGCATTTCTCCATGCCCAAATCTGGTTACTAGGGCAACAGAGCCTTCCTGGAAGTCCTGTTCCTAGGTTGGAAATTAGAATGGAATGTGCCAGGAAAACCCCCCATACCTTTGTCTCTTTACGTCTTGTCCGTTTTTTTAATTTAAATTTTATTTGTTATCACAGCAAATTTGATTACAATGTTTTGTTTGTTCTAGGTGTGCAAGATGTGGTTTTCTTACACATATACATATATCTATTCATCTTCGGATCCCTACCCAATGTAGGTTATGACACAGTGTTGAGTAGTCTTCTCTTGGAATTCCGTAGGTCTTTGGTGATTATATATTTCACCTGTGTTTGTATATCTCTGTTAACCCCAATATCCTAATGTAGCCAATCTTCACAACTTTCCAATTGGTTATCCAAAAGTTTGTTTAAGAAATCTGTGATTGCCTTTCTCTGTGGAGATACCTTCATTGGTATCAATTTTTAGGTAACACCTATAATTGATATAATAGGGTATGTGTCTTTCACCTTCTGACTTACTGCAAGTTGTGTGATTACCTCCAGACTCATCTATGGTTCCGCAAACTGCATTGTTTCATTTTTTTTTCGTGACTAATATTCCATGTGTACCCATACCAGTTCTTCTGTGTCCATTCGTCTCTTGATGGACTTTTTGGTTTTTTCCATGTCTTGGCTATTTTAGTACTGCCGAAGTGCAGTTTTGCCTGCCTGTGTCTTTATATTTCTGTCTCCCTAGGTTATAGGCCAAGGAGTGGGCCTGCAGGGTCATGTGGTATCTCAATGTTTACCTTTTAAAGGCAGCTCCATTCTGTTTTCATTAGTGGCACTTACCAGTTTACGAGCCACTTAAAGTTGAGGGTATGAATTTCGCCACAACCTCTTCAGGATTTATTGTTTGTATTTTTTTGCTGATGGTCATTCTGACCGGTGTGAGCTGATACCTTTTTGTGGCTGGATTTGCATATGTCTTATTATTCCTTATATTGAGCTTATAGCCATGTACTTTTTTGTTGTTTTTTAAAGAGTGAGTACAGCTTACCTATTCAAATGGTTTCTTGAAGTATGTGCCATATTTTGAATTCTTTTGGCCATTACCTCCCTCAACACATTTTGTTGGCAGGTGTCATTTATAGCCCTGCAGTCCTTGGGAATATGAAGTGTCCTTTAGCACAGGTTTTAAAACTGCTGTTGCGGCAAAGGGCCACAGGGCGGCAGGATTTCTACATTCCCCACTGGTTACGAGGGAAAAAGTACCTGCCTGGAAGTAGTGTTCCTTGGTTGTAAATTCGAGTGGATTGTGCACGGATACACCTCCAAAGCTTATGTCTCCTTAACTTAGGTTTGTTTTTTATATTTCATTTATATTTTTTATCGGAGTAATATTCCCTTGTGTACGTGGACCACTTCTTCTTTGTGCATTCATCTGTTGATGGAAATTTTGGTTGTTCCAAGTCTTGGCTAGGGTAAATAGTGCTGCAGTGTACGATTGTCAACCTGTTTCTTTTGATTCTGGTCTTCTCAGGTGATAGGGCCCGTAATGGGCCTACCAGATCATATGGTGGCTCAATTTTTACCTTTAAACCCACCTCCTTTCTGTTCTCACTATTGGCTGTTCCCAGTTGACATCCCACCAGCAGCTAGAGGGCACACAGGTCTCTAAAACCCCTTGAGTATTTATTGTTTAGAGATTTTTGCTTATGATCATTCTGACTGTTGTCAGGTAAAAGTTTTTGTAGATTGCATTTGCATATCTTTATTAATTCCTGACGTTGAGCTTTTTCCATGGCCTTTATGGTTAAACAAACAAACAAAAAATAGAACGAAAAAAATATATAAGTTAAATATGCCTCCTGAAATTGTCTTCTTGAAAGGTTGCCCTCTTTTGAATTTTTTCATCGATATTTGAACCCAGGATATTTTTTGAGGGCAGGTGTCATTTACAGAGCTGCAATTCTTGTGAATATTAAGTGACCCTTAGCACTGTGTTTAAATCTGCTTTTGCAGGAGATGGTCACAAGGCTGTGGCAGTTCTCCATTCCCAAATCTGGTTACCTAGGGCCAAAGAGCCTTCCTGGGTGTAACGTTCCAACTTGTAAATTAGAATGGAATGTGCCAGCAAAAACCTCCATAAGTTTAGGTCTCATTACTTCTTGTTGGCTTTCTTAATTTAATTTTTATTTGTTATCACAGCAAATTTGATTACAATGTTTTGTTTCTGCTAGGTGTGCAAGGTGTCATTCTTTTACACATATACATATATCTATTTATCTTCGGATCCATTTCCCATGTGGGTTATGACACAATGTTGAGTAGTCTTCTCTCGGTGTTCCGTAGGTCTTTGGTGCTTATATATTTCACATGTGTTGGTATATCTCTGTTTATCCCAATATCCTAATTTATCCAATCCTCACACCTTTCCATTTGGTTAACCATGCGTTTGTTGATTGAATGTATGATTGCCTTTCTCTCTGAAAAATCTTCATTGGTATCCGTTTTTAGGTAACACCGTTAAGTGATATCATAGGATATGTGTCCTTCGCTTTCTGACTTACTTCAAGTTGTGATTACCTCTGGACTCATCTATGGTGCTGCGGCCGGCATTGCTGCATTTTTTTCCTGGGCTAATATTGCACCTGTACATATACCAGTTCTTCTTTTCCATTCATCTGTTGATGGAGTTTTTGCTAGCTTCCATGTCTTGGCTATTGCAATAATGCTGCAGTGCAGTTTTGCCTGCCTGTGTCTTTCTAATTCTGTCTTCTTAGGTCATATGCCCAGGAGTGTGCCTGCTGAATCCTATGGTACCTCAGTGTGTACCTGTTAAAGGCACCTCCATTCGGTTTATGTGATTTTCTCTAACCAGTTTAGTCCCACTCAAAGATGAGGGTACGCATTTCTCCGCAGCCCCTTCAGCATTTATGGCTTGATGATGGTCATTCTGACCCATGTGAGCTGATACCTTTTTGTGGCTGGATTTGCATATGTCTTATAATTCCTTATATTGAGCTTATAGGCATGTACTTATACTTTTTGTTTTTTACAGAGTGAGTCCAGCTTACCTATTCAAATGATTTGTTGAAGTAGGTGCCATATTTTGAATATTTTGGCCATTACCTCCCTCAACCCATTTTGTTGGCAGGTGTCATTTATAGCCCTGCAGTCCTTTTGAATATGAAGTGACCTTTAGCATAGGTTTTAAAGCTGCTGTTGCGGCACACGGCCCCAGGGCGGCAGCATTTCTACATTCCCCACTCTGGTTAGTAGGGAAACAGTACCTTTATGAAGTAGTGTTCCTTGGTTGTAAAGTAGAGTGGATTGTGCACGGATACACCCCCAAAGCTTATGTCTCCTTCCTTAGGTTTGTTTTTTATATTTAATTTATATGTTTTAATCGGAATAATATTCCTGTGTGTACATGGACCGCTTCTTCTTTGTGGATTCATCTGCTGATGGACATTTTGGTTGTTCCAAGTCTTGGCTAGGGGAAATAGTGCTGGAGTGTAGGATTGTCAGCCTGTGTCTTTTGCTTCTGGTCTTCTCAGGTGATAGGGCCCGTAATGGGCCCACCAGATCATATGTGAGCTCAATTTTTACCTTTAAACGCACCTCCTTTCTTTTCTCACTACTGACTGTTACCATTTGACATCCCACCAGCAGCTAGAGGGTACTCAGTTCTCTAAAACCCCTTGATTCTTTATTGTTTAGAGATTTTTTGCTGATGATCATTCTGACTGTGGTCTGGTAAAAGTTTTTGTAGATTGGATTTGCGTGTCTTTATTAGTTCCTGATGGTGAGCTTTTCCCATGGTCTTTTTTGTTAAACAAAAAAAAAAGAAAAGAGAAAATGTGAGTTAAATATACCTCTTGAAATTGTCTTCTTGAAACCTTGCCCTCTCTTGAATTTTTTGGTCGATTTTCGACGCCAGTGTTTGTTTTGAGGGCGTGTGTCACTTACAGGCTTGCAATTGTTGTTACTATTTAGTGACCATTACACTGGGTTGAAAGCTGCTGTTGTGGGAAACGGCCACACGGCAGCAGCGTTTCTCCATTCCCAAACTGGATTAGTAGGGCAGCAGAGCTTTCCTGGAAGTCGTGTTCCTAGGTGGTAAATTAGAATGGAATGTGCAAGGAAAAAACCCCATCAATTTATGTCTGAGTACATCCTCTTTGTTGTTTTAATTTTTTTAATCAGGGTAATGATTAGAATATTATTTATTCTAGGTGTACACAGTCTAGTTCATTTGAACATTATATATATATATATTTATGAACAGGTCCTCTTCCCATATAAATTAATACAGAGTGTTCAGAACCTTCCTGGAAGTAGGGTTCCTAGGTTGTAAAGTAGAATGGAATGTGCCAGTTAAAACCCCCATAAGTTTATGTCTCATTACTTCTTGTTCATTTTTTTAATTTAATGTTTATTTTTAGTTTTTCTAACAACAAATCTGATTACAATGTTTCATTCGTTCTAGGTGTGGAAGATGTGGTTCTTTGATACATATATCTATTTATCTTCGGATCCATTTCCCCTGTGGGTTATGACACAATGTTGAGTAGTCTTCTCTTGGAATTCCGTAGGTCTTTGGCGATTATATATTTGACATGTGTTTGTATATCTTTGTTAACCCCAGTATTCTAATGTATCCAATCCTCACACCTTTTCATTTGGTTAACCATAAGTTTCTTTAATGAATCTGTGATTGCCTTTCTTCGTGGAAATATCTTCACGGGTATCAATTTTTAGGTAACACCTATAAGTGATACCATAGGATATGTGTCTTTCGCTTTCTGAGTTACTTCAAGTTGTGTGAGTACCTGTAGACTCATCTATGGTGCTGCAAACGATGTTGTTTCCGTTTTTTTCCTTGGCTAATATTCCATCTGTACATGTACCAGTTCTTCTTTGGCCATTCATCTCTTGAAGGACTTTTTGGTTGTTTTCATGTCTTGTCTATTGTAATACTGCTACAGTGCAGTATTGCCTGCCTGTGTCATTCAATTCTGTCTTCCTAGATCATAGGCCCAGGATTGGGCCCGCTGAATCCTATGGTAGCTCAAAATTTACCTTTTAAAGACACCTTTTTCTGTTTTTATTAGTGGCTGTTACCAGTTTACATCCCACTTAAAGTTGAGAGTATGCATTTCTCCACAACCCCTTCGGCATTTATTGTTTGTAGTTTTTTTTGCTGATGGTCATTCTCACTGGAATGAGCTGATACCTTTTTGTGGTTGAATTTGCATGCGTCTAATAATTCCTTATATTGAGATATTAGCCATATGCTTTTTCTTTCTTTTTAAAGAGTAAAACTTACATATTCAAATTGTTTTCATGTAGTATGTGCCACATTTTGAATTTTTTTGGCGATTACCTCCCTCAAGACATTAAAACAAACAAAAAAAGGCATTTAGACGGCAGGTGTCATTTGCCGCCCCGCAGTTCTTGTGAATATGAAGTGAGCATTAGCACAGCTTTTAAAGCTGCTGTTGTGGGTAACAGCCACAGGGCGGTAGCATTTCTACATTATACACTCTGGTTACTAGGGAAACAGAATCTTCCTGAAAGTTGTGTTTCTCGGTTTTACATTAGAGTGGAATGTGCCCCGATAAACCTCCAAAAGCTTATGTCTCCTTCCTTATGTTTGTTTATAAAACTTAATTTATATTTTTTCTCAGAGTAATATTCCATTGTGTACGTGGACCACTTCTTCTTTGTGCATTCATCTGTTGATGGACATTTTGGTTGCTTCCAAGTCTTGGCTGTGGTAAATATTGCTGCAAGGCAGGATTGCTAGCCTGGGTCTTTTTGATTTTTGTCTTCTCAGGTGATAGGCCCAGCAGTGGGCCTGCTGGATTGAATCGTAGCTCAATGTTTACCTTGTGAAGGCTCCTGCATTCTGTTTTCATTGATGGCTCTTACCAGTTTACATCCCACTTAGAGCTGAGGGTACGCAATTCTCCACAACCCCTTTGGCATTTATTGTTTGCAGAATTTTTGCTGATGGTCATTCGGATACATTTTTGTAGGCTGGATTTGCATGTCTTTAATAATTCCTAATGTTGAGCGTTCTGCCACGCCTTTTTTGTTGTTGTTGTTTAAAAAGAAAAGAAAAAAAGTGTGAGTAAAATATGCCTTTTGAAATTGTCGTGTTGAAATGTTGCCCTGTTTTGAATTTCTTGGTCTATTTTCGATCCCAGGATTTTTTTTGATGGCAGGTGTCATTTACGGGTCTGCAATTATTGTGAATATTAAGTGACCATTATCCCTGGGTTAACAGCTGCTGTTGCAGGATACGGTCACAAGGCTGCAGCATTTCTCCATGCCCAAATCTGGTTACTAGGGCAACAGAGCCTTCCTGGAAGTCCTGTTCCTAGGTTGGAAATTAGAATGGAATGTGCCAGGAAAACCCCCCATACGTTTGTCTCTTTACGTCTTGTCCGTTTTTTTAATTTAAATTTTATTTGTTATCACAGCAAATTTGATTACAATGTTTTGTTTGTTCTAGGTGTGCAAGATGTGGTTTTCTTACACATATACATATATCTATTCATCTTCGGATCCCTACCCAATGTAGGTTATGACACAGTGTTGAGTAGTCTTCTCTTGGAATTCCGTAGGTCTTTGGTGATTATATATTTCACCTGTGTTTGTATATCTCTGTTAACCCCAATATCCTAATGTAGCCAATCTTCACAACTTTCCAATTGGTTATCCAAAAGTTTGTTTAAGAAATCTGTGATTGCCTTTCTCTGTGGAGATACCTTCATTGGTATCAATTTTTAGGTAACACCTATAATTGATATAATAGGGTATGTGTCTTTCGCCTTCTGACTTACTGCAAGTTGTGTGATTACCTCCAGACTCATCTATGGTTCCGCAAACTGCATTGTTTCATTTTTTTTTCGTGACTAATATTCCATGTGTACCCATACCAGTTCTTCTGTGTCCATTCGTCTCTTGATGGACTTTTTGGTTTTTTCCATGTCTTGGCTATTTTAGTACTGCCGAAGTGCAGTTTTGCCTGCCTGTGTCTTTATATTTCTGTCTCCCTAGGTTATAGGCCAAGGAGTGGGCCTGCAGGGTCATGTGGTATCTCAATGTTTACCTTTTAAAGGCAGCTCCATTCTGTTTTCATTAGTGGCACTTACCAGTTTACGAGCCACTTAAAGTTGAGGGTATGAATTTCGCCACAACCTCTTCAGGATTTATTGTTTGTATTTTTTTGCTGATGGTCATTCTGACCGGTGTGAGCTGATACCTTTTTGTGGCTGGATTTGCATATGTCTTATCATTCCTTATATTGAGCTTATAGCCATGTACTTTTTTGTTGTTTTTTAAAGAGTGAGTACAGCTTACCTATTCAAATGGTTTCTTGAAGTATGTGCCATATTTTGAATTCTTTTGGCCATTACCTCCCTCAACACATTTTGTTGGCAGGTGTCATTTATAGCCCTGCAGTCCTTGGGAATATGAAGTGTCCTTTAGCACAGGTTTTAAAACTGCTGTTGCGGCAAAGGGCCACAGGGCGGCAGGATTTCTACATTCCCCACTGGTTACGAGGGAAAAAGTACCTGCCTGGAAGTAGTGTTCCTTGGTTGTAAATTCGAGTGGATTGTGCACGGATACACCTCCAAAGCTTATGTCTCCTTAACTTAGGTTTGTTTTTTATATTTCATTTATATTTTTTATCGGAGTAATATTCCTTTGTGTACGTGGACCACTTCTTCTTTGTGCATTCATCTGTTGATGGAAATTTTGGTTGTTCCAAGTCTTGGCTAGGGTAAATAGTGCTGCAGTGTACGATTGTCAACCTGTTTCTTTTGATTCTGGTCTTCTCAGGTGATAGGGCCCGTAATGGGCCTACCAGATCATATGGTGGCTCAATTTTTACCTTTAAACCCACCTCCTTTCTGTTCTCACTATTGGCTGTTCCCAGTTGACATCCCACCAGCAGCTCGAGGGCACACAGGTCTCTAAAACCCCTTGAGTATTTATTGTTTAGAGATTTTTGCTTATGATCATTCTGACTGTTGTCAGGTAAAAGTTTTTGTAGATTGCATTTGCATATCTTTATTAATTCCTGACGTTGAGCTTTTTCCATGGCCTTTATGGTTAAACAAACAAACAAAAAATAGAACGAAAAAAATATATAAGTTAAATATGCCTCCTGAAATTGTCTTCTTGAAAGGTTGCCCTCTTTTGAATTTTTTCGTCGATATTTGAACCCAGGATATTTTTTGAGGGCAGGTGTCATTTACAGAGCTGCAATTCTTGTGAATATTAAGTGACCCTTAGCACTGTGTTTAAATCTGCTTTTGCAGGAGATGGTCACAAGGCTGTGGCAGTTCTCCATTCCCAAATCTGGTTAACTAGGGCCAAAGAGCCTTCCTGGGTGTAACGTTCCAACTTGTAAATTAGAATGGAATGTGCCAGCAAAAACCTCCATAAGTTTAGGTCTCATTACTTCTTGTTGGCTTTCTTAATTTAATTTTTATTTGTTATCACAGCAAATTTGATTACAATGTTTTGTTTCTGCTAGGTGTGCAAGGTGTCATTCTTTTACACATATACATATATCTATTTATCTTCGGATCCATTTCCCATGTGGGTTATGACACAATGTTGAGTAGTCTTCTCTCGGTGTTCCGTAGGTCTTTGGTGCTTATATATTTCACATGTGTTGGTATATCTCTGTTTATCCCAATATCCTAATTTATCCAATCCTCACACATTTCCATTTGGTTAACCATGCGTTTGTTGATTGAATGTATGATTGCCTTTCTCTCTGAAAAATCTTCATTGGTATCCGTTTTTAGGTAACACCGTTAAGTGATATCATAGGATATGTGTCCTTCGCTTTCTGACTTACTTCAAGTTGTGATTACCTCTGGACTCATCTATGGTGCTGCGGCCGGCATTGCTGCATTTTTTTCCTGGGCTAATATTGCACCTGTACATATACCAGTTCTTCTTTTCCATTCATCTGTTGATGGAGTTTTTGCTAGCTTCCATGTCTTGGCTATTGCAATAATGCTGCAGTGCAGTTTTGCCTGCCTGTGTCTTTCTAATTCTGTCTTCTTAGGTCATATGCCCAGGAGTGTGCCTGCTGAATCCTATGGTACCTCAGTGTGTACCTGTTAAAGGCACCTCCATTCGGTTTATGTGATTTTCTCTAACCAGTTTAGTCCCACTCAAAGATGAGGGTACGCATTTCTCCGCAGCCCCTTCAGCATTTATGGCTTGATGATGGTCATTCTGACCCATGTGAGCTGATACCTTTTTGTGGCTGGATTTGCATATGTCTTATAATTCCTTATATTGAGCTTATAGGCATGTACTTATACTTTTTGTTTTTTACAGAGTGAGTCCAGCTTACCTATTCAAATGATTTGTTGAAGTAGGTGCCATATTTTGAATATTTTGGCCATTACCTCCCTCAACCCATTTTGTTGGCAGGTGTCATTTATAGCCCTGCAGTCCTTTTGAATATGAAGTGACCTTTAGCATAGGTTTTAAAGCTGCTGTTGCGGCACACGGCCCCAGGGCGGCAGCATTTCTACATTCCCCACTCTGGTTAGTAGGGAAACAGTACCTTTATGAAGTAGTGTTCCTTGGTTGTAAAGTAGAGTGGATTGTGCACGGATACACCCCCAAAGCTTATGTCTCCTTCCTTAGGTTTGTTTTTTATATTTAATTTATATGTTTTAATCGGAATAATATTCCTGTGTGTACATGGACCGCTTCTTCTTTGTGGATTCATCTGCTGATGGACATTTTGGTTGTTCCAAGTCTTGGCTAGGGGAAATAGTGCTGGAGTGTAGGATTGTCAGCCTGTGTCTTTTGATTCTGGTCTTCTCAGGTGATAGGGCCCGTAATGGGCCCACCAGATCATATGTGAGCTCAATTTTTACCTTTAAACGCACCTCCTTTCTTTTCTCACTACTGACTGTTACCATTTGACATCCCACCAGCAGCTAGAGGGTACTCAGTTCTCTAAAACCCCTTGATTCTTTATTGTTTAGAGATTTTTTTCTGATGATCATTCTGACTGTGGTCTGGTAAAAGTTTTTGTAGATTGGATTTGCGTGTCTTTATTAGTTCCTGATGGTGAGCTTTTCCCATGGTCTTTTTTGTTAAACAAAAAAAAAAGAAAAGAGAAAATGTGAGTTAAATATACCTCTTGAAATTGTCTTCTTGAAACCTTGCCCTCTCTTGAATTTTTTGGTCGATTTTCGACGCCAGTGTTTGTTTTGAGGGCGTGTGTCACTTACAGGCTTGCAATTGTTGTTACTATATAGTGACCATTACACTGGGTTGAAAGCTGCTGTTGTGGGAAACGGCCACACGGCAGCAGCGTTTCTCCATTCCCAAACTGGATTACTAGGGCAGCAGAGCTTTCCTGGAGGTCGTGTTCCTAGGTGGTAAATTAGAATGGAATGTGCAAGGAAAAAACCCCATCAATTTATGTCTGAGTACATCCTCTTTGTTGTTTTAATTTTTTTAATCAGGGTAATGATTAGAATATTATTTATTCTAGGTGTACACAGTCTAGTTCATTTGAACATTATATATATTTATATATTTATGAACAGGTCCTCTTCCCATATAAATTAATACAGAGTGTTCAGAACCTTCCTGGAAGTAGGGTTCCTAGGTTGTAAAGTAGAATGGAATGTGCCAGTTAAAACCCCCATAAGTTTATGTCTCATTACTTCTTGTTCATTTTTTTAATTTAATGTTTATTTTTAGTTTTTGTAACAACAAATCTGATTACAATGTTTCATTTGTTCTAGGTGTGGAAGATGTGGTTCTTTGATACATATATCTATTTATCTTCGGATCCATTTCCCCTGTGGGTTATGACACAGTGTTGAGTAGTCTTCTCTTGGAATTCCGTAGGTCTTTGGCGATTATATATTTCACATGTGTTTGTATATCTTTGTTAACCCCAGTATTCTAATGTATCCAATCCTCACACCTTTTCATTTGGTTAACCATAAGTTTCTTTAATGAATCTGTGATTGCCTTTCTTCGTGGAAATATCTTCACGGGTATCAATTTTTAGGTAACACCTATAAGTGATACCATAGGATATGTGTCTTTCGCTTTCTGAGTTACTTCAAGTTGTGTGAGTACCTGTAGACTCATCTATGGTGCTGCAAATGATGTTGTTTCCGTTTTTTTCCTTGGCTAATATTCCATCTGTACATGTACCAGTTCTTCTTTGGCCATTCATCTTTTGAAGGACTTTTTGGTTGTTTTCATGTCTTGTCTATTGTAATACTGCTACAGTGCAGTATTGCCTGCCTGTGTCATTCAATTCTGTCTTCCTAGATCATAGGCCCAGGATTGGGCCCGCTGAATCCTATGGTAGCTCAAAATTTACCTTTTAAAGACACCTTTTTCTGTTTTTATTAGTGGCTGTTACCAGTTTACATCCCACTTAAAGTTGAGAGTATGCATTTCTCCACAACCCCTTCGGCATTTATTGTTTGTAGTTTTTTTTGCTGATGGTCATTCTCACTGGAATGAGCTGATACCTTTTTGTGGTTGAATTTGCATGCGTCTAATAATTCCTTATATTGAGATATTAGCCATATGCTTTTTCTTTCTTTTTAAAGAGTAAAACTTACATATTCAAATTGTTTTCATGTAGTATGTGCCACATTTTGAATTTTTTTGGCGATTACCTCCCTCAAGACATTAAAACAAACAAAAAAAGGCATTTAGACGGCAGGTGTCATTTCCCGCCCCGCAGTTCTTGTGAATATGAAGTGAGCATTAGCACAGCTTTTAAAGCTGCTGTTGTGGGTAACAGCCACAGGGCGGTAGCATTTCTACATTACACACTCTGGTTACTAGGGAAACAGAATCTTCCTGAAAGTTGTGTTTCTCGGTTTTACATTAGAGTGGAATGTGCCCCGATAAACCTCCAAAAGCTTATGTCTCCTTCCTTATGTTTGTTTATAAAACTTAATTTATATTTTTTCTCAGAGTAATATTCCATTGTGTACGTGGACCACTTCTTCTTTGTGCATTCATCTGTTGATGGACATTTTGGTTGCTTCCAAGTCTTGGCTGTGGTAAATATTGCTGCAAGGCAGGATTGCTAGCCTGGGTCTTTTTGATTTTCGTCTTCTCAGGTGATAGGCCCAGCAGTGGGCCTGCTGGATTGAATCGTAGCTCAATGTTTACCTTGTGAAGGCTCCTCCATTCTGTTTTCATTGATGGCTCTTACCAGTTTACATCCCACTTAGAGCTGAGGGTACGCAATTCTCCACAACCCCTTTGGCATTTATTGTTTGCAGAATTTTTGCTGATGGTCATTCGGATACGTTTTTGTAGGCTGGATTTGCATGTCTTTAATAATTCCTAATGTTGAGCGTTCTGCCACGCCTTTTTTGTTGTTGTTGTTTAAAAACAAAAGAAAAAAAGTGTGAGTAAAATATGCCTTTTGAAATTGTCGTGTTGAAATGTTGCCCTGTTTTGAATTTCTTGGTCTATTTTCGATCCCAGGATTTTTTTTGATGGCAGGTGTCATTTACGGGTTTGCAATAATTGTGAATATTAAGTGACCATTATCCCTGGGTTAACAGGTGCTGTTGCAGGATACGGTCACAAGGCTGCAGCATTTCTCCATGCCCAAATCTGGTTACTAGGGCAACAGAGCCTTCCTGGAAGTCCTGTTCCTAGGTTGTAAATTAGAATGGAATGTGCCAGGAAAACCCCCCATACGTTTGTCTCATTACGTCTTGTCCGTTTTTTTAATTTAAATTTTATTTGTTATCACAGCAAATTTGATTACAATGTTTTGTTTGTTCTAGGTGTGCAAGATGTGGTTTTCTTACACATATACATATATCTACTCATCTTCGGATCCCTACCCAATGTAGGTTATGACACAGTGTTGAGTAGTCTTCTCTTGGAATTCCGTAGGTCTTTGGTGATTATATATTTCACCTGTGTTTGTATATCTCTGTTAACCCCAATATCCTAATGTAGCCAATCTTCACAACTTTCCAATTGGTTATCCAAAAGTTTGTTTAAGAAATCTGTGATTGCCTTTCTCTGTGGAGATACCTTCATTGGTATCAATTTTTAGGTAACACCTATAATTGATATAATAGGGTATGTGTCTTTCGCCTTCTGACTTACTGCAAGTTGTGTGATTACCTCCAGACTCATCTATGGTTCCGCAAACTGCATTGTTTCATTTTTTTTTCGTGACTAATATTCCATGTGTACCCATACCAGTTCTTCTGTGTCCATTCTTCTCTTGATGGACTTTTTGGTTTTTTCCATGTCTTGGCTATTTTAGTACTGCCGAAGTGCAGTTTTGCCTGCCTGTGTCTTTATATTTCTGTCTCCCTAGGTTATAGGCCAAGGAGTGGGCTTGCAGGGTCATGTGGTATCTCAATGTTTACCTTTTAAAGGCAGCTCCATTCTGTTTTCATTAGTGGCACTTACCAGTTTATGAGCCACTTAAAGTTGAGGGTATGAATTTCACCACAACCCCTTCAGGATTTATTGTTTGTATTTTTTTGCTGATGGTCATTCTGACCGGTGTGAGCTGATACCTTTTTGTGGCTGGATTTGCATATGTCTTATCATTCCTTATATTGAGCTTATAGCCATGTACTTTTTTGTTGTTTTTTAAAGAGTGAGTACAGCTTACCTATTCAAATGGTTTCTTGAAGTATGTGCCATATTTTGAATTCTTTTGGCCATTACCTCCCTCAACACATTTTGTTGGCAGGTGTCATTTATAGCCCTGCAGTCCTTGGGAATATGAAGTGTCCTTTAGCACAGGCTTTCAAACTGCTGTTGCGGCAAACGGCCTCAGGGCGGCAGGATTTCTACATTCCCCACTGGTTACGAGGGAAAAAGTACCTGCCTGGAAGTAGTGTTCCTTGGTTGTAAATTCGAGTGGATTGTGCACGGATACACCTCCAAAGCTTATGTCTCCTTAACTTAGGTTTGTTTTTTATATTTCATTTATATTTTTTATCGGAGTAATATTCCTTTGTGTACGTGGACCACTTCTTCTTTGTGCATTCATCTGTTGATGGAAATTTTGGTTGTTCCAAGTCTTGGCTAGGGTAAATAGTGCTGCAGTGTACGATTGTCCACCTGTTTCTTTTGATTCTGATCTTCTCAGGTGATAGGGCCCGTAATGGGCCTACCAGATCATATGGTGGCTCAATTTTTACCTTTAAACCCACCTCCTTTCTGTTCTCACTATTGGCTGTTCCCAGTTGACATCCCACCAGCAGCTAGAGGGCACACAGGTCTCTAAAACCCCTTGAGTATTTATTGTTTAGAGATTTTTGCTTATGATCATTCTGACTGTTGTCAGGTAAAAGTTTTTGTAGATTGCATTTGCATATCTTTATTAATTCCTGACGTTGAGCTTTTTCCATGGCCTTTATGGTTAAACAAACAAACAAAAAATAGAACGAAAAAAATATATAAGTTAAATATGCCTCCTGAAATTGTCTTCTTGAAAGGTTGCCCTCTTTTGAATTTTTTCGTCGATATTTGAACCCAGGATATTTTTTGAGGGCAGGTGTCATTTACAGAGCTGCAATTCTTGTGAATATTAAGTGACCCTTAGCACTGTGTTTAAATCTGCTTTTGCAGGAGATGGTCACAAGGCTGTGGCAGTTCTCCATTCCCAAATCTGGTTAACTAGGGCCAAAGAGCCTTCCTGGGTGTAACGTTCCAACTTGTAAATTAGAATGGAATGTGCCAGCAAAAACCTCCATAAGTTTAGGTCTCATTACTTCTTGTTGGCTTTCTTAATTTAATTTTTATTTGTTATCACAGCAAATTTGATTACAATGTTTTGTTTCTGCTAGGTGTGCAAGGTGTCATTCTTTTACACATATACATATATCTATTTATCTTCGGATCCATTTCCCATGTGGGTTATGACACAATGTTGAGTAGTCTTCTCTCGGTGTTCCGTAGGTCTTTGGTGCTTATATATTTCACATGTGTTGGTATATCTCTGTTTATCCCAATATCCTAATTTATCCAATCCTCACACATTTCCATTTGGTTAACCATGCGTTTGTTGATTGAATGTATGATTGCCTTTCTCTCTGAAAAATCTTCATTGGTATCCGTTTTTAGGTAACACCGTTAAGTGATATCATAGGATATGTGTCCTTCGCTTTCTGACTTACTTCAAGTTGTGATTACCTCTGGACTCATCTATGGTGCTGCGGCCGGCATTGCTGCATTTTTTTCCTGGGCTAATATTGCACCTGTACATATACCAGTTCTTCTTTTCCATTCATCTGTTGATGGAGTTTTTGCTAGCTTCCATGTCTTGGCTATTGCAATAATGCTGCAGTGCAGTTTTGCCTGCCTGTGTCTTTCTAATTCTGTCTTCTTAGGTCATATGCCCAGGAGTGTGCCTGCTGAATCCTATGGTACCTCAGTGTGTACCTGTTAAAGGCACCTCCATTCGGTTTATGTGATTTTCTCTAACCAGTTTAGTCCCACTCAAAGATGAGGGTACGCATTTCTCCGCAGCCCCTTCAGCATTTATGGCTTGATGATGGTCATTCTGACCCATGTGAGCTGATACCTTTTTGTGGCTGGATTTGCATATGTCTTATAATTCCTTATATTGAGCTTATAGGCATGTACTTATACTTTTTGTTTTTTACAGAGTGAGTCCAGCTTACCTATTCAAATGATTTGTTGAAGTAGGTGCCATATTTTGAATATTTTGGCCATTACCTCCCTCAACCCATTTTGTTGGCAGGTGTCATTTATAGCCCTGCAGTCCTTTTGAATATGAAGTGACCTTTAGCATAGGTTTTAAAGCTGCTGTTGCGGCACACGGCCCCAGGGCGGCAGCATTTCTACATTCCCCACTCTGGTTAGTAGGGAAACAGTACCTTTATGAAGTAGTGTTCCTTGGTTGTAAAGTAGAGTGGATTGTGCACGGATATACCCCCAAAGCTTATGTCTCCTTCCTTAGGTTTGTTTTTTATATTTAATTTATATGTTTTAATCGGAATAATATTCCTGTGTGTACATGGACCGCTTCTTCTTTGTGGATTCATCTGCTGATGGACATTTTGGTTGTTCCAAGTCTTGGCTAGGGGAAATAGTGCTGGAGTGTAGGATTGTCAGCCTGTGTCTTTTGATTCTGGTCTTCTCAGGTGATAGGGCCCGTAATGGGCCCACCAGATCATATGTGAGCTCAATTTTTACCTTTAAACGCACCTCCTTTCTTTTCTCACTACTGACTGTTACCATTTGACATCCCACCAGCAGCTAGAGGGTACTCAGTTCTCTAAAACCCCTTGATTCTTTATTGTTTAGAGATTTTTTTCTGATGATCATTCTGACTGTGGTCTGGTAAAAGTTTTTGTAGATTGGATTTGCGTGTCTTTATTAGTTCCTGATGGTGAGCTTTTCCCATGGTCTTTTTTGTTAAACAAAAAAAAAAGAAAAGAGAAAATGTGAGTTAAATATACCTCTTGAAATTGTCTTCTTGAAACCTTGCCCTCTCTTGAATTTTTTGGTCGATTTTCGACGCCAGTGTTTGTTTTGAGGGCGTGTGTCACTTACAGGCTTGCAATTGTTGTTACTATATAGTGACCATTACACTGGGTTGAAAGCTGCTGTTGTGGGAAACGGCCACACGGCAGCAGCGTTTCTCCATTCCCAAACTGGATTACTAGGGCAGCAGAGCTTTCCTGGAGGTCGTGTTCCTAGGTGGTAAATTAGAATGGAATGTGCAAGGAAAAAACCCCATCAATTTATGTCTGAGTACATCCTCTTTGTTGTTTTAATTTTTTTAATCAGGGTAATGATTAGAATATTATTTATTCTAGGTGTACACAGTCTAGTTCATTTGAACATTATATATATTTATATATTTATGAACAGGTCCTCTTCCCATATAAATTAATACAGAGTGTTCAGAACCTTCCTGGAAGTAGGGTTCCTAGGTTGTAAAGTAGAATGGAATGTGCCAGTTAAAACCCCCATAAGTTTATGTCTCATTACTTCTTGTTCATTTTTTTAATTTAATGTTTATTTTTAGTTTTTGTAACAACAAATCTGATTACAATGTTTCATTTGTTCTAGGTGTGGAAGATGTGGTTCTTTGATACATATATCTATTTATCTTCGGATCCATTTCCCCTGTGGGTTATGACACAGTGTTGAGTAGTCTTCTCTTGGAATTCCGTAGGTCTTTGGCGATTATATATTTCACATGTGTTTGTATATCTTTGTTAACCCCAGTATTCTAATGTATCCAATCCTCACACCTTTTCATTTGGTTAACCATAAGTTTCTTTAATGAATCTGTGATTGCCTTTCTTCGTGGAAATATCTTCACGGGTATCAATTTTTAGGTAACACCTATAAGTGATACCATAGGATATGTGTCTTTCGCTTTCTGAGTTACTTCAAGTTGTGTGAGTACCTGTAGACTCATCTATGGTGCTGCAAACGATGTTGTTTCCGTTTTTTTCCTTGGCTAATATTCCATCTGTACATGTACCAGTTCTTCTTTGGCCATTCATCTTTTGAAGGACTTTTTGGTTGTTTTCATGTCTTGTCTATTGTAATACTGCTACAGTGCAGTATTGCCTGCCTGTGTCATTCAATTCTGTCTTCCTAGATCATAGGCCCAGGATTGGGCCCGCTGAATCCTATGGTAGCTCAAAATTTACCTTTTAAAGACACCTTTTTCTGTTTTTATTAGTGGCTGTTACCAGTTTACATCCCACTTAAAGTTGAGAGTATGCATTTCTCCACAACCCCTTCGGCATTTATTGTTTGTAGTTTTTTTTGCTGATGGTCATTCTCACTGGAATGAGCTGATACCTTTTTGTGGTTGAATTTGCATGCGTCTAATAATTCCTTATATTGAGATATTAGCCATATGCTTTTTCTTTCTTTTTAAAGAGTAAAACTTACATATTCAAATTGTTTTCATGTAGTATGTGCCACATTTTGAATTTTTTTGGCGATTACCTCCCTCAAGACATTAAAACAAACAAAAAAAGGCATTTAGACGGCAGGTGTCATTTCCCGCCCCGCAGTTCTTGTGAATATGAAGTGAGCATTAGCACAGCTTTTAAAGCTGCTGTTGTGGGTAACAGCCACAGGGCGGTAGCATTTCTACATTACACACTCTGGTTACTAGGGAAACAGAATCTTCCTGAAAGTTGTGTTTCTCGGTTTTACATTAGAGTGGAATGTGCCCCGATAAACCTCCAAAAGCTTATGTCTCCTTCCTTATGTTTGTTTATAAAACTTAATTTATATTTTTTCTCAGAGTAATATTCCATTGTGTACGTGGACCACTTCTTCTTTGTGCATTCATCTGTTGATGGACATTTTGGTTGCTTCCAAGTCTTGGCTGTGGTAAATATTGCTGCAAGGCAGGATTGCTAGCCTGGGTCTTTTTGATTTTCGTCTTCTCAGGTGATAGGCCCAGCAGTGGGCCTGCTGGATTGAATCGTAGCTCAATGTTTACCTTGTGAAGGCTCCTCCATTCTGTTTTCATTGATGGCTCTTACCAGTTTACATCCCACTTAGAGCTGAGGGTACGCAATTCTCCACAACCCCTTTGGCATTTATTGTTTGCAGAATTTTTGCTGATGGTCATTCGGATACGTTTTTGTAGGCTGGATTTGCATGTCTTTAATAATTCCTAATGTTGAGCGTTCTGCCACGCCTTTTTTGTTGTTGTTGTTTAAAAACAAAAGAAAAAAAGTGTGAGTAAAATATGCCTTTTGAAATTGTCGTGTTGAAATGTTGCCCTGTTTTGAATTTCTTGGTCTATTTTCGATCCCAGGATTTTTTTTGATGGCAGGTGTCATTTACGGGTTTGCAATAATTGTGAATATTAAGTGACCATTATCCCTGGGTTAACAGCTGCTGTTGCAGGATACGGTCACAAGGCTGCAGCATTTCTCCATGCCCAAATCTGGTTACTAGGGCAACAGAGCCTTCCTGGAAGTCCTGTTCCTAGGTTGTAAATTAGAATGGAATGTGCCAGGAAAACCCCCCATACGTTTGTCTCATTACGTCTTGTCCGTTTTTTTAATTTAAATTTTATTTGTTATCACAGCAAATTTGATTACAATGTTTTGTTTGTTCTAGGTGTGCAAGATGTGGTTTTCTTACACATATACATATATCTATTCATCTTCGGATCCCTACCCAATGTAGGTTATGACACAGTGTTGAGTAGTCTTCTCTTGGAATTCCGTAGGTTTTTGGTGATTATATATTTCACCTGTGTTTGTATATCTCTGTTAACCCCAATATCCTAATGTAGCCAATCTTCACAACTTTCCAATTGGTTATCCAAAAGTTTGTTTAAGAAATCTGTGATTGCCTTTCTCTGTGGAGATACCTTCATTGGTATCAATTTTTAGGTAACACCTGTAATTGATATAATAGGGTATGTGTCTTTCGCCTTCTGACTTACTGCAAGTTGTGTGATTACCTCCAGACTCATCTATGGTTCCGCAAACTGCATTGTTTCATTTTTTTTTCGTGACTAATATTCCATGTGTACCCATACCAGTTCTTCTGTGTCCATTCGTCTCTTGATGGACTTTTTGGTTTTTTCCATGTCTTGGCTATTTTAGTACTGCCGAAGTGCAGTTTTGCCTGCCTGTGTCTTTATATTTCTGTCTCCCTAGGTTATAGGCCAAGGAGTGGGCTTACAGGGTCATGTGGTATCTCAATGTTTACCTTTTAAAGGCAGCTCCATTCTGTTTTCATTAGTGGCACTTACCAGTTTACGAGCCACTTAAAGTTGAGGGTATGAATTTCACCACAACCCCTTCAGGATTTATTGTTTGTATTTTTTTGCTGATGGTCATTCTGACCGGTGTGAGCTGATACCTTTTTGTGGCTGGATTTGCATATGTCTTATCATTCCTTATATTGAGCTTATAGCCATGTACTTTTTTGTTGTTTTTTAAAGAGTGAGTACAGCTTACCTATTCAAATGGTTTCTTGAAGTATGTGCCATATTTTGAATTCTTTTGGCCATTACCTCCCTCAACACATTTTGTTGGCAGGTGTCATTTATAGCCCTGCAGTCCTTGGGAATATGAAGTGTCCTTTAGCACAGGCTTTCAAACTGCTGTTGCGGCAAACGGCCACAGGGCGGCAGGATTTCTACATTCCCCACTGGTTACGAGGGCAAAAGTACCTGCCTGGAAGTAGTGTTCCTTGGTTGTAAATTCGAGTGGATTGTGCATGGATACACCTCCAAAGCTTATGTCTCCTTAACTTAGGTTTGTTTTTTATATTTCATTTATATTTTTTATCGGAGTAATATTCCTTTGTGTACGTGGACCACTTCTTCTTTGTGCATTCATCTGTTGATGGAAATTTTGGTTGTTCCAAGTCTTGGCTAGGGTAAATAGTGCTGCAGTGTACGATTGTCAACCTGTTTCTTTTGATTCTGGTCTTCTCAGGTGATAGGGCCCGTAATGGGCCTACCAGATCATATGGTGGCTCAATTTTTACCTTTAAACCCACCTCCTTTCTGTTCTCACTATTGGCTGTTCCCAGTTGACATCCCACCAGCAGCTAGAGGGCACACAGGTCTCTAAAACCCCTTGAGTATTTATTGTTTAGAGATTTTTGCTTATGATCATTCTGACTCTTGTCAGGTAAAACTTTTTGTAGATTGCATTTGCATATCTTTATTAATTCCTGACGTTGAGCTTTTTCCATGGCCTTTATGGTTAAACAAACAAACAAAAAATAGAACGAAAAAAATATATAAGTTAAATATGCCTCCTGAAATTGTCTTCTTGAAAGGTTGCCCTCTTTTGAATTTTTTCGTCGATATTTGAACCCAGGATATTTTTTGAGGGCAGGTGTCATTTAGAGAGCTGCAATTCTTGTGAATATTAAGAGACCCTTAGCACTGTGTTTAAATCTGCTTTTGCAGGAGATGGTCACAAGTCTGTGGCAGTTCTCCATTCCCAAATCTGGTTAACTAGGGCCAAAGAGCCTTCCTGGGTGTAACGTTCCAACTTGTAAATTAGAATGGAATGTGCCAGCAAAAACCTCCATAAGTTTAGGTCTCATTACTTCTTGTTGGCTTTCTTAATTTAATTTTTATTTGTTATCACAGCAAATTTGATTACAATGTTTTGTTTCTGCTAGGTGTGCAAGGTGTCATTGTTTTACACATATACATATATCTATTCATCTTGGGATCCATTTCCCATGTGGGTTATGACACAATGTTGAGTAGTCTTCTCTCGGTGTTGCGTAGGTCTTTGGTGCTTATATATTTCACATGTGTTGGTATATCTCTGTTTATCCCAATATCCTAATTTATCCAATCCTCACACCTTTCCATTTGGTTAACCATGCGTTTGTTGATTGAATGTATGATTGCCTTTCTCTCTGAAAAATCTTCATTGGTATCCGTTTTTAGGTAACACCGATAAGTGATATCATAGGATATGTGTCCTTCGCTTTCTGACTTACTTCAAGTTGTGATTACCTCTGGACTCATCTATGGTGCTGCGGCCGGCATTGTTGCATTTTTTTCCTGGGCTAATATTGCACCTGTACATATACCAGTTCTTCTTTTCCATTCATCTGTTGATGGAGTTTTTGCTAGCTTCCATGTCTTGGCTATTGCAATAATGCTGCAGTGCAGTTTTGCCTGCCTGTGTCTTTCTAATTCTGTCTTCTTAGGTCATATGCCCAGGAGTGTGCCTGCTGAATCCTATGGTACCTCAATGTGTACCTGTTCAAGGCACCTCCATTCGGTTTACGTGATTTTCTCTTACCAGTTTAGTCCCACTCAAAGATGAGGGTACGCATTTCTCCGCAGCCCCTTCAGCATTTGTGGCTTGCAGAATTTTTGATGATGGTCATTCTGACCCGTGTGAGGTGATACCTTTTTGTGGCTGGATTTGCATATGTCTTATAATTCCTTATATTGAGCTTATAGGCATGTACTTATACTTTTTGTTTTTTACAGAGTGAGTCCAGCTTACCTATTCAAATGATTTGTTGAAGTAGGTGCCATATTTTGAATATTTTGGCCATTACCTCCCTCAACCCATTTTGTTGGCAGGTGTCATTTATAGCCCTGCAGTCCTTTTGAATATGAAGTGACCTTTAGCATAGGTTTTAAAGCTGCTGTTTCGGCACACGGCCCCAGGGCGGCAGCATTTCTACATTCCCCACTCTGGTTACTAGGGAAACAGTACCTTTATGAAGTAGTGTTCCTTGGTTGTAAATTAGAGTGGATTGTGCACGGATACACCCCCAAAGCTTATGTCTCCTTCCTTAGGTTTGTTTTTTATATTTAATTTATATGTTTTAATCGGAATAATATTCCTGTGTGTACATGGACCGCTTCTTCTCTGTGGATTCATCTGCTGATGGACATTTTGGTTGTTCCAAGTCTTGGCTAGGGGAAATAGTGCTGCAGTGTAGGATTGTCAGCCTGTGTCTTTTGATTCTGGTCTTCTCAGGTGATAGGGCCCGTAATGGGCCCACCAGATCATATGTGAGCTCAATTTTTACCTTTAAACGCACCTCCTTTCTTTTCTCACTACTGACTGGTACCATTTGACATCCCTCCAGCAGCTAGAGGGTACTCAGTTCTCTAAAACCCCTTGATTCTTTATTGTTTAGAGATTTTTTGCTGATGATCATTCTGACTGTGGTCTGGTAAAAGTTTTGTAGATTGGATTTGCGTGTCTTTATTAGTTCCTGATGGTGAGCTTTTCCCATGGTCTTTTTTGTTAAACAAAAAAAAAGAAAAGAGAAAATGTGAGTTAAATATACCTCTTGAAATTGTCTTCTTGAAACCTTGCCCTCTCTTGAATTTTTTGGTCGATTTTCGACGCCAGTGTTTGTTTTGAGGGCGTGTGTCACTTACAGGCTTGCAATTGTTGTTACTATTTAGTGACCATTACACTGGGTTGAAAGCTGCTGTTGTGGGAAATGGCCACACGGCAGCAGCGTTTCTCCATTCCCAAACTGGATTACTAGGGCAGCAGAGCTTTCCTGGAGGTCGTGTTCCTAGGTGGTAAATTAGAATGGAATGTGCAAGGAAAAAACCCCATCAATTTATGTCTGAGTACATCCTCTTTGTTGTTTTAATTTTTTTAATCAGGGTAATGATTAGAATATTATTTATTCTAGGTGTACACAGTCTAGTTCATTTGAACATTATATATATATATATTTATGAACAGGTCCTCTTCCCATATAAATTAATACAGAGTTTTCAGAACCTTCCTGGAAGTAGGGTTCCTAGGTTGTAAAGTAGAATGGAATGTGCCAGTTAAAACCCCCATAAGTTTATGTCTCATTACTTCTTGTTCATTTTTTTAATTTAATGTTTATTTTTAGTTTTTGTAACAACAAATCTGATTACAATGTTTCATTCGTTCTAGGTATGGAAGATGTGGTTCTTTGATACATATATCTATTTATCTTCGGATCCATTTCCCCTGTGGGTTATGACACAGTGTTGAGTTATCTTCTCTTGGAATTCCGTAGGTCTTTGGCGATTATATATTTCACATGTGTTTGTATATCTTTGTTAACCCCAGTATTCTAATGTATCCAATCCTCACACCTTTTCATTTGGTTAACCATAAGTTTCTTTAATGAATCTGTGATTGCCTTTCTTCGTGGAAATATCTTCACGGGTATCAATTTTTAGGTAACACCTGTAAGTGATACCATAGGATATGTGTCTTTCGCTTTCTGAGTTACTTCAAGTTGTGTGAGTACCTGTAGACTCATCTATGGTGCTGCAAACGATGTTGTTTCCGTTTTTTCCTTGGCTAATATTCCATCTGTACATGTATCAGTTCTTCTTTGGCCATTCATCTTTTGAAGGACTTTTTGGTTGTTTTCATGTCTTGTCTATTGTAATACTGCTACAGTGCAGTATTGCCTGCCTGTGTCATTCAATTCTGTCTTCCTAGATCATAGGCCCAGGATTGGGCCCGCTGAATCATATGGTAGCTCAAAATTTACCTTTTAAAGACACCTTTTTCTGTTTTTATTAGTGGCTGTTACCAGTTTACATCCCACTTAAAGTTGAGAGTATGCATTTCTCCACAACCCCTTCGGCATTTATTGTTTGTAGTTTTTTTTGCTGATGGTCATTCTCACTGGAATGAGCTGATACCTTTTTGTGGTTGAATTTGCATGCGTCTAATAATTCCTTATATTGAGATGTTAGCCATATGCTTTTTCTTTCTTTTTAAAGAGTAAAACTTACATATTCAAATTGTTTTCATGTAGTATGTGCCACATTTTGAATTTTTTTGGCGATTACCTCCCTCAAGACATTAAAACAAACAAAAAAAGGCATTTAGACGGCAGGTGTCATTTGCCGCCCCGCAGTTCTTGTGAATATGAAGTGAGCATTAGCACAGCTTTTAAAGCTGCTGTTGTGGGTAACAGCCACAGGGCGGTAGCATTTCTACATTACACACTCTGGTTACTAGGGAAACAGAATCTTCCTGAAAGTTGTGTTTCTCGGTTTTACATTAGAGTGGAATGTGCCCCGATAAACCTCCAAAAGCTTATGTCTCCTTCCTTATGTTTGTTTATAAAACTTAATTTATATTTTTTCTCAGAGTAATATTCCATTGTGTACGTGGACCACTTCTTCTTTGTGCATTCATCTGTTGATGGACATTTTGGTTGCTTCCAAGTCTTGGCTGTGGTAAATATTGCTGCAAGGCAGGATTGCTAGCCTGGGTCTTTTTGATTTTCGTCTTCTCAGGTGATAGGCCCAGCAGTGGGCCTGCTGGATTGAATCGTAGCTCAATGTTTACCTTGTGAAGGCTCCTCCATTCTGTTTTCATTGATGGCTCTTACCAGTTTACATCCCACTTAGAGCTGAGGGTACGCAATTCTCCACAACCCCTTTGGCATTTATTGTTTGCAGAATTTTTGCTGATGGTCATTCGGATACGTTTTTGTAGGCTGGATTTGCATGTCTTTAATAATTCCTAATGTTGAGCGTTCTGCCACGCCTTTTTTGTTGTTGTTGTTTAAAAACAAAAGAAAAAAAGTGTGAGTAAAATATGCCTTTTGAAATTGTCGTGTTGAAATGTTGCCCTGTTTTGAATTTCTTGGTCTATTTTCGATCCCAGGATTTTTTTTGATGGCAGGTGTCATTTACGGGTTTGCAATTATTGTGAATATTAAGTGACCATTATCCCTGGGTTAACAGGTGCTGTTGCAGGATACGGTCACAAGGCTGCAGCATTTCTCCATGCCCAAATCTGGTTACTAGGGCAACAGAGCCTTCCTGGAAGTCCTGTTCCTAGGTTGTAAATTAGAATGGAATGTGCCAGGAAAACCCCCCATACGTTTGTCTCATTACGTCTTGTCCGTTTTTTTAATTTAAATTTTATTTGTTATCACAGCAAATTTGATTACAATGTTTTGTTTGTTCTAGGTGTGCAAGATGTGGTTTTCTTACACATATACATATATCTATTCATCTTCGGATCCCTACCCAATGTAGGTTATGACACAGTGTTGAGTAGTCTTCTCTTGGAATTCTGTAGGTCTTTGGTGATTATATATTTCACCTGTGTTTGTATATCTCTGTTAACCCCAATATCCTAATGTAGCCAATCTTCACAACTTTCCAATTGGTTATCCAAAAGTTTGTTTAAGAAATCTGTGATTGCCTTTCTCTGTGGAGATACCTTCATTGGTATCAATTTTTAGGTAACACCTATAATTGATATAATAGGGTATGTGTCTTTCGCCTTCTGACTTACTGCAAGTTGTGTGATTACCTCCAGACTCATCTATGGTTCCGCAAACTGCATTGTTTCATTTTTTTTTCGTGACTAATATTCCATGTGTACCCATACCAGTTCTTCTGTGTCCATTCTTCTCTTGATGGACTTTTTGGTTTTTTCCATGTCTTGGCTATTTTAGTACTGCCGAAGTGCAGTTTTGCCTGCCTGTGTCTTTATATTTCTGTCTCCCTAGGTTATAGGCCAAGGAGTGGGCTTGCAGGGTCATGTGGTATCTCAATGTTTACCTTTTAAAGGCAGCTCCATTCTGTTTTCATTAGTGGCACTTACCAGTTTATGAGCCACTTAAAGTTGAGGGTATGAATTTCACCACAACCCCTTCAGGATTTATTGTTTGTATTTTTTTGCTGATGGTCATTCTGAGCGGTGTGAGCTGATACCTTTTTGTGGCTGGATTTGCATATGTCTTATCATTCCTTATATTGAGCTTATAGCCATGTACTTTTTTGTTGTTTTTTAAACAGTGAGTACAGCTTACCTATTCAAATGGTTTCTTGAAGTATGTGCCATATTTTGAATTCTTTTGGCCATTACCTCCCTCAACACATTTTGTTGGCAGGTGTCATTTATAGCCCTGCAGTCCTTGGGAATATGAAGTGTCCTTTAGCACAGGTTTTAAAACTGCTGTTGCGGCAAAGGGCCACAGGGCGGCAGGATTTCTACATTCCCCACTGGTTACGAGGGAAAAAGTACCTGCCTGGAAGTAGTGTTCCTTGGTTGTAAATTCGAGTGGATTGTGCACGGATACACCTCCAAAGCTTATGTCTCCTTAACTTAGGTTTGTTTTTTATATTTCATTTATATTTTTTATCGGAGTAATATTCCTTTGTGTACGTGGACCACTTCTTCTTTGTGCATTCATCTGTTGATGGAAATTTTGGTTGTTCCAAGTCTTGGCTAGGGTAAATAGTGCTGCAGTGTACGATTGTCAACCTGTTTCTTTTGATTCTGGTCTTCTCAGGTGATAGGGCCCGTAATGGGCCTACCAGATCATATGGTGGCTCAATTTTTACCTTTAAACCCACCTCCTTTCTGTTCTCACTATTGGCTGTTCCCAGTTGACATCCCACCAGCAGCTAGAGGGCACACAGGTCTCTAAAACCCCTTGAGTATTTATTGTTTAGAGATTTTTGCTTATGATCATTCTGACTGTTGTCAGGTAAAAGTTTTTGTAGATTGCATTTGCATATCTTTATTAATTCCTGACGTTGAGCTTTTTCCATGGCCTTTATGGTTAAACAAACAAACAAAAAATAGAACGAAAAAAATATATAAGTTAAATATGCCTCCTGAAATTGTCTTCTTGAAAGGTTGCCCTCTTTTGAATTTTTTCGTCGATATTTGAACCCAGGATATTTTTTGAGGGCAGGTGTCATTTACAGAGCTGCAATTCTTGTGAATATTAAGTGACCCTTAGCACTGTGTTTAAATCTGCTTTTGCAGGAGATGGTCACAAGGCTGTGGCAGTTCTCCATTCCCAAATCTGGTTAACTAGGGCCAAAGAGCCTTCCTGGGTGTAACGTTCCAACTTGTAAATTAGAATGGAATGTGCCAGCAAAAACCTCCATAAGTTTAGGTCTCATTACTTCTTGTTGGCTTTCTTAATTTAATTTTTATTTGTTATCACAGCAAATTTGATTACAATGTTTTGTTTCTGCTAGGTGTGCAAGGTGTCATTGTTTTACACATATACATATATCTATTCATCTTGGGATCCATTTCCCATGTGGGTTATGACACAATGTTGAGTAGTCTTCTCTCGGTGTTGCGTAGGTCTTTGGTGCTTATATATTTCACATGTGTTGGTATATCTGTGTTTATCCCAATATCCTAATTTATCCAATCCTCACACCTTTCCATTTGGTTAACCATGCGTTTGTTGATTGAATGTATGATTGCCTTTCTCTCTGAAAAATCTTCATTGGTATCCGTTTTTAGGTAACACCGATAAGTGATATCATAGGATATGTGTCCTTCGCTTTCTCACTTACTTCAAGTTGTGATTACCTCTGGACTCATCTATGGTGCTGCGGCCGGCATTGCTGCATTTTTTTCCTGGGCTAATATTGCACCTGTACATATACCAGTTCTTCTTTTCCATTCATCGGTTGATGGAGTTTTTGCTAGCTTCCATGTCTTGGCTATTGCAATAATGCTGCAGTGCAGTTTTGCCTGCCTGTGTCTTTCTAATTCTGTCTTCTTAGGTCATATGCTCAGGAGTGTGCCTGCTGAATCCTATGGTACCTCAATGTGTACCTGTTAAAGGCACCTCCATTCGGTTTACGTGATTTTCTCTTACCAGTTTAGTCCCACTCAAAGATGAGGGTACGCATTTCTCCGCAGCCCCTTCAGCATTTATGGATTGCAGAATTTTTGATGATGGTCATTCTGACCTATGTGAGCTGATACCTTTTTGTGGCTGGATTTGCATATGTCTTATAATTCCTTATATTGAGCTTATAGGCATGTACTTATACTTTTTGTTTTTTACAGAGTGAGTCCAGCTTACCTATTCAAATGATTTGTTGAAGTAGGTGCCATATTTTGAATATTTTGGCCATTACCTCCCTCAACCCATTTTGTTGACAGGTGTCATTTATAGCCCTGCAGTCGTTTTGAACATGAAGTGACCTTTAGCATAGGTTTTAAAGCTGCTGTTGCGGCACACGGCCCCAGGGCGGCAGCATTTCTACATTCCCCACTCTGGTTACTAGGGAAACAGTACCTTTATGAAGTAGTGTTCCTTGGTTTTAAATTAGAGTGGATTGTGCACGGATACACCCCCAAAGCTTATGTCTCCTTCCTTAGGTTTGTTTTTTATATTTAATTTATATGTTTTAATCGGAATAATATTCCTGTGTGTACATGGACCGCTTCTTCTTTGTGGATTCATCTGCTGATGGACATTTTGGTTGTTCCAAGTCTTGGCTAGGGGAAATAGTGCTGCAGTGTAGCATTGTCAGCCTGTGTCTTTTGATTCTGGTCTTCTCAGGTGATAGGGCCCGTAATGGGCCCACCAGATCATATGTGAGCTCAATTTTTACCTTTAAACGCACCTCCTTTCTTTTCTCACTACTGACTGTTACCATTTGACATCCCACCAGCAGCTAGAGGGTACTCAGTTCTCTAAAACCCCTTGATTCTTTATTGTTTAGAGATTTTTTGCTGATGATCATTCTGACTGTGGTCTGGTAAAAGTTTTTGTAGATTGGATTTGCGTGTCTTTATTAGTTCCTGATGGTGAGCTTTTCCCATGGTCTTTTTTGTTAAACAAAAAAAAAGAAAAGAGAAAATGTGAGTTAAATATACCTCTTGAAATTGTCTTCTTGAAACCTTGCCCTCTCTTGAATTTTTTGGTCGATTTTCGACGCCAGTGTTTGTTTTGAGGGCGTGTGTCACTTACAGGCTTGCAATTGTTGTTACTATTTAGTGACCATTACACTGGGTTGAAAGCTGCTGTTGTGGGAAACGGCCACACGGCAGCAGCGTTTCTCCATTCCCAAACTGGATTACTAGGGCAGCAGAGCTTTCCTGGAGGTCGTGTTCCTAGGTGGTAAATTAGAATGGAATGTGCAAGGAAAAAACCCCATCAATTTATGTCTGAGTACATCCTCTTTGTTGTTTTAATTTTTTTAATCAGGGTAATGATTAGAATATTATTTATTCTAGGTGTACACAGTCTAGTTCATTTGAACATTATATATATATATATATTTATGAACAGGTCCTCTTCCCATATAAATTAATACAGAGTGTTCAGAACCTTCCTGGAAGTAGGGTTCCTAGGTTGTAAAGTAGAATGGAATGTGCCAGTTAAAACCCCCATAAGTTTATGTCTCATTACTTCTTGTTCATTTTTTTAATTTAATGTTTATTTTTAGTTTTTGTAACAACAAATCTGATTACAATGTTTCATTTGTTCTAGGTGTGGAAGATGTGGTTCTTTGATACATATATCTATTTATCTTCGGATCCATTTCCCCTGTGGGTTATGACACAGTGTTGAGTAGTCTTCTCTTGGAATTCCGTAGGTCTTTGGCGATTATATATTTCACATGTGTTTGTATATCTTTGTTAACCCCAGTATTCTAATGTATCCAATCCTCACACCTTTTCATTTGGTTAACCATAAGTTTCTTTAATGAATCTGTGATTGCCTTTCTTCGTGGAAATATCTTCACGGGTATCAATTTTTAGGTAACACCTATAAGTGATACCATAGGATATGTGTCTTTCGCTTTCTGAGTTACTTCAAGTTGTGTGAGTACCTGTAGACTCATCTATGGTGCTGCAAACGATGTTGTTTCCGTTTTTTCCTTGGCTAATATTCCATCTGTACATGTATCAGTTCTTCTTTGGCCATTCATGTTTTGAAGGACTTTTTGGTTGTTTTCATGTCTTGTCTATTGTAATACTGCTACAGTGCAGTATTGCCTGCCTGTGTCATTCAATTCTGTCTTCCTAGATCATAGGCCCAGGATTGGGCCCGCTGAATCATATGGTAGCTCAAAATTTACCTTTTAAAGACACCTTTTTCTGTTTGTATTAGTGGCTGTTACCAGTTTACATCCCACTTAAAGTTGAGAGTATGCATTTCTCCACAACCCCTTCGGCATTTATTGTTTGTAGTTTTTTTTGCTGATGGTCATTCTCACTGGAATGAGCTGATACCTTTTTGTGGTTGAATTTGCATGCGTCTAATAATTCCTTATATTGACATGTTAGCCATATGCTTTTTCTTTCTTTTTAAAGAGTAAAACTTACATATTCAAATTGTTTTCATGTAGTATGTGCCACATTTTGAATTTTTTTGGCGATTACCTCCCTCAAGACATTAAAACAAACAAAAAAAGGCATTTCGACGGCAGGTGTCATTTGCCGCCCCGCAGTTCTTGTGAATATGAAGTGAGCATTAGCACACCTTTTAAAGCTGCTCTTGTGGGTAACAGCCACAGGGCGGTAGCATTTCTACATTACACACTCTGGTTACTAGGGAAACAGAATCTTCCTGAAAGTTGTGTTTCTCGGTTTTACATTAGAGTGGAATGTGCCCCGATAAACCTCCAAAAGCTTATGTCTCCTTCCTTATGTTTGTTTATAAAACTTAATTTATATTTTTTCTCAGAGTAATATTCCATTGTGTACGTGGACCACTTCTTCTTTGTGCATTCATCTGTTGATGGACATTTTGGTTGCTTCCAAGTCTTGGCTGTGGTAAATATTGCTGCAAGGCAGGATTGCTAGCCTGGGTCTTTTTGATTTTCGTCTTCTCAGGTGATAGGCCCAGCAGTGGGCCTGCTGGATTGAATCGTAGCTCAATGTTTACCTTGTGAAGGCTCCTCCATTCTGTTTTCATTGATGGCTCTTACCAGTTTACATCCCACTTAGAGCTGAGGGTACGCAATTCTCCACAACCCCTTTGGCATTTATTGTTTGCAGAATTTTTGCTGATGGTCATTCGGATACATTTTTGTAGGCTGGATTTGCATGTCTTTAATAATTCCTAATGTTGAGCGTTCTGCCACGCCTTTTTTGTTGTTGTTGTTTAAAAACAAAAGAAAAAAAGTGTGAGTAAAATATACCTTTTGAAATTGTCGTGTTGAAATGTTGCCCTGTTTTGAATTTCTTGGTCTATTTTCGATCCCAGGATTTTTTTTGATGGCAGGGGTCATTTACGGGTCTGCAATTATTGTGAATATTAAGTGACCATTATCCCTGGGTTAACAGCTGCTGTTGCAGGATACGGTCACAAGGCTGCAGCATTTCTCCATGCCCAAATCTGGTTACTAGGGCAACAGAGCCTTCCTGGAAGTCCTGTTCCTAGGTTGTAAATTAGAATGGAATGTGCCAGGAAAACCCACCATACGTTTGTCTCATTACGTCTTGTCCGTTTTTTTAATTTAAATTTTATTTGTTATCACAGCAAATTTGATTACAATGTTTTGTTTGTTCTAGGTGTGCAAGATGTGGTTTTCTTACACATATACATATATCTATTCATCTTCGGATCCCTACCCAATGTAGGTTATGACACAGTGTTGAGTAGTCTTCTCTTGGAATTCCGTAGGTCTTTGGTGTTTATATATTTCACCTGTGTTTGTATCTCTCTGTTAACCCCGATATCCTAATGTAGCCTATCTTCACAACTTTCCAATTGGTTATCCAAAAGTTTGTTTAAGAAATCTGTGATTGCCTTTCTCTGTGGAGATACCTTCATTGGTATCAATTTTTAGGTAACACCTATAATTGATATAACAGGGTATGTGTCTTTCGCCTTCTGACTTACTGCAAGTTGTGTGATTACCTCCAGACTCATCTATGGTTCCGCAAACTGCATTGTTTCATTTTTTTTTCGTGACTAATATTCCATGTGTACCCATACCAGTTCTTCTGTGTCCATTCGTCTCTTGATGGACTTTTTGGTTTTTTCCATGTCTTGGCTATTTTAGTACTGCCGAAGTGCAGTTTTGCCTGCCTGTGTCTTTATATTTCTGTCTCCCTAGGTTATAGGCCAAGGAGTGGGCCTGCAGGGTCATGTGGTATCTCAATGTTTACCTTTTAAAGGCAGCTCCATTCTGTTTTCATTAGTGGCACTTACCAGTTTACGAGCCACTTAAAGTTGAGGGTATGAATTTCGCCACAACCCCTTCAGGATTTATTGTTTGTATTTTTTTGCTGATGGTCATTCTGACCGGTGTGAGCTGATACCTTTTTGTGGCTGGATTTGCATATGTCTTATCATTCCTTATATTGAGCTTATAGCCATGTACTTTTTTGTTGTTTTTTAAAGAGTGAGTACAGCTTACCGATTCAAATGGTTTCTTGCAGTATGTGCCATATTTTGAATTCTTTTGGCCATTACCTCCCTCAACACATTTTGTTGGCAGGTGTCATTTATAGCCCTGCAGTCCTTGGGAATATGAAGTGTCCTTTAGCACAGGCTTTCAAACTGCTGTTGCGGCAAACGGCCTCAGGGCGGCAGGATTTCTACATTCCCCACTGGTTACGAGGGAAAAAGTACCTGCCTGGAAGTAATGTTCCTTGGTTGTAAATTCGAGTGGATTGTGCACGGATACACCTCCAAAGCTTATGTCTCCTTAACTTAGGTTTGTTTTTTATATTTCATTTATATTTTTTATCGGAGTAATATTCCTTTGTGTACGTGGACCACTTCTTCTTTGTGCATTCATCTGTTGATGGAAATTTTGGTTGTTCCAAGTCTTGGCTAGGGTAAATAGTGCTGCAGTGTACTATTGTCAACCTGTTTCTTTTGATTCTGATCTTCTCAGGTGATAGGGCCCGTAATGGGCCTACCAGATCATATGGTGGCTCAATTTTTACCTTTAAACCCACATCCTTTCTGTTCTCACTATTGGCTGTTCCCAGTTGACATCCCACCAGCAGCTAGAGGGCACACAGGTCTCTAAAACCCCTTGAGTATTTATTGTTTAGAGATTTTTGCTTATGATCATTCTGACTGTTGTCAGGTAAAAGTTTTTGTAGATTGCATTTGCATATCTTTATTAATTCCTGACGTTGAGCTTTTTCCATGGCCTTTATGGTTAAACAAACAAACAAAAAATAGAACGAAAAAAATATATAAGTTAAATATGCCTCCTGAAATTGTCTTCTTGAAAGGTTGCCCTCTTTTGAATTTTTTCGTCGATATTTGAACCCAGGATATTTTTTGAGGGCAGGTGTCATTTACAGAGCTGCAATTCTTGTGAATATTAAGTGACCCTTAGCACTGTGTTTAAATCTGCTTTTGCAGGAGATGGTCACAAGTCTGTGGCAGTTCTCCATTCCCAAATCTGGTTAACTAGGGCCAAAGAGCCTTCCTGGGTGTAACGTTCCAACTTGTAAATTAGAATGGAATGTGCCAGCAAAAACCTCCATAAGTTTAGGTCTCATTACTTCTTGTTGGCTTTCTTAATTTAATTTTTATTTGTTATCACAGCAAATTTGATTACAATGTTTTGTTTCTGCTAGGTGTGCAAGGTGTCATTGTTTTACACATATACATATATCTATTCATCTTGTGATCCATTTCCCATGTGGGTTATGACACAATGTTGAGTAGTCTTCTCTCGGTGTTGCGTAGGTCTTTGGTGCTTATATATTTCACATGTGTTGGTATATCTGTGTTTATCCCAATATCCTAATTTATCCAATCCTCACACCTTTCCATTTGGTTAACCATGCGTTTGTTGATTGAATGTATGATTGCCTTTCTCTCTGAAAAATCTTCATTGGTATCCGTTTTTAGGTAACACCGATAAGTGATATCATAGGATATGTGTCCTTCGCTTTCTCACTTACTTCAAGTTGTGATTACCTCTGGACTCATCTATGGTGCTGCGGCCGGCATTGCTGCATTTTTTTCCTGGGCTAATATTGCACCTGTACATATACCAGTTCTTCTTTTCCATTCATCGGTTGATGGAGTTTTTGCTAGCTTCCATGTCTTGGCTATTGCAATAATGCTGCAATGCCGTTTTGCCTGCCTGTGTCTTTCTAATTCTGTCTTCTTAGGTCATATGCTCAGGAGTGTGCCTGCTGAATCCTATGGTACCTCAACGTGTACCTGTTAAAGGCACCTCCATTCGGTTTACGTGATTTTCTCTTACCAGTTTAGTCCCACTCAAAGATGAGGGTACGCATTTCTCCGCAGCCCCTTCAGCATTTACGGCTTGCAGAATTTTTGATGATGGTCATTCTGACCTATGTGAGCTGATACCTTTTTGTGGCTGGATTTGCATATGTCTTATAATTCCTTATATTGAGCTTATAGGCATGTACTTATACTTTTTGTTTTTTACAGAGTGAGTCCAGCTTACCTATTCAAATGATTTGTTGAAGTAGGTGCCATATTTTGAATATTTTGGCCATTACCTCCCTCAACCCATTTTGTTGGCAGGTGTCATTTATAGCCCTGCAGTCGTTTTGAACATGAAGTGACCTTTAGCATAGGTTTTAAAGCTGCTGTTGCGGCACACGGCCACAGGGCGGCAGCATTTCTACATTCCCCACTCTGGTTACTAGGGAAACAGTACCTTTATGAAGTAGTGTTCCTTGGTTGTAAATTAGAGTGGATTGTGCACGGATACACCCCCAAAGCTTATGTCTCCTTCCTTAGGTTTGTTTTTTATATTTAATTTATATGTTTTAATCGGAATAATATTCCTGTGTGTACATGGACCGCTTCTCCTCTGTGGATTCATATGCTGATGGACATTTTGGTTGTTCCAAGTCTTGGCTAGGGGAAATAGTGCTGCAGTGTAGCATTGTCAGCCTGTGTCTTTTGATTCTGGTCTTCTCAGGTGATAGGGCCCGTAATGGGCCCACCAGATCATATGTGAGCTCAATTTTTACCTTTAAACGCACCTCCTTTCTTTTCTCACTACTGACTGTTACCATTTGACATCCCACCAGCAGCTAGAGGGTACTCAGTTCTCTAAAACCCCTTGATTCTTTATTGTTTAGAGATTTTTTGCTGATGATCATTCTGACTGTGGTCTGGTAAAAGTTTTTGTAGATTGGATTTGCGTGTCTTTATTAGTTCCTGATGGTGAGCTTTTCCCATGGTCTTTTTTGTTAAACAAAAAAAAAGAAAAGAGAAAATGTGAGTTAAATATACCTCTTGAAATTGTCTTCTTGAAACCTTGCCCTCTCTTGAATTTTTTGGTCGATTTTCGACGCCAGTGTTTGTTTTGAGGGCGTGTGTCACTTACAGGCTTGCAATTGTTGTTACTATTTAGTGACCATTACACTGGGTTGAAAGCTGCTGTTGTGGGAAACGGCCACACGGCAGCAGCGTTTCTCCATTCCCAAACTGGATTACTAGGGCAGCAGAGCTTTCCTGGAGGTCGTGTTCCTAGGTGGTAAATTAGAATGGAATGTGCAAGGAAAAAACCCCATCAATTTATGTCTGAGTACATCCTCTTTGTTGTTTTAATTTTTTTAATCAGGGTAATGATTAGAATATTATTTATTCTAGGTGTACACAGTCTAGTTCATTTGAACATTATATATATATATATATTTATGAACAGGTCCTCTTCCCATATAAATTAATACAGAGTGTTCAGAACCTTCCTGGAAGTAGGGTTCCTAGGTTGTAAAGTAGAATGGAATGTGCCAGTTAAAACCCCCATAAGTTTATGTCTCATTACTTCTTGTTCATTTTTTTAATTTAATGTTTATTTTTAGTTTTTCTAACAACAAATCTGATTACAATGTTTCATTTGTTCTAGGTGTGGAAGATGTGGTTCTTTGATACATATATCTATTTATCTTCGGATCCATTTCCCCTGTGGGTTATGACACAGTGTTGAGTAATCTTCTCTTGGAATTCCGTAGGTCTTTGGCGATTATATATTTCACATGTGTTTGTATATCTTTGTTAACCCCAGTATTCTAATGTATCCAATCCTCACACCTTTTCATTTGGTTAACCATAAGTTTCTTTAATGAATCTGTGATTGCCTTTCTTCGTGGAAATATCTTCACGGGTATCAATTTTTAGGTAACACCTATAAGTGATACCATAGGATATGTGTCTTTCGCTTTCTGAGTTACTTCAAGTTGTGTGAGTACCTGTAGACTCATCTATGGTGCTGCAAACGATGTTGTTTCCGTTTTTTCCTTGGCTAATATTCCATCTGTACATGTACCAGTTCTTCTTTGGCCATTCATCTTTTGAAGGACTTTTTGGTTGTTTTCATGTCTTGTCTATTGTAATACTGCTACAGTGCAGTATTGCCTGCCTGTGTCATTCAATTCTGTCTTCCTAGATCATAGGCCCAGGATTGGGCCCGCTGAATCCTATGGTAGCTCAAAATTTACCTTTTAAAGACACCTTTTTCTGTTTTTATTAGTGGCTGTTACCAGTTTACATCCCACTTAAAGTTGAGAGTATGCATTTCTCCACAACCCCTTCGGCATTTATTGTTTGTAGTTTTTTTTGCTGATGGTCATTCTCACTGGAATGAGCTGATACCTTTTTGTGGTTGAATTTGCATGCGTCTAATAATTCCTTATATTGAGATGTTAGCCATATGCTTTTTCTTTCTTTTTAAAGAGTAAAACTTACATATTCAAATTGTTTTCATGTAGTATGTGCCACATTTTGAATTTTTTTGGCGATTACCTCCCTCAAGACATTAAAACAAACAAAAAAAGGCATTTAGACGGCAGGTGTCATTTGCCGCCCCGCAGTTCTTGTGAATATGAAGTGAGCATTAGCACAGCTTTTAAAGCTGCTCTTGTGGGTAACAGCCACAGGGCGGTAGCATTTCTACATTACACACTCTGGTTACTAGGGAAACAGAATCTTCCTGAAAGTTGTGTTTCTCGGTTTTACATTAGAGTGGAATGTGCCCCGATAAACCTCCAAAAGCTTATGTCTCCTTCCTTATGTTTGTTTATAAAACTTAATTTATATTTTTTCTCAGAGTAATATTCCATTGTGTACGTGGACCACTTCTTCTTTGTGCATTCATCTGTTGATGGACATTTTGGTTGCTTCCAAGTCTTGGCTGTGGTAAATATTGCTGCAAGGCAGGATTGCTAGCCTGGGTCTTTTTGATTTTCGTCTTCTCAGGTGATAGGCCCAGCAGTGGGCCTGCTGGATTGAATCGTAGCTCAATGTTTACCTTGTGAAGGCTCCTCCATTCTGTTTTCATTGATGGCTCTTACCAGTTTACATCCCACTTAGAGCTGAGGGTACGCAATTCTCCACAACCCCTTTGGCATTTATTGTTTGCAGAATTTTTGCTGATGGTCATTCGGGTACGTTTTTGTAGGCTGGATTTGCATGTCTTTAATAATTCCTAATGTTCAGCGTTCTGCCACGCCTTTTTTGTTGTTGTTGTTTAAAAACAAAAGAAAAAAAGTGTGAGTAAAATATGCCTTTTGAAATTGTCGTGTTGAAATGTTGCCCTGTTTTGAATTTCTTGGTCTATTTTCGATCCCAGGATTTTTTTTGATGGCAGGTGTCATTTACGAGTCTGCAATTATTGTGAATATTAAGTGACCATTATCCCTGGGTTAACAGCTGCTGTTGCAGGATACGGTCACAAGGCTGCAGCATTTCTCCATGCCCAAATCTGGTTACTAGGGCAACAGAGCCTTCCTGGAAGTCCTGTTCCTAGGTTGTAAATTAGAATGGAATGTGCCAGGAAAACCCCCCATACGTTTGTCTCATTACGTCTTGTCCGTTTTTTTAATTTAAATTTTATTTGTTATCACAGCAAATTTGATTACAATGTTTTGTTTGTTCTAGGTGTGCAAGATGTGGTTTTCTTACACATATACATATATCTATTCATCTTCGGATCCCTACCCAATGTAGGTTATGACACAGTGTTGAGTAGTCTTCTCTTGGAATTCCGTAGGTTTTTGGTGATTATATATTTCACCTGTGTTTGTATATCTCTGTTAACCCCAATATCCTAATGTAGCCAATCTTCACAACTTTCCAATTGTTTATCCAAAAGTTTGTTTAAGAAATCTGTGATTGCCTTTCTCTGTGGAGATACCTTCATTGGTATCAATTTTTAGGTAACACCTGTAATTGATATAATAGGGTATGTGTCTTTCGCCTTCTGACTTACTGCAAGTTGTGTGATTACCTCCAGACTCATCTATGGTTCCGCAAACTGCATTGTTTCATTTTTTTTTCGTGACTAATATTCCATGTGTACCCATACCAGTTCTTCTGTGTCCATTCGTCTCTTGATGGACTTTTTGGTTTTTTCCATGTCTTGGCTATTTTAGTACTGCCGAAGTGCAGTTTTGCCTGCCTGTGTCTTTATATTTCTGTCTCCCTAGGTTATAGGCCAAGGAGTGGGCTTACAGGGTCATGTGGTATCTCAATGTTTACCTTTTAAAGGCAGCTCCATTCTGTTTTCATTAGTGGCACTTACCAGTTTACGAGCCACTTAAAGTTGAGGGTATGAATTTCACCACAACCCCTTCAGGATTTATTGTTTGTATTTTTTTGCTGATGGTCATTCTGACCGGTGTGAGCTGATACCTTTTTGTGGCTGGATTTGCATATGTCTTATCATTCCTTATATTGAGCTTATAGCCATGTACTTTTTTGTTGTTTTTTAAAGAGTGAGTACAGCTTACCTATTCAAATGGTTTCTTGAAGTATGTGCCATATTTTGAATTCTTTTGGCCATTACCTCCCTCAACACATTTTGTTGGCAGGTGTCATTTATAGCCCTGCAGTCCTTGGGAATATGAAGTGTCCTTTAGCACAGGCTTTCAAACTGCTGTTGCGGCAAACAGCCACAGGGCGGCAGGATTTCTACATTCCCCACTGTTTACGAGGGAAAAAGTACCTGCCTGGAAGTACTGTTCCTTGGTTGTAAATTCGAGTGGATTGTGCACGGATACACCTCCAAAGCTTATGTCTCCTTAACTTAGGTTTGTTTTTTATATTTCATTTATATTTTTTATCGGAGTAATATTCCTTTGTGTACGTGGACCACTTCTTCTTTGTGCATTCATCTGTTGATGGAAATTTTGGTTGTTCCAAGTCTTGGCTAGGGTAAATAGTGCTGCAGTGTACGATTGTCAACCTGTTTCTTTTGATTCTGGTCTTCTCAGGTGATAGGGCCCGTAATGGGCCTACCAGATCATATGGTGGCTCAATTTTTACCTTTAAACCCACCTCCTTTCTGTTCTCACTATTGGCTGTTCCCAGTTGACATCCCACCAGCAGCTAGAGGGCACACAGGTCTCTAAAACCCCTTGAGTATTTATTGTTTAGAGATTTTTGCTTATGATCATTCTGACTGTTGTCAGGTAAAACATTTTGTAGATTGCATTTGCATATCTTTATTAATTCCTGACGTTGAGCTTTTTCCATGGCCTTTATGGTTAAACAAACAAACAAAAAATAGAACGAAAAAAATATATAAGTTAAATATGCCTCCTGAAATTGTCTTCTTGAAAGGTTGCCCTCTTTTGAATTTTTTCGTCGATATTTGAACCCAGGATATTTTTTGAGGGCAGGTGTCATTTACAGAGCTGCAATTCTTGTGAATATTAAGTGACCCTTAGCACTGTGTTTAAATCTGCTTTTGCAGGAGATGGTCACAAGTCTGTGGCAGTTCTCCATTCCCAAATCTGGTTAACTAGGGCCAAAGAGCCTTCCTGGGTGTAACGTTCCAACTTGTAAATTAGAATGGAATGTGCCAGCAAAAACCTCCATAAGTTTAGGTCTCATTACTTCTTGTTGGCTTTCTTAATTTAATTTTTATTTGTTATCACAGCAAATTTGATTACAATGTTTTGTTTCTGCTAGGTGTGCAAGGTGTCATTGTTTTACATATATACATATATCTATTCATCTTGGGATCCATTTCCCATGTGGGTTATGACACAATGTTGAGTAGTCTTCTCTCGGTGTTGCGTAGGTCTTTGGTGCTTATATATTTCACATGTGTTGGTATATCTCTGTTTATCCCAATATCCTAATTTATCCAATCCTCACACCTTTCCATTTGGTTAACCATGCGTTTGTTGATTGAATGTATGATTGCCTTTCTCTCTGAAAAATCTTCATTGGTATCCGTTTTTAGGTAACACCGATAAGTGATATCATAGGATATGTGTCCTTCGCTTTCTGACTTACTTCAAGTTGTGATTACCTCTGGACTCATCTATGGTGCTGCGGCCGGCATTGTTGCATTTTTTTCCTGGGCTAATATTGCACCTGTACATATACCAGTTCTTCTTTTCCATTCATCGGTTGATGGAGTTTTTGCTAGCTTCCATGTCTTGGCTATTGCAATAATGCTGCAATGCAGTTTTGCCTGCCTGTGTCTTTCTAATTCTGTCTTCTTAGGTCATATGCTCAGGAGTGTGCCTGCTGAATCCTATGGTACCTCAATGTGTACCTGTTAAAGGCACCTCCATTCGGTTTACGTGATTTTCTCTTACCAGTTTAGTCCCACTCAAAGATGAGGGTACGCATTTCTCCGCAGCCCCTTCAGCATTTACGGCTTGCAGAATTTTTGATGATGGTCATTCTGACCTATGTGAGCTGATACCTTTTTGTGGCTGGATTTGCATATGTCTTATAATTCCTTATATTGAGCTTATAGGCATGTACTTATACTTTTTGTTTTTTACAGAGTGAGTCCAGCTTACCTATTCAAATGATTTGTTGAAGTAGGTGCCATATTTTGAATATTTTGGCCATTACCTCCCTCAACCCATTTTGTTGGCAGGTGTCATTTATAGCCCTGCAGTCGTTTTGAACATGAAGTGACCTTTAGCATAGGTTTTAAAGCTGCTGTTGCGGCACACGGCCACAGGGCGGCAGCATTTCTACATTCCCCACTCTGGTTACTAGGGAAACAGTACCTTTATGAAGTAGTGTTCCTTGGTTGTAAATTAGAGTGGATTGTGCACGGATACACCCCCAAAGCTTATGTCTCCTTCCTTAGGTTTGTTTTTTATATTTAATTTATATGTTTTAATCGGAATAATATTCCTGTGTGTACATGGACTGCTTCTCCTTTGTGGATTCATATGCTGATGGACATTTTGGTTGTTCCAAGTCTTGGCTAGGGGAAATAGTGCTGCAGTGTAGCATTGTCAGCCTGTGTCTTTTGATTCTGGTCTTCTCAGGTGATAGGGCCCGTAATGGGCCCACCAGATCATATGTGAGCTCAATTTTTACCTTTAAACGCACCTCCTTTCTTTTCTCACTACTGACTGTTACCATTTGACATCCCACCAGCAGCTAGAGGGTACTCAGTTCTCTAAAACCCCTTGATTCTTTATTTTTTAGAGATTTTTTGCTGATGATCATTCTGACTGTGGTCTGGTAAAAGTTTTTGTAGATTGGATTTGCGTGTCTTTATTAGTTCCTGATGGTGAGCTTTTCCCATGGTCTTTTTTGTTAAACAAAAAAAAAGAAAAGAGAAAATGTGAGTTAAATATACCTCTTGAAATTGTCTTCTTGAAACCTTGCCCTCTCTTGAATTTTTTGGTTGATTTTCGACGCCAGTGTTTGTTTTGAGGGCGTGTGTCACTTACAGGCTTTCAATTGTTGTTACTATTTAGTGACCATTACACTGGGTTGAAAGCTGCTGTTGTGGGAAACGGCCACACGGCAGCAGCGTTTCTCCATTCCCAAACTGGATTACTAGGGCAGCAGAGCTTTCCTGGAGGTCGTGTTCCTAGGTGGTAAATTAGAATGGAATGTGCAAGGAAAAAACCCCATCAATTTATGTCTGAGTACATCCTCTTTGTTGTTTTAATTTTTTTAATCAGGGTAATGATTAGAATATTATTTATTCTAGGTGTACACAGTCTAGTTCATTTGAACATTATATATATATATATTTATGAACAGGTCCTCTTCCCATATAAATTAATACAGAGTGTTCAGAACCTTCCTGGAAGTAGGGTTCCTAGGTTGTAAAGTAGAATGGAATGTGCCAGTTAAAACCCCCATAAGTTTATGTCTCATTACTTCTTGTTCATTTTTTTAATTTAATGTTTATTTTTAGTTTTTGTAACAACAAATCTGATTACAATGTTTCATTTGTTCTAGGTGTGGAAGATGTGGTTCTTTGATACATATATCTATTTATCTTCGGATCCATTTCCCCTGTGGGTTATGACACAGTGTTGAGTTATCTTCTCTTGGAATTCCATAGGTCTTTGGCGATTATATATGTCACATGTGTTTGTATATCTTTGTTAACCCCAGTATTCTAATGTATCCAATCCTCACACCTTTTCATTTGGTTAACCATAAGTTTCTTTAATGAATCTGTGATTGCCTTTCTTCGTGGAAATATCTTCACGGGTATCAATTTTTAGGTAACACCTATAAGTGATACCATAGGATATGTGTCTTTCGCTTTCTGAGTTACTTCAAGTTGTGTGAGAACCTGTAGACTCATCTATGGTGCTGCAAACGATGTTGTTTCCGTTTTTTCCTTGGCTAATATTCCATCTGTACATGTATCAGTTCTTCTTTGGCCATTCATCTTTTGAAGGACTTTTTGGTTGTTTTCATGTCTTGTCTATTGTAATACTGCTACAGTGCAGTATTGCCTGCCTGTGTCATTCAATTCTGTCTTCCTAGATCATAGGCCCAGGATTGGGCCCGCTGAATCCTATGGTAGCTCAAAATTTACCTTTTAAAGACACCTTTTTCTGTTTTTATTAGTGGCTGTTACCAGTTTACATCCCACTTAAAGTTGAGAGTATGCATTTCTCCACAACCCCTTCGGCATTTATTGTTTGTAGTTTTTTTTGCTGATGGTCATTCTCACTGGAATGAGCTGATACCTTTTTGTGGTTGAATTTGCATGCGTCTAATAATTCCTTATATTGAGATGTTAGCCATATGCTTTTTCTTTCTTTTTAAAGAGTAAAACTTACATATTCAAATTGTTTTCATGTAGTATGTGCCACATTTTGAATTTTTTTGGCGATTACCTCCCTCAAGACATTAAAACAAACAAAAAAAGGCATTTAGACGGCAGGTGTCATTTGCCGCCCCGCAGTTCTTGTGAATATGAAGTGAGCATTAGCACAGCTTTTAAAGCTGCTCTTGTGGGTAACAGCCACAGGGCGGTAGCATTTCTACATTACACACTCTGGTTACTAGGGAAACAGAATCTTCCTGAAAGTTGTGTTTCTCGGTTTTACATTAGAGTGGAATGTGCCCCGATAAACCTCCAAAAGCTTATGTCTCCTTCCTTATGTTTGTTTATAAAACTTAATTTATATTTTTTCTCAGAGTAATATTCCATTGTGTACGTGGACCACTTCTTCTTTGTGCATTCATCTGTTGATGGACATTTTGGTTGCTTCCAAGTCTTGGCTGTGGTAAATATTGCTGCAAGGCAGGATTGCTAGCCTGGGTCTTTTTGATTTTCGTCTTCTCAGGTGATAGGCCCAGCAGTGGGCCTGCTGGATTGAATCGTAGCTCAATGTTTACCTTGTGAAGGCTCCTCCATTCTGTTTTCATTGATGGCTCTTACCAGTTTACATCCCACTTAGAGCTGAGGGTACGCAATTCTCCACAACCCCTTTGGCATTTATTGTTTGCAGAATTTTTGCTGATGGTCATTCGGGTACGTTTTTGTAGGCTGGATTTGCATGTCTTTAATAATTCCTAATGTTCAGCGTTCTGCCACGCCTTTTTTGTTGTTGTTGTTTAAAAACAAAAGAAAAAAAGTGTGAGTAAAATATGCCTTTTGAAATTGTCGTGTTGAAATGTTGCCCTGTTTTGAATTTCTTGGTCTATTTTCGATCCCAGGATTTTTTTTGATGGCAGGTGTCATTTACGGGTCTGCAATTATTGTGAATATTAAGTGACCATTATCCCTGGGTTAACAGCTGCTGTTGCAGGATACGGTCACAAGGCTGCAGCATTTCTCCATGCCCAAATCTGGTTACTAGGGCAACAGAGCCTTCCTGGAAGTCCTGTTCCTAGGTTGTAAATTAGAATGGAATGTGCCAGGAAAACCCCCCATACGTTTGTCTCATTACGTCTTGTCCGTTTTTTTAATTTAAATTTTATTTGTTATCACAGCAAATTTGATTACAATGTTTTGTTTGTTCTAGGTGTGCAAGATGTGGTTTTCTTACACATATACATATATCTATTCATCTTCGGATCCCTACCCAATGTAGGTTATGACACAGTGTTGAGTAGTCTTCTCTTGGAATTCCGTAGGTTTTTGGTGATTATATATTTCACCTGTGTTTGTATATCTCTGTTAACCCCAATATCCTAATGTAGCCAATCTTCACAACTTTCCAATTGTTTATCCAAAAGTTTGTTTAAGAAATCTGTGATTGCCTTTCTCTGTGGAGATACCTTCATTGGTATCAATTTTTAGGTAACACCTGTAATTGATATAATAGGGTATGTGTCTTTCGCCTTCTGACTTACTGCAAGTTGTGTGATTACCTCCAGACTCATCTATGGTTCCGCAAACTGCATTGTTTCATTTTTTTTTCGTGACTAATATTCCATGTGTACCCATACCAGTTCTTCTGTGTCCATTCGTCTCTTGATGGACTTTTTGGTTTTTTCCATGTCTTGGCTATTTTAGTACTGCCGAAGTGCAGTTTTGCCTGCCTGTGTCTTTATATTTCTGTCTCCCTAGGTTATAGGCCAAGGAGTGGGCTTACAGGGTCATGTGGTATCTCAATGTTTACCTTTTAAAGGCAGCTCCATTCTGTTTTCATTAGTGGCACTTACCAGTTTACGAGCCACTTAAAGTTGAGGGTATGAATTTCACCACAACCCCTTCAGGATTTATTGTTTGTATTTTTTTGCTGATGGTCATTCTGACCGGTGTGAGCTGATACCTTTTTGTGGCTGGATTTGCATATGTCTTATCATTCCTTATATTGAGCTTATAGCCATGTACTTTTTTGTTGTTTTTTAAAGAGTGAGTACAGCTTACCTATTCAAATGGTTTCTTGAAGTATGTGCCATATTTTGAATTCTTTTGGCCATTACCTCCCTCAACACATTTTGTTGGCAGGTGTCATTTATAGCCCTGCAGTCCTTGGGAATATGAAGTGTCCTTTAGCACAGGCTTTCAAACTGCTGTTGCGGCAAACGGCCACAGGGCGGCAGGATTTCTACATTCCCCACTGGTTACGAGGGAAAAAGTACCTGCCTGGAAGTAGTGTTCCTTGGTTGTAAATTCGAGTGGATTGTGCACGGATACACCTCCAAAGCTTATGTCTCCTTAACTTAGGTTTGTTTTTTATATTTCATTTATATTTTTTATCGGAGTAATATTCCTTTGTGTACGTGGACCACTTCTTCTTTGTGCATTCATCTGTTGATGGAAATTTTGGTTGTTCCAAGTCTTGGCTAGGGTAAATAGTGCTGCAGTGTACGATTGTCAACCTGTTTCTTTTGATTCTGGTCTTCTCAGGTGATAGGGCCCGTAATGGGCCTACCAGATCATATGGTGGCTCAATTTTTACCTTTAAACCCACCTCCTTTCTGTTCTCACTATTGGCTGTTCCCAGTTGACATCCCACCAGCAGCTAGAGGGCACACAGGTCTCTAAAACCCCTTGAGTATTTATTGTTTAGAGATTTTTGCTTATGATCATTCTGACTGTTGTCAGGTAAAACATTTTGTAGATTGCATTTGCATATCTTTATTAATTCCTGACGTTGAGCTTTTTCCATGGCCTTTATGGTTAAACAAACAAACAAAAAATAGAACGAAAAAAATATATAAGTTAAATATGCCTTCTGAAATTGTCTTCTTGAAAGGTTGCCCTCTTTTGAATTTTTTCGTCGATATTTGAACCCAGGATATTTTTTGAGGGCAGGTGTCATTTACAGAGCTGCAATTCTTGTGAATATTAAGTGACCCTTAGCACTGTGTTTAAATCTGCTTTTGCAGGAGATGGTCACAAGTCTGTGGCAGTTCTCCATTCCCAAATCTGGTTAACTAGGGCCAAAGAGCCTTCCTGGGTGTAACGTTCCAACTTGTAAATTAGAATGGAATGTGCCAGCAAAAACCTCCATAAGTTTAGGTCTCATTACTTCTTGTTGGCTTTCTTAATTTAATTTTTATTTGTTATCACAGCAAATTTGATTACAATGTTTTGTTTCTGCTAGGTGTGCAAGGTGTCATTGTTTTACACATATACATATATCTATTCATCTTGGGATCCATTTCCCATGTGGGTTATGACACAATGTTGAGTAGTCTTCTCTCGGTGTTGCGTAGGTCTTTGGTGCTTATATATTTCACATGTGTTGGTATATCTGTGTTTATCCCAATATCCTAATTTATCCAATCCTCACACCTTTCCATTTGGTTAACCATGCGTTTGTTGATTGAATGTATGATTGCCTTTCTCTCTGAAAAATCTTCATTGGTATCCGTTTTTAGGTAACACCGATAAGTGATATCATAGGATATGTGTCCTTCGCTTTCTCACTTACTTCAAGTTGTGATTACCTCTGGACTCATCTATGGTGCTGCGGCCGGCATTGCTGCATTTTTTTCCTGGGCTAATATTGCACCTGTACATATACCAGTTCTTCTTTTCCATTCATCGGTTGATGGAGTTTTTGCTAGCTTCCATGTCTTGGCTATTGCAATAATGCTGCAATGCAGTTTTGCCTGCCTGTGTCTTTCTAATTCTGTCTTCTTAGGTCATATGCTCAGGAGTGTGCCTGCTGAATCCTATGGTACCTCAATGTGTACCTGTTCAAGGCACCTCCATTCGGTTTACGTGATTTTCTCTTACCAGTTTAGTCCCACTCAAAGATGAGGGTACGCATTTCTCCGCAGCCCCTTCAGCATTTACGGCTTGCAGAATTTTTGATGATGGTCATTCTGACCTATGTGAGCTGATACCTTTTTGTGGCTGGATTTGCATATGTCTTATAATTCCTTATATTGAGCTTATAGGCATGTACTTATACTTTTTGTTTTTTACAGAGTGAGTCCAGCTTACCTATTCAAATGATTTGTTGAAGTAGGTGCCATATTTTGAATATTTTGGCCATTACCTCCCTCAACCCATTTTGTTGGCAGGTGTCATTTATAGCCCTGCAGTCGTTTTGAACATGAAGTGACCTTTAGCATAGGTTTTAAAGCTGCTGTTGCGGCACACGGCCACAGGGCGGCAGCATTTCTACATTCCCCACTCTGGTTACTAGGGAAACAGTACCTTTATGAAGTAGTGTTCCTTGGTTGTAAATTAGAGTGGATTGTGCACGGATACACCCCCAAAGCTTATGTCTCCTTCCTTAGGTTTGTTTTTTATATTTAATTTATATGTTTTAATCGGAATAATATTCCTGTGTGTACATGGACTGCTTCTCCTTTGTGGATTCATATGCTGATGGACATTTTGGTTGTTCCAAGTCTTGGCTAGGGGAAATAGTGCTGCAGTGTAGCATTGTCAGCCTGTGTCTTTTGATTCTGGTCTTCTCAGGTGATAGGGCCCGTAATGGGCCCACCAGATCATATGTGAGCTCAATTTTTACCTTTAAACGCACCTCCTTTCTTTTCTCACTACTGACTGTTACCATTTGACATCCCACCAGCAGCTAGAGGGTACTCAGTTCTCTAAAACCCCTTGATTCTTTATTTTTTAGAGATTTTTTGCTGATGATCATTCTGACTGTGGTCTGGTAAAAGTTTTTGTAGATTGGATTTGCGTGTCTTTATTAGTTCCTGATGGTGAGCTTTTCCCATGGTCTTTTTTGTTAAACAAAAAAAAAGAAAAGAGAAAATGTGAGTTAAATATACCTCTTGAAATTGTCTTCTTGAAACCTTGCCCTCTCTTGAATTTTTTGGTCGATTTTCGACGCCAGTGTTTGTTTTGAGGGCGTGTGTCACTTACAGGCTTTCAATTGTTGTTACTATTTAGTGACCATTACACTGGGTTGAAAGCTGCTGTTGTGGGAAACGGCCACACGGCAGCAGCGTTTCTCCATTCCCAAACTGGATTACTAGGGCAGCAGAGCTTTCCTGGAGGTCGTGTTCCTAGGTGGTAAATTAGAATGGAATGTGCAAGGAAAAAACCCCATCAATTTATGTCTGAGTACATCCTCTTTGTTGTTTTAATTTTTTTAATCAGGGTAATGATTAGAATATTATTTATTCTAGGTGTACACAGTCTAGTTCATTTGAACATTATATATATATATATTTATGAACAGGTCCTCTTCCCATATAAATTAATACAGAGTGTTCAGAACCTTCCTGGAAGTAGGGTTCCTAGGTTGTAAAGTAGAATGGAATGTGCCAGTTAAAACCCCCATAAGTTTATGTCTCATTACTTCTTGTTCATTTTTTTAATTTAATGTTTATTTTTAGTTTTTGTAACAACAAATCTGATTACAATGTTTCATTTGTTCTAGGTGTGGAAGATGTGGTTCTTTGATACATATATCTATTTATCTTCGGATCCATTTCCCCTGTGGGTTATGACACAGTGTTGAGTTATCTTCTCTTGGAATTCCGTAGGTCTTTGGCGATTATATATGTCACATGTGTTTGTATATCTTTGTTAACCCCAGTATTCTAATGTATCCAATCCTCACACCTTTTCATTTGGTTAACCATAAGTTTCTTTAATGAATCTGTGATTGCCTTTCTTCGTGGAAATATCTTCACGGGTATCAATTTTTAGGTAACACCTATAAGTGATACCATAGGATATGTGTCTTTCGCTTTCTGAGTTACTTCAAGTTGTGTGAGAACCTGTAGACTCATCTATGGTGCTGCAAACGATGTTGTTTCCGTTTTTTCCTTGGCTAATATTCCATCTGTACATGTATCAGTTCTTCTTTGGCCATTCATCTTTTGAAGGACTTTTTGGTTGTTTTCATGTCTTGTCTATTGTAATACTGCTACAGTGCAGTATTGCCTGCCTGTGTCATTCAATTCTGTCTTCCTAGATCATAGGCCCAGGATTGGGCCCGCTGAATCCTATGGTAGCTCAAAATTTACCTTTTAAAGACACCTTTTTCTGTTTTTATTAGTGGCTGTTACCAGTTTACATCCCACTTAAAGTTGAGAGTATGCATTTCTCCACAACCCCTTCGGCATTTATTGTTTGTAGTTTTTTTTGCTGATGGTCATTCTCACTGGAATGAGCTGATACCTTTTTGTGGTTGAATTTGCATGCGTCTAATAATTCCTTATATTGAGATGTTAGCCATATGCTTTTTCTTTCTTTTTAAAGAGTAAAACTTACATATTCAAATTGTTTTCATGTAGTATGTGCCACATTTTGAATTTTTTTGGCGATTACCTCCCTCAAGACATTAAAACAAACAAAAAAAGGCATTTAGACGGCAGGTGTCATTTGCCGCCCCGCAGTTCTTGTGAATATGAAGTGAGCATTAGCACAGCTTTTAAAGCTGCTCTTGTGGGTAACAGCCACAGGGCGGTAGCATTTCTACATTACACACTCTGGTTACTAGGGAAACAGAATCTTCCTGAAAGTTGTGTTTCTCGGTTTTACATTAGAGTGGAATGTGCCCCGATAAACCTCCAAAAGCTTATGTCTCCTTCCTTATGTTTGTTTATAAAACTTAATTTATATTTTTTCTCAGAGTAATATTCCATTGTGTACGTGGACCACTTCTTCTTTGTGCATTCATCTGTTGATGGACATTTTGGTTGCTTCCAAGTCTTGGCTGTGGTAAATATTGCTGCAAGGCAGGATTGCTAGCCTGGGTCTTTTTGATTTTCGTCTTCTCAGGTGATAGGCCCAGCAGTGGGCCTGCTGGATTGAATCGTAGCTCAATGTTTACCTTGTGAAGGCTCCTCCATTCTGTTTTCATTGATGGCTCTTACCAGTTTACATCCCACTTAGAGCTGAGGGTACGCAATTCTCCACAACCCCTTTGGCATTTATTGTTTGCAGAATTTTTGCTGATGGTCATTCGGGTACGTTTTTGTAGGCTGGATTTGCATGTCTTTAATAATTCCTAATGTTCAGCGTTCTGCCACGCCTTTTTTGTTGTTGTTGTTTAAAAACAAAAGAAAAAAAGTGTGAGTAAAATATGCCTTTTGAAATTGTCGTGTTGAAATGTTGCCCTGTTTTGAATTTCTTGGTCTATTTTCGATCCCAGGATTTTTTTTGATGGCAGGTGTCATTTACGGGTCTGCAATTATTGTGAATATTAAGTGACCATTATCCCTGGGTTAACAGCTGCTGTTGCAGGATACGGTCACAAGGCTGCAGCATTTCTCCATGCCCAAATCTGGTTACTAGGGCAACAGAGCCTTCCTGGAAGTCCTGTTCCTAGGTTGTAAATTAGAATGGAATGTGCCAGGAAAACCCCCCATACGTTTGTCTCATTACGTCTTGTCCGTTTTTTTAATTTAAATTTTATTTGTTATCACAGCAAATTTGATTACAATGTTTTGTTTGTTCTAGGTGTGCAAGATGTGGTTTTCTTACACATATACATATATCTATTCATCTTCGGATCCCTACCCAATGTAGGTTATGACACAGTGTTGAGTAGTCTTCTCTTGGAATTCCGTAGGTTTTTGGTGATTATATATTTCACCTGTGTTTGTATATCTCTGTTAACCCCAATATCCTAATGTAGCCAATCTTCACAACTTTCCAATTGTTTATCCAAAAGTTTGTTTAAGAAATCTGTGATTGCCTTTCTCTGTGGAGATACCTTCATTGGTATCAATTTTTAGGTAACACCTGTAATTGATATAATAGGGTATGTGTCTTTCGCCTTCTGACTTACTGCAAGTTGTGTGATTACCTCCAGACTCATCTATGGTTCCGCAAACTGCATTGTTTCATTTTTTTTTCGTGACTAATATTCCATGTGTACCCATACCAGTTCTTCTGTGTCCATTCGTCTCTTGATGGACTTTTTGGTTTTTTCCATGTCTTGGCTATTTTAGTACTGCCGAAGTGCAGTTTTGCCTGCCTGTGTCTTTATATTTCTGTCTCCCTAGGTTATAGGCCAAGGAGTGGGCTTACAGGGTCATGTGGTATCTCAATGTTTACCTTTTAAAGGCAGCTCCATTCTGTTTTCATTAGTGGCACTTACCAGTTTACGAGCCACTTAAAGTTGAGGGTATGAATTTCACCACAACCCCTTCAGGATTTATTGTTTGTATTTTTTTGCTGATGTTCATTCTGACCGGTGTGAGCTGATACCTTTTTGTGGCTGGATTTGCATATGTCTTATCATTCCTTATATTGAGCTTATAGCCATGTACTTTTTTGTTGTTTTTTAAAGAGTGAGTACAGCTTACCTATTCAAATGGTTTCTTGAAGTATGTGCCATATTTTGAATTCTTTTGGCCATTACCTCCCTCAACACATTTTGTTGGCAGGTGTCATTTATAGCCCTGCAGTCCTTGGGAATATGAAGTGTCCTTTAGCACAGGCTTTCAAACTGCTGTTGCGGCAAACAGCCACAGGGCGGCAGGATTTCTACATTCCCCACTGTTTACGAGGGAAAAAGTACCTGCCTGGAAGTACTGTTCCTTGGTTGTAAATTCGAGTGGATTGTGCACGGATACACCTCCAAAGCTTATGTCTCCTTAACTTAGGTTTGTTTTTTATATTTCATTTATATTTTTTATCGGAGTAATATTCCTTTGTGTACGTGGACCACTTCTTCTTTGTGCATTCATCTGTTGATGGAAATTTTGGTTGTTCCAAGTCTTGGCTAGGGTAAATAGTGCTGCAGTGTACGATTGTCAACCTGTTTCTTTTGATTCTGGTCTTCTCAGGTGATAGGGCCCGTAATGGGCCTACCAGATCATATGGTGGCTCAATTTTTACCTTTAAACCCACCTCCTTTCTGTTCTCACTATTGGCTGTTCCCAGTTGACATCCCACCAGCAGCTAGAGGGCACACAGGTCTCTAAAACCCCTTGAGTATTTATTGTTTAGAGATTTTTGCTTATGATCATTCTGACTGTTGTCAGGTAAAACATTTTGTAGATTGCATTTGCATATCTTTATTAATTCCTGACGTTGAGCTTTTTCCATGGCCTTTATGGTTAAACAAACAAACAAAAAATAGAACGAAAAAAATATATAAGTTAAATATGCCTCCTGAAATTGTCTTCTTGAAAGGTTGCCCTCTTTTGAATTTTTTCGTCGATATTTGAACCCAGGATATTTTTTGAGGGCAGGTGTCATTTACAGAGCTGCAATTCTTGTGAATATTAAGTGACCCTTAGCACTGTGTTTAAATCTGCTTTTGCAGGAGATGGTCACAAGTCTGTGGCAGTTCTCCATTCCCAAATCTGGTTAACTAGGGCCAAAGAGCCTTCCTGGGTGTAACGTTCCAACTTGTAAATTAGAATGGAATGTGCCAGCAAAAACCTCCATAAGTTTAGGTCTCATTACTTCTTGTTGGCTTTCTTAATTTAATTTTTATTTGTTATCACAGCAAATTTGATTACAATGTTTTGTTTCTGCTAGGTGTGCAAGGTGTCATTGTTTTACACATATACATATATCTATTCATCTTGGGATCCATTTCCCATGTGGGTTATGACACAATGTTGAGTAGTCTTCCCTCGGTGTTGCGTAGGTCTTTGGTGCTTATATATTTCACATGTGTTGGTATATCTCTGTTTATCCCAATATCCTAATTTATCCAATCCTCACACCTTTCCATTTGGTTAACCATGCGTTTGTTGATTGAATGTATGATTGCCTTTCTCTCTGAAAAATCTTCATTGGTATCCGTTTTTAGGTAACACCGATAAGTGATATCATAGGATATGTGTCCTTCGCTTTCTGACTTACTTCAAGTTGTGATTACCTCTGGACTCATCTATGGTGCTGCGGCCGGCATTGTTGCATTTTTTTCCTGGGCTAATATTGCACCTGTACATATACCAGTTCTTCTTTTCCATTCATCTGTTGATGGAGTTTTTGCTAGCTTCCATGTCTTGGCTATTGCAATAATGCTGCAGTGCAGTTTTGCCTGACTGTGTCTTTCTAATTCTGTCTTCTTAGGTCATATGCCCAGGAGTGTGCCTGCTGAATCCTATGGTACCTCAATGTGTACCTGTTCAAGGCACCTCCATTCGGTTTACGTGATTTTCTCTTACCAGTTTAGTCCCACTCAAAGATGAGGGTACGCATTTCTCCGCAGCCCCTTCAGCATTTGTGGCTTGCAGAATTTTTGATGATGGTCATTCTGACCCGTGTGAGGTGATACCTTTTTGTGGCTGGATTTGCATATGTCTTATAATTCCTTATATTGAGCTTATAGGCATGTACTTATACTTTTTGTTTTTTACAGAGTGAGTCCAGCTTACCTATTCAAATGATTTGTTGAAGTAGGTGCCATATTTTGAATATTTTGGCCATTACCTCCCTCAACCCATTTTGTTGGCAGGTGTCATTTATAGCCCTGCAGTCCTTTTGAATATGAAGTGACCTTTAGCATAGGTTTTAAAGCAGCTGTTTCGGCACACGGCCACAGGGCGGCAGCATTTCTACATTCCCCACTCTGGTTACTAGGGAAACAGTACCTTTATGAAGTAGTGTTCCTTGGTTGTAAATTAGAGTGGATTGTGCACGGATACACCCCCAAAGCTTATGTCTCCTTCCTTACGTTTGTTTTTTATATTTAATTTATATGTTTTAATCGGAATAATATTCCTGTGTGTACATGGACCGCTTCTTCTCTGTGGATTCATCTGCTGATGGACATTTTGGTTGTTCCAAGTCTTGGCTAGGGGAAATAGTGCTGCAGTGTAGGATTGTCAGCCTGTGTCTTTTGATTCTGGTCTTCTCAGGTGATAGGGCCCGTAATGGGCCCACCAGATCATATGTGAGCTCAATTTTTACCTTTAAACGCACCTCCTTTCTTTTCTCACTACTGACTGTTACCATTTGACATCCCACCAGCAGCTAGAGGGTACTCAGTTCTCTAAAACCCCTTGATTCTTTATTGTTTAGAGATTTTTTGCTGATGATCATTCTGACTGTGGTCTGGTAAAAGTTTTTGTAGATTGGATTTGCGTGTCTTTATTAGTTCCTGATGGTGAGCTTTTCCCATGGTCTTTTTTGTTAAACAAAAAAAAAGAAAAGAGAAAATGTGAGTTAAATATACCTCTTGAAATTGTCTTCTTGAAACCTTGCCCTCTCTTGAATTTTTTGGTCGATTTTCGACGCCAGTGTTTGTTTTGAGGGCGTGTGTCACTTACAGGCTTGCAATTGTTGTTACTATTTAGTGACCATTACACTGGGTTGAAAGCTGCTGTTGTGGGAAACGGCCACACGGCAGCAGCGTTTCTCCATTCCCAAACTGGATTACTAGGGCAGCAGAGCTTTCCTGGAGGTCGTGTTCCTAGGTGGTAAATTAGAATGGAATGTGCAAGGAAAAAACCCCATCAATTTATGTCTGAGTACATCCTCTTTGTTGTTTTAATTTTTTTAATCAGGGTAATGATTAGAATATTATTTATTCTAGGTGTACACAGTCTAGTTCATTTGAACATTATATATATATATATATATTTATGAACAGGTCCTCTTCCCATATAAATTAATACAGAGTGTTCAGAACCTTCCTGGAAGTAGGGTTCCTAGGTTGTAAAGTAGAATGGAATGTGCCAGTTAAAACCCCCATAAGTTTATGTCTCATTACTTCTTGTTCATTTTTTTAATTTAATGTTTATTTTTAGTTTTTCTAACAACAAATCTGATTACAATGTTTCATTTGTTCTAGGTGTGGAAGATGTGGTTCTTTGATACATATATCTATTTATCTTCGGATCCATTTCCCCTGTGGGTTATGACACAGTGTTGAGTAGTCTTCTCTTGGAATTCCGTAGGTCTTTGGCGATTATATATTTCACATGTGTTTGTATATATTTGTTAACCCCAGTATTCTAATGTATCCAATCCTCACACCTTTTCATTTGGTTAACCATAAGTTTCTTTAATGAATCTGTGATTGCCTTTCTTCGTGGAAATATCTTCACGGGTATCAATTTTTAGGTAACACCTATAAGTGATACCATAGGATATGTGTCTTTCGCTTTCTGAGTTACTTCAAGTTGTGTGAGTACCTGTAGACTCATCTATGGTGCTGCAAACGATGTTGTTTCCGTTTTTTTCCTTGGCTAATATTCCATCTGTACATGTACCAGTTCTTCTTTGGCCATTCATCTTTTGAAGGACTTTTTGGTTGTTTTCATGTCTTGTCTATTGTAATACTGCTACAGTGCAGTATTGCCTGCCTGTGTCATTCAATTCTGTCTTCCTAGATCATAGGCCCAGGATTGGGCCCGCTGAATCCTATGGTAGCTCAAAATTTACCTTTTAAAGACACCTTTTTCTGTTTTTATTAGTGGCTGTTACCAGTTTACATCCCACTTAAAGTTGAGAGTATGCATTTCTCCACAACCCCTTCGGCATTTATTGTGTGTAGTTGTTTTTGCTGATGGTCATTCTCACTGGAATGAGCTGATACCTTTTTGTGGTTGAATTTGCATGCGTCTAATAATTCCTTATATTGAGATATTAGCCATATGCTTTTTCTTTCTTTTTAAAGAGTAAAACTTACATATTCAAATTGTTTTCATGTAGTATGTGCCACATTTTGAATTTTTTTGGCGATTACCTCCCTCAAGACATTAAAACAAACAAAAAAAGGCATTTAGACAGCAGGTGTCATTTGCCGCCCTGCAGTTCTTGTGAATATGAAGTGAGCATTAGCACAGCTTTTAAAGCTGCTCTTGTGGGTAACAGCCACAGGGCGGTAGCATTTCTACATTACACACTCTGGTTACTAGGGAAACAGAATCTTCCTGAAAGTTGTGTTTCTCGGTTTTACATTAGAGTGGAATGTGCCCCGATAAACCTCCAAAAGCTTATGTCTCCTTCCTTATGTTTGTTTATAAAACTTAATTTATATTTTTTCTCAGAGTAATATTCCATTGTGTACGTGGACCACTTCTTCTTTGTGCATTCATCTGTTGATGGACATTTTGGTTGCTTCCAAGTCTTGGCTGTGGTAAATATTGCTGCAAGGCAGGATTGCTAGCCTGGGTCTTTTTGATTTTCGTCTTCTCAGGTGATAGGCCCAGCAGTGGGCCTGCTGGATTGAATCGTAGCTCAATGTTTACCTTGTGAAGGCTCCTCCATTCTGTTTTCATTGATGGCTCTTACCAGTTTACATCCCACTTAGAGCTGAGGGTACGCAATTCTCCACAACCCCTTTGGCATTTATTGTTTGCAGAATTTTTGCTGATGGTCATTCGGATACGTTTTTGTAGGCTGGATTTGCATGTCTTTAATAATTCCTAATGTTGAGCGTTCTGCCACGCCTTTTTTGTTGTTGTTGTTTAAAAACAAAAGAAAAAAAGTGTGAGTAAAATATGCCTTTTGAAATTGTCCTGTTGAAATGTTGCCCTGTTTTGAATTTCTTGGTCTATTTTCGATCCCAGGATTTTTTTTGATGGCAGGTGTCATTTACGGGTCTGCAGTTATTGTGAATATTAAGTGACCATTATCCCTGGGTTAACAGCTGCTGTTGCAGGATACGGTCACAAGGCTGCAGCATTTCTCCATGCCCAAATCTGGTTACTAGGGCAACAGAGCCTTCCTGGAAGTCCTGTTCCTAGGTTGTAAATTAGAATGGAATGTGCCAGGAAAACCCCCCATACGTTTGTCTCATTACGTCTTGTCCGTTTTTTTAATTTAAATTTTATTTGTTATCACAGCAAATTTGATTACAATGTTTTGTTTGTTCTAGGTGTGCAAGATGTGGTTTTCTTACACATATACATATATCTATTCATCTTCGGATCCCTACCCAATGTAGGTTATGACACAGTGTTGAGTAGTCTTCTCTTGGAATTCCGTAGGTCTTTGGTGATTATATATTTCACCTGTGTTTGTATATCTCTGTTAACCCCAATATCCTAATGTAGCCAATCTTCACAACTTTCCAATTGGTTACCCAAAAGTTTGTTTAAGAAATCTGTGATTGCCTTTCTCTGTGGAGATACCTTCATTGGTATCAATTTTTAGGTAACACCTATAATTGATATAATAGGGTATGTGTCTTTCGCCTTCTGACTTACTGCAAGTTGTGTGATTACCTCCAGACTCATCTATGGTTCCGCAAACTGCATTGTTTCATTTTTTTTCGTGACTAATATTCCATGTGTACCCATACCAGTTCTTCTGCGTCCATTTGTCTCTTGATGGACTTTTTGGTTTTTTCCATGTCTTGGCTATTTTAGTACTGCCGAAGTGCAGTTTTGCCTGCCTGTGTCTTTATATTTCTGTCTCCCTAGGTTATAGGCCAAGGAGTGGGCTTGCAGGGTCATGTGGTATCTCAATGTTTACCTTTTAAAGGCAGCTCCATTCTGTTTTCATTAGTGGCACTTACCAGTTTACGAGCCACTTAAAGTTGAGGGTATGAATTTCGCCACAACCCCTTCAGGATTTATTGTTTGTATTTTTTTGCTGATGGTCATTCTGACCGGTGTGAGCTGATACCTTTTTGTGGCTGGATTTGCATATGTCTTATCATTCCTTATATTGAGCTTATAGCCATGTACTTTTTTGTTGTTTTTTAAAGAGTGAGTACAGCTTACCTATTCAAATGGTTTCTTGAAGTATGTGCCATATTTTGAATTCTTTTGGCCATTACCTCCCTCAACACATTTTGTTGGCAGGTGTCATTTATAGCCCTGCAGTCCTTGGGAATATGAAGTGTCCTATAGCACAGGTTTTAAAACTGCTGTTGCGGCAAACGGCCACAGGGCGGCAGGATTTCTACATTCCCCACTCTGGTTACTAGGGAAACAGTACCTTTATGAAGTAGTGTTCCTTGGTTGTGAATTCGAGTGGATTGTGCGCGGATACACCCCCAAATCTTATGTCTCCTTCCTTAGGTTTGTTTTTTATATTTAATTTATATGTTTTAATCTGAATAATATTCCTGTGTGTACATGGACCGCTTCTTCTTTGTGGATTCATCTGCTGATGGACATTTTGGTTGTTCCAAGTCTTGGCTAGGGGAAATAGTGCTGCAGTGTAGGATTGTCAGCCTGTTTCTTTTGATTCTGGTCTTCTCAGGTGATAGGGCCCGTAATGGGCCCACCAGATCATATGTGAGCTCAATTTTTACCTTTAAACGCACCTCCTTTCTTTTCTCACTACTGACTGTTACCATTTGACATCCCACCAGCAGCTAGAGGGTACTCAGTTCTCTAAAACCCTTTGATTCTTTATTGTTTAGAGATTTTTTGCTGATGATCATTCTGACTGTGGTCTGGTAAAAGTTTTTGTAGATTGGATTTGCGTGTCTTTATTAGTTCCTGATGGTGAGCTTTTCCCATGGTCTTTTTTGTTAAACAAAAAAAAGAAAAGAGAAAATGTGAGTTAAATATACCTCTTGAAATTGTCTTCTTGAAACCTTGCCCTCTCTTGAATTTTTTGGTCGATTTTCGACGCCAGTGTTTGTTTTGAGGGCGTGTGTCACTTACAGGCTTGCAATTGTTGTTACTATTTAGTGACCATTACACTGGGTTGAAAGCTGCTGTTGTGGGAAACGGCCACACGGCAGCAGCGTTTCTCCATTCCCAAACTGGATTACTAGGGCAGCAGAGCTTTCCTGGAGGTCGTGTTCCTAGGTGGTAAATTAGAATGGAATGTGCAAGAAAAAAACCCCATCAATTTATGTCTGAGTACATCCTCTTTGTTGTTTTAATTTTTTTAATCAGGGTAATGATTAGAATATTATTTATTCTAGGTGTACACAGTCTAGTTCATTTGAACATTATATATATATATATTTATGAACAGGTCCTCTTCCCATATAAATTAATACAGAGTGTTCAGAACCTTCCTGGAAGTAGGGTTCCTAGGTTGTAAAGTAGAATGGAATGTGCCAGTTAAAACCCCCATAAGTTTATGTCTCATTACTTCTTGTTCATTTTTTTAATTTAATGTTTATTTTTAGTTTTTGTAACAACAAATCTGATTACAATGTTTCATTTGTTCTAGGTGTGGAAGATGTGGTTCTTTGATACATATATCTATTTATCTTCGGATCCATTTCCCCTGTGGGTTATGACACAATGTTGAGTAGTCTTCTCTTGGAATTCCGTAGGTCTTTGGCGATTATATATTTCACATGTGTTTGTATATCTTTGTTAACCCCAGTATTCTAATGTATCCAATCCTCACACCTTTTCTTTTGGTTAACCATAAGTTTCTTTAATGAATCTGTGATTGCTTTTCTTCGTGGAAATATCTTCACGGGTATCAATTTTTAGGTAACACCTATAAGTGATACCATAGGATATGTGTCTTTCGCTTTCTGAGTTACTTCAAGTTGTGTGAGTTCCTGTAGACTCATCTATGGTGCTGCAAACGATGTTGTTTCCGTTTTTTCCTTGGCTAATATTCCATCTGTACATGTACCAGTTCTTCTTTGGCCATTCATCTTTTGAAGGACTTTTTGGTTGTTTTCATGTCTTGTCTATTGTAATACTGCTACAGTGCCCTATTGCCTGCCTGTGTCATTCAATTCTGTCTTCCTAGATCATAGGCCCAGGATTGGGCCCGCTGAATCCTATGGTAGCTCAAAATTTACCTTTTAAAGACACCTTTTTCTGTTTTTATTAGTGGCTGTTACCAGTTTACATCCCACTTAAAGTTGAGAGTATGCATTTCTCCACAACCCCTTCGGCATTTATTGTTTGTAGTTTTTTTTGCTGATGGTCATTCTCACTGGAATGCGCTGATACCTTTTTGTGGTTGAATTTGCATGCGTCTAATAATTCCTTGTATTGAGATATTAGCCATATGCTTTTTCTTTCTTTTTAAAGAGTAAAACTTACATATTCAAATTGTTTTTATGTAGTATGTGCCACATTTTGAATTTTTTTGGCGATTACCTCCCTCAAGACATTAAAACAAACAAAAAAAGGCATTTAGACGGCAGGTGTCATTTGCCGCCCCGCAGTTCTTGTGAATATGAAGTGAGCATTAGCACAGCTTTTAAAGCTGCTCTTGTGGGTAACAGCCACAGGGCGGTAGCATTTCTACATTACACACTCTGGTTACTAGGGAAACAGAATCTTCCTGAAAGTTGTGTTTCTCGGTTTTACATTAGAGTGGAATGTGCCCCGATAAACCTCCAAAAGCTTATGTCTCCTTCCTTATGTTTGTTTATAAAACTTAATTTATATTTTTTCTCAGAGTAATATTCCATTGTGTACGTGGACCACTTCTTCTTTGTGCATTCATCTGTTGATGGACATTTTGGTTGCTTCCAAGTCTTGGCTGTGGTAAATATTGCTGCAAGGCAGGATTGCTAGCCTGGGTCTTTTTGATTTTCGTCTTCTCAGGTGATAGGCCCAGCAGTGGGCCTGCTGGATTGAATCGTAGCTCAATGTTTACCTTGTGAAGGCTCCTCCATTCTGTTTTCATTGATGGCTCTTACCAGTTTACATCCCACTTAGAGCTGAGGGTACGCAATTCTCCACAACCCCTTTGGCATTTATTGTTTGCAGAATTGTTGCTGATGGTCATTCGGATACGTTTTTGGAGGCTGGATTTGCATGTCTTTAATAATTCCTAATGTTGAGCATTCTGCCACGCCTTTTTTGTTGTTGTTGTTTAAAAGGAAAAGAAAAAAAGTGTGAGTAAAATATAGCTTTTGAAATTGTCGTGTTGAAATGTTGCCCTGTTTTGAATTTCTTGGTCTATTTTCGATCCCAGGATTTTTTTTGATGGCAGGTGTCATTTACGGGTTGCAATTATTGTGAATATTAAGTGACCATTATCCCTGGGTTAACAGCTGCTGTTGCAGAATACGGTCACAAGGCTGCAGCATTTCTCCATGCCCAAATCTGGTTACTAGGGCAACAGAGCCTTCCTGGAAGTCCTGTTCCTAGGTTGTAAATTAGAATGGAATGTGCCAGGAAAACCCCCCATACGTTTGTCTCATTACGTCTTGTCCGTTTTTTTAATTTAAATTTTATTTGTTATCACAGCAAATTTGATTACAATGTTTTGTTTGTTCTAGGTGTGTAAGATGTGGTTTTCTTACACATATACATATATCTATTCATCTTCGGATCCCTACCCAATGTAGGTTATGACACAGTGTTGAGTTGTCTTCTCTTGGAATTCGGTAGGTCTTTAGTGATTATATATTTCACCTGTGTTTGTATATCTCTGTTAACCCCAATATCCTAATGTAGCCAATCTTCACAAATTTCCAATGGGTTAACCATAAGTTTGTTGAATAAATCTGTGATTGCCTTTCTCTGTGAAAAATCTTCATTGGTATCCATTTTTAGGTAACCCCATTAAGTGATACGATACGATATGTGTCTTTTGGTTTCTGACTTATTTCAAGTTGTGTGATTACCTCTAACATCCTCTATGGTGCTGCACACGGCATTGTTTCATTTTTTTACTTGGCAAATATATCATCTCTACCTGTACCAGTTTTTCTTTCTTTGTCCATTCATCTGTTGATGGACATTTTGGTTGCTTCCATGTCTTGGCTATTGTCCGTATTGCTGCAGTGCACCTTTGCCAGCCTGCTTCTTCTCGATTCTGGTCTTCTCAAGTGATAGTCCCAGCAGTGGGCCTGCTGGATCGAATTGTAGCTCAATTTTTACTTTTAAACGCAGCTTCTTTGTGTTCTCATTACTGGCTGTTAGCACTTTACATCTCACCAGCAGCTAGAGGGTACACAGTTCTTTAAAACCCCTTCAGCATTTAGTGTTTGTAGACTTATTTCTGATGGGCATTCAACTTGCTCTGTGTTGAAACCTCTTTGTAGATTAGATTTGCATGAGTCTAATAATTCCTGATGTTGAGCTTTTATCAGAATGATCACCAATCAAGAAAGTCTACAAACAACAAATGCTGAAGGGGTTTTAGAGAACTGTGTACCCTTTAGCTGCTGGGGCGATGTAAACTGGTAACAGCCGAAGGTGAAAACAGAATGGAGGTACGTTTAAAGGTAAAAACTCAGCTACCATATGATCTGGTAGGCCCACGGCTTGGCCTGTCACCAGAGAAGACCAGAATCCAAAAGACAAAGGCTGGTAATCCTGCACTGCAGCAATATTTACAATAGCCAGGACTTGGAAAAATGAAAATGCCCATCGACAGATGAATGTACAAAGAAGAAGTCGTCCATGTACACAATGGAATATTAGCCTTCCAAAACAATGAAACACTGCTCTTTGTAGCACCATAGATGAGCCTCGAAGTAACCAGAGAACATGAGGTACGTCGGAGAGCAAAAGACAAAAGTCGGAGAGCAAAAGACAAGTATCCTATGATATCACTTACAGGTGTTATCTAACAACTGACACAAATGAACTTATTTCCACAGAGAAGGACACTCACAGACTTAGAGAACAACTATGCATTGGGACGTAAAATGGTAAGAGCTACTAATGAAAACAGAATGGAGGTGCCTTTAAAAGATAAACATTGAGCTACGCTATGATCCAGCAGGCCCACTCCTGGGCCTATAACTTCAGAAGACAGAATTGGAAAGACACAGGCAGGCAAAATTGCACTGCAGCAGTATTACAATAGCCAAGACATGGAAGCAACCAAAAAGTCCATCTACAGATGAATGGACAAAGAAGAACTGGTACATGTACAGATGGAATATTAGCCAAGGAAAAATATGAAACAATGCCGTTTGCAGCCCCATAGATGAGTCTAGAGATAATCACACAACTTGAAGTAAGACAGAGAGCAAAAGACACATATCCTATATCCTATGATATCACTTATATGTGTTACCGAAAAATTGATACAAATGAAGATATTTCCACAGCGAAATGCAATCACAGATTCATTAAACAAACTTATGGTTAACCAAATTGAAAGGTGTGAGGATTGGATAAATTAGGATATTGTGGTTAACAGAGATATACAAATACATGATATATATATAATCACCAAAGACCTACCGAATACCAAGAGAAGACTACTCAACACTGTGTCATAACCTACATGGCAAATGGATCCCAAGATGAATAGATATATGTATATGTGTAAAAGAACCACATCTTGCACACCTAGAACAAACAAAACATTGTAATCAAATTTGCTGTGATAAAAAATATAAATTAAATTAAGAAAACCAACAAGAAATAATGAGAAATAAGCTTATGGAGGGTTTTCCTGGCACATTCCATTCTAATTTACAACCTAGGAACATGACTTCCAGGAAGGCTCTGTTGCCTTAGTATCCAGATTTGGGAATGTAGAAATGCTGCAACCTTGTCTCCGTTTCCTGCAACAGCAGCTTTAAACCCAGTGCTAATGGTCACGTAATATTCACAATCATTGCAGGCCTGCAAATGACACCTGCCCCGAGAAAAACAATCCTGGGGTCGAAAATCACGAAAAAATTCAAAAGAAGGCAACGTTTGAAGAAGACAATTACAAGAGGCATATTTTACTCACATTTTTTTTCTTTTTTTTTTTAACAATAAAAGGGCATGGAAAAATGCTCAACAACAGGAATTAAAGACATGCAAATCCAATCTGCAAAAATGTTCACCTCACAACAGTCAGAATGATCATCAGCAAAAGAGTCCACAAACAATACATGCTGAAGTATTTTTACAGAACTGTGGACCCTCTAGCTGCTGGTGGGATGAAAGCTGGTAACAGCCAGTAGTGAGAACAGAAAGGAGGTACGTTTAAAAGTAAAAATTGAGCTACCATATGATCTGGTAGGCCCACTGCTAGTCCTATCACCTGATTCGACTAAAATCCAAAAGACACAGGCTGGCAATCCTCCACTGCAGCAATATTTACCATAGCCAAGACTTGGAAGCAACCAAAATGACCATCAAAAGATGAATGCACAAAGAAGAAGTGGTGCATGTACAAAATGGAATATTAGCCATGGAAAAGCATGAAACAGTGCTGTTTGCACCACCATAGAAGGACCTAGATATAATCACACAACTTGAAGTAAGAAAAAACCAAAAGAAAGATATCCTATGATATCACTTACAGGTGTGACCTAAAAACTGATACCCATGAACTTATTTCCAAGAGAAGTACACTCACGGATTAAGAAAACAAAATGTTTAACCAATGGAAGTGTGTGAGGAATGGATAAATTAGGATATGAGGGTTGACAGACATATAGTAATACATATGAAATATATAATCACCAAAGACCTATGGAATACCAAGAGAAGTCTATTCAACACTCTGTAATAATCTACATGGGAAAGGATCCAAAGATGAATAGATAGATATATAGATATAATGCACCAAGTTCTGTACACCTAGAACAAACACATTTTTATCAAATTTGCTCTGATAAAACATAAATATGAAATTTAAAAATCAAACAAGAAATAAGGAGATATAAGCACTTGGGGGTTTGCCCAGGAACATTCCACTCTAATTGGCAGCCTACTAACACGATTTCCAGAAAGGCTTTGTTGCCCAAGTACCCAGAGTTGGAAATGTAGAAATGCTGCCACCTGGTGGCCGTGTCCCGCATGAGCGGCTTTAAACCCACAGCTAATGGTCACTTAATATTCACAAGGACTCAGGGCTGTAAAGGACACCTGCCATCAAAAAATATACTGAGGTAGGTAATGGCCAAAAAAATTCAAAACAGAGCAAATTTTTCAAGAAGATAATATGAAGGTGTACTTTTTACTCTTTAAAAAAAACGAATAGAAGCTCAACATCAGGAATTAGTAGACTCATGCAAATCTAATCTACAAAAAGGTTTCAACACACACCAGTCGAATGACCACCAGCAAAAAGTCTACTAACTAACTATAAATACTGAAGGGGTTTTAGAGAACTTTGTACTCTCTAGCTTCTGGTGAGATGTAAAGTGGTGACAACCAATGAGAACAGAAAGGAGCTGTGTTTAAAAGTAAAAATTGGAAAAAAAAAAAAAAGTAAAAATTGAGCCAACATGTGATCCAGCATGTCCACTGCTGGACCTATCACCTGAGAAGAGCAGAATCGAGAAGACACAGGCTGGCAAAGGTGCACTGCAGCAATATTCACAATAACCAAGACAGGGAAGCAACCAAAATGTCCACCAAAAGAGGAATGGTCAAAGAAGAAGTGGTCCATGTACACAGTGGCATATTAGCCGTGGAAAACAATGACACACTGCTCTTTGCAGTACCATAGATGAGCCTAGAGATAATAACAGAACATGAGGTAAGTCAGAAAGCAAAAGACAAATATCATACGATATCACTTGTAGGTGTTATCTAACAACTGACACAAATGAACTTATTTCCACAGAGAAAGACACTCACAGACTTAGAAAACAACTATGGTTATCTAAAAGGAAAGGTGGGAGCAATGGACAAATTATTGTGTACACCTAGAACAAACAATATTCTAATCATTACCCTGATTTAAAAAATTAAAACAACAAACAAGAAGTAATGAGACATAAATGTATGGGGGGTTTTCCTGGCACATTCCATTCTAATTCACAACCTATTAACATGACTTTCAGGAAGGCTCTGCTGCCCTAGTAACCAGATTTGTGAATGGAGAAATGCTGCCGCCTTTTGGCCGTTTTCCACAACAGCAGTTTTGAACCCAATGCTAATGGTCACTTAATAATCACAGGGCTGTAAATGACACCTGCCCTCAAAAAATGTCCTGGGGTAGGTAATGGCCAAAAAAATTCAAAACACAGAAAATTTTTCAAGAAAACAATTTGAAGAGGTGAGTTTTACTCTTTTATTTAAAAAAAAGGACATGGATAAAAGCTCAACATCAGGAATTACTGCTCACATACAAATCCAAACTACAAAAAGGTGTCACCACCCAACATTCAAAATGCCATCAGTAAAAAGTCTACAAACAATGACTGCTGAAGGGGTTGTGGAGAATGCATACCCACTATGCTGCTGGTTAGATGTAAACTGGTAACAGCTAATAATGAGAACAGAATAGAGCTGCGTTTAAAATGTAAAAATTGAGCTACCACATGATCCGGCCAATCCAGTAATGGGCCTATAACCTAAGAAGACCAGAATCGGAAAGACACAGGCAAACATGCACTGCAGCAATATTTACAATAGCCAAGACATGGAAGCAAACAAAATGTCCATCAACAGACAAATGGACAAAGAAGAAGTGGTACATGTACCTAATGAAATATTAGCCTTGGAAGAAAATGAACAATGCCATTTTCATGACTACAGATGAGCCTAGAAATAATATCATTTATAGATGTTATCCTAAAATTGCTAGCAAGGAACATATTTCCACAGAAAAAGACACTCAGAGACTTAAAAAACAAACTAAGGTTTAACCAAATGAAAGGTATGTGGAATGGATTAATTAGGATTATGGTCTTAGCATACTTATACTCATGTATGTTATATGTTTATAAACATATAACATATAAAATATATAAATCATTTAATGATTATTACATATAAAATATATAATCACCAAACACATACCAAATACCAAGGGAGGTCTACTCACACCCTGTAATTACCTACATGGGAACAGGATCCAAAGATGAAGACATATATGTATGAATAATTGACCAGATTCTGTACACCCAGACAATCACAACACTCTACTCAAATTTACTCTGATAAAAAATATAAATTAAAGTTAAAAACCAAACATAAGTAAGGAGACATAAGTCTTTGGGGGTTTGTCCTGGAACATTCCACTCTAATTTGCAACCTAGGAACACGACTTCCATGAAGGCTCTGTAGGTCTTTTAACCAAAGCTCGGAATATAGTAATCTGCCGCCTTGTTGCCATTTCCCGCAACAGCAGCTTTAATCCCAGTGCTAATGGTCACTTAATATTCACAAGGACTGCAGGGCTTTAAATGACACCTGCCCTCAAAAAATGTCCTGGGACCAGGAATGGACATTAATATTCAAAAGAGGGCAAACTCTCGAGAAGACAATTTCAAGAGGTAAATTGGCTCACACTGTTTTTCTTTTTTTTAAAGGACATGAAAAAATGTTCAAAATCAAGAATTATTAGAGACATGAAAATTTAAACTACAAAAAGTTATCACCTCACAGTAGTCTGAATGGCCAACAAAAAAAATGTCTGCAAACAATAAATGCTGAATGGGTTTCTGAGAATGGGTACCCTCCTATGCTGCTGATGGGATGTAAACTGGTAACAGCCACTAATCAGAAGAGAATGAAGGTGCCTTTAAAAGGTAACACAATTGAACTACCACATGATCCTGCTGAAGCACTAATGGACCTATAACCCAAGAAGACCAGAATTCCGAATGACACAGGCTCCCAAACGTGCACTGCAGTGATATTTACAATAGCCAGACATGGATGCAACCAAAATGTCCATCTACAGATGAATGGACAAAGAAGAGTGGTACATGTACACAATGGAATATTAGCCATGGAAAAGATGAAACAATGCCTTTTGCAGCACCACAGATGAGCCTAGAGATAACCTTACTACATAAAATAAGTCAGGAAAAGAAAGACAAATATCCAATGATATCATTTACTGGTGTTATCTAAAAATTGATACCCATGAATATATTTCCACAGAGAAAGACCCGTACAGACTTAGAAAAAGGTGAAAGGAATGGAAAAATTAGGATGTTGGGGTTAACATACATTTAATAATACATATAAAATTATAATCATGAAGGACCTACTGGATGCCAAGGGAGGTCTACTCAACGCTCTGTAATGACCAACATGGGAAAGAATCTAAACCTGATTAGATATATGTATATGTATGAATGAACCAGATTCTGTACACCTAGAACAAACACAACACTGTAATCAAATTTACTCCAATAAGAAATAAAAATTAAAGAAGTAATGTGGGGGAGGAGCTTCAAGATGGCGGAAGAGTAAGACGTGGAGATCACCTTCCTCCCCACAAATACATCAGAAATATATCTACATGTAGAACAACTCCTACAGAACACCTACTGAACGCTGGCAGAAGACCTCAGACCTCCCAAAAGGCAAGAAACTTCCCACGTACCTGGGTAGGGCAAAAGAAAAAAGAAAAAGCAGAGACAAAGAATAGGGATGGGACCTGCACCAGTGGGAGGGAGCTGTGAACAAGGAAAGGTTTCCACGCACTAGGAAGCCCCTTCGCGGGCGGAGACTGCGGGTGGCGGAGGGGGAAGCTTCGGAGCCACGGAGGAAAGCGCAGCCACAGGGGTGCGGAGGGCAAAGCGGAGAGATTCCCACACAGAGGATCGGTGCCGAGCAGCACTCCCCAGCCCGAGAGGCTTGTCTGCTCACCTGCCGGGGCGGGCGGGGCTAGGAGCTGAGGCTCGGGCTTTGATCGGATCCCAGGGAGAGGGCTGGGGTTGGCGGCGTGAACACAGCCTGGAGGGGTTAGCGCACCACAGCTAGCTGGGAGGGAGTCCGGGAAAAAGTCTGGAGCTGCTGAAGAGACAAGAGACTTTTTCTTGCCTCGTTGTTTCCTGGTGCGTGAGGAGAGGGGATTAAGAGCGCCGCCTAAACGAGCTCCAGAGACGGGCACGAGCCGCGGCCATCAGCGCGGACCCCAGAGACGGGCGTGAGATGCTAAGGCTGCTACTGCAGCCACCAAGAAGCCTGTGTGCAAGCACAGGTCACCATCCACACCGCCCCTCCCGGGAGCCTGTGCAGCCCGCCACTGCCAGGGTCCCGTGATCCAGGGACAACTTCCCTGGGAGAAGGCACGGTGCGCCTCAGGCTGCTGCAACGTCACGCCGGCCTCTGCCCCCGCAGGCTCGACCCACACTCCGTACCACTCCCTCCCCCCGGCCTGAGGGAGCCAGAGCCCCTGAAGCAGCTGCTCCTTTAACCCTATCCTGTCTGAAAGAAGAACAGATGCTCTCAGGCGACCTACATGCAGAGGCGGGTCCAAATCCAAAGCTGAACCCCGAGAGCTGTGCGAACAAAGAAGAGAAAGGGAGATCTCTCCCAGCAGCCTCAGGAGCAGCGGATTAAATCTCCACAATCAACTTGGTGTACCCTGCATCTGTGGAATACCTGAATAGACAACGAATCATCCCAAATTGAGGAGGTGGACTTTGGGAGCAACGATATATATATATATATATATATATATATTTCCCTTTTTCTCTTTTTGTGAGTATGTATGTGTATGCTTCTGTGTGTGATTTTATCTATACAGTTTTGCTTTTACCATTTGTCCTAGGGTCCTGTCTGTCCATTTTTTATTACTTAAAAAATTTTTTTCCTTAATAATTATTTTTTATTTTAATAACTTTTATTTTATCTTCTTTCTTTCTTTCCTTCTTTTCCCCCTTTTATTCTGAGCTGTGTGGAGGACAGGTTGTTAGTGCTCCAGCCAGGTGTCAAGGCTGTGCCACTGAGATGTGAGAGCCAAGTTCAGGACACTGGTCCAGAAGAGACCTCCCAGCTCCACGTAATATCAAATGGTGAAAATCTCACAGAGATCTCCATCTCAACACCAAGACCGAGCTCCACTCAATGACCAGCAAGCTACAGTGCAGGACACCCTATGCCAAACAACTAGCAAGACACGAACACAACCCCATCCATTAGCACAGAGGCTGCCTAAAATCATAATAAGGCCACAGACACCCCAAAACACACCACCAGACGTGGACCTGCTCACCAGAAAGACAAGATCCAGCCTCATGCACCAGAACACAGGCACTAGTCCCCTCCACTAGGAAGCCTACACAACCCACTGAATCAACCTTAGCCCCTGGGGACAGACACCAAAAACAACAGAAACTACGAACCTGCAGCCTGCGAAAAGGAGACCCCAAATTGAGTAAGATAAGCAAAATGAGAAGACAGAGAAACAGCAGATGAAGGAGCAAGGCAAAAACCCACCAGACCTAACAAATGAAGAGAAAATAGGCAGTCTACCTGAAAAATAACTCAGAATAATGATAGTAAAGATGATCCAAAATCTTGGAAATAGAATGGAGAAAATACAAGAAACGTTTAACAAGGACCTAGAAGAACTAAAGACCAAACAAACAGACATGAACAACACAATAAATGAAATTAAAAATTCTCTAGAAGAGATCAATAGCAGAATAATTGAGGCAGAAGAATGGATAAGTGACCTGGAAGATAAAATAGTGGAAATAATGACTGCAGAGCAGAATAAAGAAAAAAGAATGAAAAGAACTGAGGACAGTCTCAGAGACCTCTGGGACAACATTAAACGCACCAACATTCGAATTATAGGGGTCCCAGAAGAAGAAGAGAAAAAGAAAGGGACTGAGAAAATATTTGAAGTGATTGTAGTTTAAAACTTCCATGATATGGGAAAGGAAATAGTTAATCAAGTCCAGGAAGCACAGAGAGTCCCATACAGGATAAATCCAAGGAGAAAGACACCAAGACACATATTAATCAAACTATCAAAAATTAAATACAAAAAACAAATATTAAAAGCAGCAAGGGAAAAACAACAAGTAACACATAAGGGAATCCCCATAAGGTTAACAGCTGATCTTTCAGCAGAAACAGCAAGCCAGAAGGGAGTGGCAGGACATATTTAAAGTGATGAAAGAGAAAATCCTACAACCAAGATCACTCTACCCAGCAAGGATCTCATTCAGATTGGACAGAGAAATTAATAGCTTTACAGACAAGCAAAAGCTAAGAAAATTCAGCACCACCAAACCAGCTTTACAGCAAATGCTAAAGGAAATTTTCTAGGCAGGAAACACAAGAGAAGGGAAAGACCTACAATAATAAACCCAAAACAATTAAGAAAATGGTAATAGGAACATACATATCAATAATTACCTTAAATATAAATGGATTAAATGCTCCAACCAAAAGACAGACTGGCTGAATGGATACAAAAACACGACCCATATATATGCTGTCTACAAGAGACCCACTTCAGACCTAGGGACACATACAGACTGAAAGTGAGGGGATGGAAAAAGATATTCCATGCAAATAGAAATCAAAAGAAAGCTGGAGTAGCAATTCTCTTATCAGACAAAATAGACTTTAAAACAAAGACTATTACAAGAGACAAAGAAGGACACTACATAATGATCAAGGGATCAATCCAAGAAGAAGATATAACAATTGTACATATTTATGCACCCAACATAGGAGCACCTCAATACATAAGGCAAATACTAACAGCCATAAAAGGGGAAATCAAAAGTAACACAATCATAGTAGGGACTTTAACACCCCACTTTCACCAATGGACAGATCATCCAAAATGAAAATAAAGAAGGAAACACAAGCTTTAAATGATACATTAAACAAGATGGACTTAATTGATATTTATAGGACATTCCATCCAAAAACAACAGAATACACATTCTTCTCAAGTTCTTATGGAACATTCTCCAGGATAGATCGTATCTTGGGTCACAGATTAAGCCTTGGTAAATTTAAGAAAATTGAAATCATATCAAGTATCTTTTCCTACCACAGTGCTATGAGACTAGATATCAATTACAGGAAAAAATCTGTAGGAAATACAAACACATGGAGTCTAAACAACACACTACTTAATAACCAAGAGATCCCTGAAGAAATCAAAGAGGAAATCAAAAAATACCTAAAAACAAATAACAATGAAAACACAACAAACCAAAACCTATGGGATGCAGCAAAAGCAGTTCTAAGAGGGAAGTTTATAGCTATACAAGCCTACCTTAAGAAACAAGAAACATCTCAAATAAACAACCTAACCTTACACCTAAAGCAATTAGAGAAAGAAGAACAAAAAAACCCCAAAGTTAGCAGAAGGAAAGAAACCATAAAGATCAGATCAGAAAGAAATGAAAAAGAAATGAAGGAAATGATAGCAAAGATCAATAAAACTAAAAGCTGGTTCTTTGAGAAGATAAAATTGATAAACCATCAGCCAGACTTATCAAGAAAAAAAAGGGAGAAGGCGCAAATCAATAGAAGTAGAAATGAAAAAGGAAAAGGAACAATTGACACTGCAGAAATACAAAGGATCATGAGAGATTAGTACAAGCAACTATATGCCAATAAAATGGACAACCTTGAAGAAATGGACAAATTCTTAGAAATGCACAACCTGCCAAGACTGAACCAGGAAGAAATAGAAAATATGAACAGACCAATCACAAGCACTGAAATTGAAACTGTGATTAAAAATCTTCCAACCAACAAAAGCCCAGGACAAGATAGCTTCACAGGCGAATTCTATCAAACATTTAGAGAAGAGCTAACACCTATCCTTCTCAAACTCTTCCCAAATATAGCAGAGGGAGGAACACTCCCAAACTCTTTCTATGAGGCCACCATCACTCTGATACCAAAACCAGACAAAGATGTCACAAAAAAAGAGAACTACAGGCCAATATCGCTGATGAACATAGATGCAAAAATCCTCAACAAAATACTAGCAAACAGAATCCAACAGCACATTAAAAGGATCATACACTATGATCAAGTGGGGTTTATCCCAGAAATGCAAGGATTCTTCAATATATGCAAATCAATCAATGTGATACCCCATATTAACAAATTGAAGGAGAGAAACCATATGATCATCTCAATAGACGCAGAGAAAGCTTTTGACAAAATTCAATACCCATTTATGATAAAAACCCTGCAGAAAGTAGGCATAGAGGGAACTTTCCTCAACATAATAAAGGCCATATATGACAAACCCACAGCCAACATTGTCCTCAATGGTGAAAAACTGAAACCATTTCCACTAAGATCAGGAACAAGACAAGGTTGCCCACTCTCACCACTGTTATTCAACATAGTTTTGGAAGTTTTAGCAACAGCAATCAGAGAAGAAAAACAAATAAAAGGAATCCAAATTGGAAAAGAAGAAGTAAAGCTGTCACTGTTTGCAGATGACATGATACTATATGTAGAGAATCCTAAAGATGCTACCAGAAAACTACTAGAGCTAATCAATGAATTTGGTAAAGTAGCAGGATACAAAATTAATGCACAGAAATCTCTTGCATTCCAATACACTAATGATGAAAAATCTGAAAGTGAAATTAAGGAAACACTCCCATTTACCACTGCAACCAAAAGAATAAAATATCTAGGAATAAACCTACCTAAGGAGACAAAAGACCTGTATGCAGAAAATTATAAGACACTGGTGAAAGAAATTAAAGATGATACAAATAGATGGATTGATATACCATGATCTTGGATTGGAAGAATCATCATTGTGAAAATGACTGTACTACCCAAAGCAATCTACAGATTTAATGCAATCCCTATCAAACTACAACTGGCATTTTTCACAGAACTAGAACAAAAAATTTCACAATTTGTATGGAATCACAAAAGAGCCTGAATAGCCAAAGCAATCTTGAGAAAGAAAAAAGGAGCTGGAGCAATCAGGCTCCCTGACTTCAGACGATATTACAAAGCTACAGTAATCAAGACAGTATGGTACTGTCACAAAAACAGAAATATAGATCAATGGAACAGGATAGAAAGCCCAGAGATAAACCCACACACATATGGTCACCTTATCTTTGAGGCAAGTATATACAGTGGAGAAAAGACAGCCTCTTCAATAAGTGTTGCTGGGAAAACTGGACAGCTACATGTTAAAGAATGAAATTAGAACACTCCCTAACACCATACACAAAATAAACTCAAAATGGATTAAAGACCTAAATGTAAAGCCAGACACTATCAAACTCTTAGAGGAAAACATAGGCAGAACACTCTATGACATAAATCACAGCAAGATCCTTTTTGACCCACCTCCTAGAGAAATGGAAATAAAAAGAAAAGTAAACAAATGGGACCTAATGAAACTTAAAAGCTTTTGCACAGCAAAGGAAAACATAAGACAAAAAGACAACCCTCAGATTGGGAGAAAATATTTGCAAGTGAAGCAACAGACAAAGGATTAACCTCCAAAATTTACAAGCAGCTCATGTAACTCAGTATCAAAAAACAAACAACCCAATCCAAAAATGTACAGAATACCTAAATAGACATTTCTCCAAAGAAGATTACCAAAGATTGCCAACACACACATGAAAGGATGCTCAACATCAGTAATAATTAGAGAAATGCAAGTCAAAGCTACTATGAGGTATCACCTCACAGCAGTCAGAATGGCCATCATCAAAATATCTACAAACAATAAATGCTGGAGAGGGTGTGGAGAAAAGGGAACCCTCTTGCACTGTTGGTGGGAATGTAAATTGATACAGGCACTATGGAGAACAATGTGCAGGTTCCTTAAAAAACTAAAAATAGAAATACCATACGACCCAGCAATCCCACTACTGGGCATATACCCTGAGAAAACCATAATTCAAATAGAGTCATGTGCCAAAATGTTCACTGCAGCTCTATTTACCATAGCCAGGACATGGAAGCAACCTAAGTGTCCATCAAGAGATGAATGGATAAAGAAGATGTGGCACATATATACAATGGAATATTACTCAGCCATAAAAAGGAATGAAACTGAGTTATTTCTAGTGAGGTGGATGGACATAGAGACTGTCATACAGAGTGAAGTAAGTCAGAAAGAGAAAAACAAATACCATATGCTAACACATATATATGGAAGCTTAAAAAAATGATCAGAAGAACTAGGGGCAAGATGGGAATAAAGATGCAGACCTACTACAAAATGGACTTGAGGATACGGGGAGGAGGAAGGGTAAGCTGGGACAAAGTGAGACAGTGGCATGGACATATATACACTACCAAATGTAAAATAGATAGCTAGTGGGAAGCAACTGCATAGCACAGGCAGATCAGCTCGGTGCTCTGTGACCACCTAGAGGGGTGGGATAGGGAGGGTGGGAGGGAGGGAGGGAGGGAGATGCACGAGGGAAGAGATATGGGGACATATGTATATGTATAACTGATTCACTTTGTTATAAAGCAGAAACTAACACACCATTGTAAAGCAATTATACTCCAATAAATATGTTTAAAAAAAAAGAAGTAATGTGACACAAGCTTTTGGGTATTTGTCCTGGCACTTTCCACTCTAATTTCCAATCTAGGAACAGGAGTTCCACTAAGGCTCTGTTTGCCCTAGCAATCAAGTTGAGTATGAATAAATTCCGCTGCCTTGTTGCCCTTTCCTGCAACTGCAACGTTAAAACTAAGGCTTATGAGTACTTAATATTCACAAGGACTGTAGGGCTGTAAATGACATCTGCAATCAGGAAATGTCCAGGATAGGTAAGCAAAACAAATTCAAAAGAAACAGACTTTCAAGATCTTATTTCAATAGGTAAATTTTACTCACACTGTTTAAAAGAAAAGCACTTGAAAAGATGCCCTAATTCTTGTATTATTAGTGGCTTGGAAATCAAAACTACAATGAGGGATCCCTTCACGTGAGTCAGACTAGCCAACATTGAAAAGTCTACAAACAGTAAATGCTTGAGAGGTTGCAGGAAAAAGGGAACCCTCCTACGCTGCTGTTGGGACCTAAAGTGGTAACAGCCACTACAGAGAACAGCATGGAGGTGCCTTTACAAGGTAAAATTAGAGCTACCATATGATCCAGCAGTCCCACTCCCAGGCATATATCAAGAGAAAAGCAGAATTGGAAAACCCACATGTGCCCATATGGGCACCGTGGCACAATTCACAATGTCTAAGACATGGAAGCAACCAAAATACCATCGGCAGATGGATGGATAAAGAAGTGGTACATGTTCACAGTGAAATATTACTCAGAAATGAAAAAGAATGAAAGAATGCCATTTGCAGCATCATGGATGGACCTAGAGATAATCATACTAAGTGAAGTAAGTCAGAAAGAGAAAGTCAAATATCATATGATACCACTTATAGGTGAAATTGAAAAATTGATACCAGTGAACTAATTTACAAGAGAAAAACAGGAACTTTCCTGGTGGTCCAATGGTTAAGAATCCGAGCTTCCACTGCAGGGGGCGTGGGTTTGACCCCTGGTGTTGGGAGAAGTAATATTCTGCATGCCTCGCAGTGCAGCCAAAAAAATAAAAGAGAAACAGATTCACAGACTTAGAAAACAAACTTATGGTTACCCAATGAGAAAGGTGGGGGGAAGGAATAAATCAGTAGGTTGGGAAAAACATTTATACACTAATACATATAAAATAAATAATCAACAAGGACCTACTGTATAACAAAGGGAAGTCTACTCAACACTCTCTAATAACCTATATGGGAAAAGAATCTGAAGATGAATAGACCTATGAATATACATAACTGAACAAGATTCTGTACGCTTACCACAAACACAATATTTTAAATCAACTTACTCCAATAAAAAAGAAAAATTAAAAAAAACAAGAAGTAACAAAATACAAGATTTGGGGTGTTTGTTCTGGCACAATCCACACTAATTTACAATCCAGGAGCCCGTCTTCCACAGTGGCTCTGGTTACTCAAGTAACCAGAGAGGGGCATGAAGGAAATCCTACTTCTTGTGCCCATTTCCACAACAGCAACTTTAAAACATGTGCTTATGGGCACTTAATATTCACAAGGACTGCTAGAGTATAAATGGCACCTGCCGTTAACAAATGTCCTTTGGTAGTTATCGAAAAAAATTTCAAAATAGACTTTCAAAAAGCCAATTTCAACAGTAACTTTTTCTCACAGTGTTTAAAAAAAACACATGCAAACATGCTCAACATCTCGAATTATTAGACACATGCAAATCAAAACTACAACAAGGTATCACCTCACACGGTCAGAATGGCCATCATCAAAAAGTCTACAAACCATAAATGCCAGAAAGGACATGGAGAAAAGGGAACCCTCCTATGCTGTTGGTGGGATGTAAGCTGGTAAGAGCCACTATAAAGCACAGTATGGGGATGCCTTTTAAAAGTAAAAATAGAGCTACCATATCATCCAGCAGTCCCGCTTCTGGGCGTACATCTGCAGAAAACCAGAATTCAGAAAGACAAATGCCCCCAAACCCAAACATGCACTGAAGCACTATTACAATAGCCAAGACATGGAAGCAACCAAAATGTCCATCAACAGATGAATGGATAAAGAAGTGGTACTTGTACACAATCAATTATTACTCAGAAATGAAAAAGGATGATCATCTCTAGGTCCATCCCTGTTGCTGCAAATGGCATTATTTCATTCTAAGTGAAGTAATTCAGATAGGAAAAGACAAATATCATATGCTATCACTTATAGTGGAGTCTAAAAAATGATAGAAATGAACTAATTTATGAAACAGAAACAAACTGACAGACTTCAGATATCGTTTAGGGAGAAAATTTTTTAAATCTGTTACCAATCATTAAATGTCACCCTGAAAAAATTAAGCAAATAAATAACATTGTAAAGGTATTAATTCTCCTCAAATTAACCTATACCAGGCATTAGCAAACTAAACCTGGAGATCACATCCAGCCTATCACCTTCTTTTGTAAATTAAATTTAATGAATGACCCACAAAAATACCCACAATGAGACATCACGTCAGACCTCTCAACATGGCTATTATTCTAAAGTCTACGAATATGAAATGTTGTTCATGACATGGAGAGAAGAGAATCCTAGTACACTGTTGGTGGGATTGTGAATTGGTACATCCACTATGAAAACAATATGGAGGTCCTGAAAAAAGCTAAAAGTAGAACTATCATATTAGCCAACAATTCCACAGCTTGGTATATGTCCAAAGAAAATGAAGACACCAATTTGGCAAGATACATGTATCCCAATGTTCATGGCAGCACTATTTACAATTGCCAACATATGGAAGCAAACTAAATGTACATCAACAGATGAGTGGATAAAGAAGATGTGGTATGTATACACAATGGACTATTACCCAGCCATTAAAAAGGATCAAATTCTGCCACTTACAACAACGTGGATCAGCCTAGAATGTTTATACCTACTTAAATAAGTTAGAGAAAGGCAAATACTCTATGTTCTCACTTCTCTGTGGAATCTAAAAATGCAAGAAAGGAATGTATATAACAAAATAGAAAGACTCACAGAGAACAAATTAGTGGTTACTGGTGGGGCAAGTGAAGGGGGGAGGGAAAGATAGTAGTTTCTTTCTCTAAATCCAATACCCCTATGTATGAAATAAACAAATAAGGATATATAGTACAACCCAGGGAAATATAACCATTATTTTTTAATAAATTTAAATGGAGCATGACCTATAAAAATATTAAATCCATAGGTTATACCACTGAGACTAATGTAATATTGTAAATCAACTATACTTCAATTTAAATAATCCATAGGATGGCTGAATGGATTAAAGAAAGTTCAATTATATACTTTGTACAAGAGATTCATGTTAACTTTAAATCCATATATAGCATAAAATTGAATGATTGGAAAAAAGATACTCCATGAAAATGATACTTGCCTGACTAGTCTATTATCAGGCAAAAAAGACTTGAAGTCAAACCTCTCAAAGGAAAGAAGGTTATCATATAATGATAAAGGGATTAATTCATCAGGAAATTATGACAGTTATAATTATGTATGTGTCCAGCATTGGAGCCTCTCAACATATAAAGAAATTATTAACACACATGAAGAGGAAAATGTGAAGAAATAAAATAATGGTAAGAAACATCAATACCCAACTTTCAACACTGTATAGATCATCCGGACAGAATATCAATCAGGAAACATTGAACTTGAACACAAACTTGATATCAAATGAACCTAACAGACATATACAGTACATTCCACTCAACAGCAGCAAAATTTCCATTCTTCTTAAGTACACATAGAACATTTCCTAGGGTAGATCCTATGTTAAGCCACAAAACAAGTCTTCAAAAATCCAAGAATATTGAAGTCATATCAAGTATCATTTCCAACCACAATGGTATGAAACAAATTCAATATTAAAAAGAATAATCGAAAATTCAAGAACACTTAGAAATTGAACAATAAGCTCCTGAATAGCCAATGCATACAGGAATAAATCAAAAGTGAAATTAAAAAAAAATCTTAAAGCAAACAAAATTGGAAACACAAAGTGCCTAAATTTATGGAATACAAGAAAAACAATGCAATTCAAAGAGTTATGTTTACAGTAACAAATGGATGTATTTTAAAAAAATTCTTGAGAGAGGATCAAGATGATAGAGTAGGAAGATACTGAGCTCCCCTCCTGCCATGGACACACCCAAATTACAACAACTTACACGGAAATTATCTCTGAGAATGACCTTAAGATTAACAGGGAAAGTTTTCCACAACTAAAGATATAAAGAAGGAGAAACCACAAGGCAGGTAGGAGGACTGGAAACACAGTCTAGTTGGAATGCACACCTCGAGCACAGTGACCCACAGCTGGAAAATATCACAATTGCATAGGTCCTCCACACGGAGGGAAGGGTCTGAGCCCTGCATCAGGCTGCTCAGCCCAGAGATCCTGCACTGGGAAGAAAAGAACACAGCAGGTCTGGCTTTGAAAACCTGCAGGGCTTACTTTCAGGAAAGCTAGAGGCTAAAGAAAACCAAGACTTTGCTCTCATTGGGCACACACAAATCTCACACATTCTCAGTCCCTCTGCAGAGCCAGTAGTGTGAAAGACACCTGGGTCAGACCCACTTGATAACTTGGAGAGCTTCTTGGAAAGGCAAGAGGCAGCTGGGACTCCCGCTAGGAACTGAGACATTGGTAAGCAACATTTTAGAGTCTTCTCTGGAACTGATTAGAATCAGGGGCCTGCCCCATCTACCACCATGCCCATAGCACTCCTGCACCCCAAGGCCTCACAACCAGACACACTGGGGGCTTACCCTATCTGCCTGTGCACCTGGAGCACCACACAGCCACCCATAATGGAGGGCTGCATTAGTTACCAGCACCCCCACAGTAATCACATACTGCAGGGCCTCACAGCCATTTAGGCCAGGGTCCAACACCACCTACCAGCTTGTCCACAGTAGTTGGCCTTGCCATAAGAGAAAGGTGTGTGCAGCCCACACAGGGGACACCCCTGGAGCATGTGGCTCTGCTGGCCAGAGGACAATGTGCTGCTGGGCCCTATCAGTCATCTCCTATATAAGGCCACTTCTCCGAGACCCGGGAATATAGCAACCTGAACCTAATGAATAGAAATGCACAGAGAATTAGGAAACATAAGGAAATAGAGGAATATGTTACAAGTGAAGTAACAAGACACGACATCAGAAAAAGAACTAAATAAAACAGGGATAAGCATTCTACCCCCCCCAAAAAAAGTGTTGACACTAATGATTATAAAGATGCTCACCCATGTCAGGAGAAGAATAGATGGACATAGTGAGAATTTCAACAAAGAGTAATAAAATGTCAGAAAGAACCAAACAGCTGAAAAATACAATAAATGATATTAAAACACACACACACACACACACACACACACACACACACACACACACGAGGGGAGCAACATTATATTATATGATAGAGAAGAAGAGATCAGTGAAATGGGAAACAGAGTAGTGAAAATCACCCAAGCTGAATAGCACAAAGAAAAAAGAATTAAGACTATAGGTAAAGGGACCTCTGAGATAACATCAAGAATATTCACATGAGCATTACAGGGGTCCCAGAAAGAGGAGACAAGAGAAAGAAGCAGAGAACTTATTAGAGGATATAGTAACTGATAACTTTCCTAACCTGGAGAAGGAAACACACATCCAGGTCCAGGAAACACAGAGTCCCAAACAAGATGAAGACAAACAGGTCCACACCAAGACATATTATAAAGTGCCAAAAATTTAAGGTTAAGAGGGATCATAGAAGCAGTGAAATAAAAGCATCTAGTTATGTTCAAGGTATTCCCATAAGACTGTCAGCTGACTTTTCAGCAGACTTTGCAGACTAGGAAGGAATGATAGGATATATTCAATGGGCTAAAAGGAAAAAGTCTACAACGAGAATACTCTACCATCAAGATTACGATTCAGAATTGAAGGAGAGGGCCTCCCTGGTGGCGCAGTGGTTGAGAGTCCACCTGCCAATGCAGGGGACATAGGTTCGAGCCCTGGTCTGGGAAGATCCCACATGCCGCGGAGCAACTACGCCCGTGAGCCACAACTACTTAGCCTGTGTTCTAGAGCCCATGAGCCACAACTACTGAGCCCACGACCCACAACTACTGAAGCCTGCACACCTAGAGTCCATACTCTGCAACAAGAGGAGCCACCGCAATGAGAAGCCCACACACAACAACAAAGACCCAACGCAGCCAAAAATAAATAAATAATTTATGAAAAAAAAAGAATTGAAGGAGAGATCAAGAGTTTCCCAGACTAGCAAAAGCTAAAAGAGTTCATCACTAAGAAAGCAGCCTTATAAGCAATGTTGCAAGAATTTACTTAAGCTTAAAAGAAGTCTCACTAATTATTGATAGTAACCAGAAAACAAACAAAAGTAAAAATCTCACTGCAAAATGTATACATAGAGTAAGGGTAGTAGATCAAACACTAATTAAGCTTCTGTAAAGAATAAAAGACAATAGTAGTATGTTTTTTTTAAACAGAGAGGAACCAAATAAATCAGAAATGAAAGAGATGAAGTTACAACAGACACCACAGAAATACAAAGTATCCTAAGAGATTATGACAAACAATTATACACCAACAAATGGGACAACCTAGAAGTGGATAAATTCCTAAAAACATAAATCTTCCAAGACTGAGTTTGCAATAAATAAATCTAAACAGATCAATTACTAGCAATGAAATCAATCAATAATCAAAAAATTCCCCATAAATAAATGTCCAGGACCAGGTGGCTTTACTAATACATTCTACCAAACATTTAAAGGACAGTTAACATCTATCCTTCTCAAGCTGTTCCAAACAATTGATGAAGGAGTGCTTCCAAACTTATTTTCTGAGGCTAGCATCACCCATATATGAAAACCAGATAAATACACTACCAAAAAAGGTAAATTACAGGCCAATATCCCTGGTGAACATAGATGCAAAAAACCTCAACAAAATACTGGTAAACTGAATTCAACAATACACTAAAAGAACCATACACCATGATCAAATGGATCATCTCAGCAATGCAGGAATGACTCAGTCTATGCAGATCAATTAAGTGACACACCAGATTACCAGAACAAAGGATAAAATCATATGATCGACTTAAGGAGAGAAGATGGCGGAAGAGTAAGACGCGGAGATCACCTTCCTTCCCACAGATACAGTAGAAATACAGCTACACGTGGAACTGCTCCTACAGAACACCCACTGAACGCTGGCAGAAAACGTCAGACCTCCCAAAAGGCAAGAAACTCCCCACGTACTTGGGTAGGGCAAAAGAAAAAAGAAATAACAGAGACAAAAGAATAGCGACGGGACCTACACCAGTGGGAGGGAGCCTTGAAGGAGGAAAGGTTTCTACACACAAGGAAGCCCCTTCGCGGGCAGAGACTGCGGGTGGCAGAGAGGGGGAGCTTCGGAGCCACGGAGGAGAGCACAGTCACAGGGGTGCGGAGGGCAAAGCGGAGAGATTCCCGCATGGAGGCTTGGCGCCGACCAGCACTCAGCAGCCCGAAAGGCTTGTCTGCTCACCCGCCGGGGCGGGTGGGGCTGGGAGCTGAGGCTCGGGCTTCGGTCAGATCGCAGGGAGAGGACTGGGGTTGGCGGTGTGAACACAGCCTGCAGGGGTTAGTGCACAACAGCTAGCCAGGAGGGAGTCCGGGAAAAAGTCTGCAGCTGCCGAAGAAGCAAGAGAATTTTTCTTGCCTCTTTGTTTCACGGCGCGCAAGGAGAGGGGATTCAGAGCGCCGCCTAAAAGAACCCCAGAGATGGGCGCGAGCCACGGCTATCAACGCGGACCCCAGAGACGGGCGTGAGACGCTAAGGCTGCTGCTGCTGCCACCAAAAAGCCTGTGTGCGAGCACAGTTCACTCTCCACACCGCCCCTCCCGGGAGCCGGTGCAGCCCGCCACTGCCAGGCTCCCGTGATCTGGGGACAACTTTCCCAGGAGAACGCACGGCGTGCCTCAGGCTGGTGCAACGTCACGCCGGCCTTTGCTGCCGCAGGCTCGCCCCGCCTCCTCCGTACCCCTCCCTCCCCCCGGCCTGAGCGAGCCAGAGCTCCCGAATCAGCTGCTCCTTTAACCCCGTTCTGTCTGGGTGGGGAAGAGATGCCCTCAGGCGACCTACACGCAGAGGCGGGTCCAAATCCAAAGCTGAACCCCAGGAGCTGTGCGAACAAAGAAGAGAAAGGGAAATCTCTCCCAGCAGCCTCAGAAGCAGCGGATTAAAACTCCACAAACAACTTGATGTGCCTGCATCTGTTGAATACCTGAATAGACAACGAATCATCCCAAATTCAGGAGTTGGACTTTGGGAGCAGGATATTTAATTTTTCCCCTTTTCCATTTTTTGTGAGTGTATATGTATATGCTTCTGGGTGAGATTTTGTCTGTATAGCTTTGCTTTATAATAGCTTTATTTTACTTCACTATATTATATCCTCTTTCTTTCTTTCTTTCTTTCTATTTTTTCTCCCTTTTACTCTGAGCCGTGTGGATAAAAGGCTCTTGGTGCTCCAGCCAGGCATCAGGGCCGTCCCTCTGAGGTGGGAGAGGCAACTTCAGGACACTGGTCCACAAGAGACCTCCCAGCTCCACGTAATACCAAACGGCAAAAATCTCTCAGAGATCTCCATCTCAACATCAAGACTCAGCTTCATTCAACGACCAGAAAGCTACAGCGCTGGACACCCTATGTCACACAACTAGCAAGACAGGAACACAGCCCCATCCATTAACAGAGAGGCTGCCTAAAATCATAATAAGGCCACAGACACCCCAAAATACACCACCAGACGTGGACGTGCCCACCAGAAAGACAAGATCCAGCCTCATCCACCAGAACTCAGGCACTAGTTCCCTCCACCAGGAAGCCTACACAACCCACTGAACCAACCTTAGCCACTGGGGACAGATACCAAAAACAATGGGAACTACGAACCTGCAGCCTGTGAAAAGGAGACCCCAAACACAGTAAGATAAGCAAAATGAGACGACAGAAAAACACACAGCAGATGAAGGAGCAGGGTCAAAACACACCAGACCTAACAAATGAAGAGGAAATAGGTAGTCTGCCTGAAAAAGAATTCAGAATAATGATAGTAAGGATGATCCAAAATCTTGGAAATAGAATAGACAAAATGCAAGAAACATTTAACAAGGACGTAGAAGAACTAAAGAGGAACCAAGCAACGATGAAAAACACAATAAATGAAATTAAAAATACTCTAGATGGGATCAATAGCAGAATAACTGAGGCAGAAGAAAGGAAAAGTGACCTGGAAGATAAAATGGTGGAAATAGCTACTGCAGAGCAGGATAAAGAAAAAAGAATGAAAAGAACTGAGGACAGTCTCAGAGACCTCTGGGACAACATTAAACGTACCAACATTCGAATTATAGGGGTCCCAGAAGAAGAAGAGAAAAAGAAAGGGACTGAGAAAATGTTTGAAGAGATTATAGTTGAAAACTTCCCTAATATGGGAAAGAAAATAGTTAATCAAGTCCTGGAAGCACAGAGAGTCCCATACAGGATAAATCCAAGGAGAAACACACCAAGACACATATTAATCAAACTGTCAAAAATTAAATATAAAGAAAACATATTAAAAGCAGCAAGGGAAAAACAACAAATAACACACAAGGGAATCCCCATAAGGTTAACATCTGATCTTTCAGCAGAAAATCTGCAAGCCAGAAGTGAGTGGCAGGATATACTTAAAGTGATGAAGGAGAAAAACCTACAGCCAAGATTACTCTACACAGCAAGGATCTCATTCAGATGTGATGGAGAAATTAAAACCTTTACAGACAAGCAAAAGCTGAGAGAGTTCAGCACCACCAAACCAGCTTTACAACAAATGCTAAAGGAACTTCTCTAGGCAAGAAACACAAGAGAAGGAAAACAACTACAATAACAAACCCAAAACATTTAAGAAAATGGGAATAGGAACATACATATCGATAATTACCTTGAATGTAAATGTATTAAATGCTCCCACCAAAAGACACAGACTGGCTGAATGGATACAAAAACAAGACCCATATATATGCTGTCTACAAGAAACCCACTTCAGACCTAGAGACACATACAGACTGAAAGTGAGGGGATGGAAAAAGATATTCCATGCAAATGGAAATCAAAAGAAAGCTGGAGTAGCAATTCTCATATCAGACAAAATAGACTTTAAAATAAAGACTATTACAAGAGACAAAGAAGGACACTATATAATAATCAAGGGATCGATCCAAGAGGAAGGTATAACAATTGTAAATATTTATGCACCCAACATAGGAGCTCCTCAATACATAAGGCAAATACTAACAGCCATAAAAGGGGAAATCGACAGCAACACAATCATAGTAGGGGACTTTAACACCCCACTTTCACCAATGGACAGATCATCCAAAATGAAAATAAAGAAGGAAACACAAGCTTTAAATGATACATTGAACAAGATGGACTTAATTGATATTTATAGGACATTCCACCCAAAAACAACAGAATACACATTTTTCTCAAGTGCTCATGGAACATTCTCCAGGATAGATCATATCTTGGGTCACAAATCAAGCCTTGGTAAATTTAAGAAAACTGAAATCGTATCAAGTATCTTTTCCGACCACAACACTATGAGACTAGATATCAATTACAGGAAAAGATCTGTAAAAAATACAAACACATGGAGGCTACACAATACATTACTTAATAACGAAGTGATCACTGAAGAAATCAAAGGGGAAATCAAAAAATACCTAGAAACAAATGACAATGGAGACATGACGACCCAAAACCTATGGGACGCAGCAAAAGCAGTGCTAAGAGGGAAGTTTATAGCAATACAAGCCTACCTGAAGGAACAGGAAACATCTCGAATAAACAACCTAACCTTGCACCTAAAGCAATTAGAGAAAGAAGAACAAAAAAACCCCAAAGCTAGCAGAAGAAAAGAAATCATAAAGATCAGGTCAGAAATAAATGAAAAATGAAGGAAACAATAGCAAAAATCAATGAAACTAAAAGCTGGTTCTTTGAGAAGATAAACAAAATTGATAAACCATTAGCCAGACTCATCAAGAGAAAAAGGGAGAAGACTCAAATCAATAGAATTAGAAATGAAAAAGGAGAAGTAACCACTGACACTGCAGAAATACAAAAGATCATGAGAGATTACTACAAGCAACTCTATGGCAATAAAATGGACAACTTGGAAGAAATGGACAGATTCTTAGAAATGCACAACCTACCAAGACTGAACCAGGAAGAAATAGAAAATATGAACAGACCAATCACAAGCACTGAAATTGAATCTGTGATTAAAAACCTTTCAACAAACAAAAGCCCAGGACCAGATGGCTTCACAGGTGAATTCTATCAAACATTTAGAGAAGACCTGACACCTATCCTTCTCAAACTCTTCCAAAATATTGCAGAGGGAGGAACACTCCCAAACTCATTCTACGAGGCCACCATCACCCTGATACCAAAACCAGACAAAGATGTCACAAAAAAAGAAAACTACAGGCCAATATCACTGATGAACATAGATGCAAAAATCCTCAACAAAATACTAGCAAACAGAATCCAACAGCACATTAAAAGGATCATACACCATGATCAAGTGGGGTTTATCCCAGGAATGCAAGGATTCTTCAATATACGCAAATCAATCAATGTGATACACCATATTAAAAAATTGAAGGAGAAAAACCATATGATCATCTCAATAGATGCAGAGAAAGCTTTCGACAGAATTCAACACCCATTTATGATAAAAAACCCTGCAGAAAGTAGGCATAGAGGGAACTTTCCTCAACATAATAAAGGCCATATATGACAAAACCACAGCCAACATTGTCCTCAATAGTGAAAAACTGAAACCATTTCCACTAAGATCAGGAACAAGACAAGGTTGCCCACTCTCACCACTATTATTCAACATAGTTTTGGAAGTGTTAGCCACAGCAATCAGAGAAGAAAAAGAAATAAAAGGAATCCAAATTGGAAAAGAAGAAGTAATGCTGTCACTGTTTGCAGATGACATGATACTATATGTAGAGAATCCTGAAGATGCTACCAGAAAACTACTAGAGCTAATCAATGAATTTGGTAAAGTAGCAGGATACAAAATTAATGCACAGAAATCTCTTGCATTCCAATACACTAATGATGAAAAATCTGAAAGTGAAATTAAGAAAACACTCCCGTTTACCATTGCAACGAAAAGAATTAAATATCTAGGAATAAACCTACCTAAGGAGACAAAAGACCTGTATGCAGAAAATTATGACACTGATGAAAGAAATTAAAGATGTTACAAATAGATGGAGAGATATACCATATTCTTGGATTGGAAGAATCAACATTGTGAAAATGACTCTACTACCCAAAGCAATCTACAGATTCAATGCAATCCCTATCAAACTACCACTGGCATTTTTCACAGAACTAGAACAAAAAATTTCACAATTTGTATGGAAACACAAAAGACCCCGAATAGCCAAAGCAATCTTGAGAACGAAAAATGGAGCTGGGGGAATCAGGCTCCCTGACTTCAGACTATATTACAAAGCTACAGTAATCAAGACAGTTTGGTACTGGCACAAAAACAGAAATATAGATCAATGGAACAGGATAGAAAGCCCAGAGATAAACCCACACACATATGGTCACCTTATCTTTGATAAAGGAGGCAAGAATATACAGTGGAGAAAAGACAGCCTCTTCAATAAGTGGTGCTGGGAAAATTGGAGAGATACATGTAAAAGTATGAAATTAGAACACTCCCTGACACCATGCACAAAAATAAACTCAAAATGGATTAAAGACCTAAATGTAAGGCCAGACACTATCAAACTCTTAGAGGAAAACATAGGCAGAACACTCTATGACATACATCACAGCAAGATTCTTTTTGACCCAGCTCCCAGAGAAATGGAAATAAGAACACAAATAAACAAATGGGACCTAATGAAACTTAAAAGCTTTTGCACAGCAAAGGAAACCATAAACAAGACCAAAAGACAACCCTCAGAATGGGAGAAAATATTTGCAAATGAAGCAACTGACAAAGGATTAATCTCCAAGATTTACAAGCAGCTCATGCAGCTCAATAACAAAAAAACGAACAACCCAATCCAAAAATGGGCAGAAGACCTAAATAGACATTTCTCCAAAGAAGATATACAGATGGCCTACAGACACATGAAAGAATGCTCAACATCATTAATCATTAGAGAAATGCAAATCAAAACTACAATGAGATATCATCTCACACCGGTCAGGATGGCCATCATCAAAAAATCTAGAAACAATAAATGCTGGAGAGGGTGTGGAGGAAAGGGAACACTCTTGCACTGTTGGTGGGAATGTAAACTGATACAGCCAATATGGAGAACAGTATGGAGGTTCCTTAAAAAACTACAAATAGAACTACCATACGACCCAGCAATCCCACTACTGGGCATATACCCTGAGAAAACCATAGTTCAAAAAGAGTCATGTACCAAAATGTTCATTGCAGCTCTATTTACAATAGCCAGGACATGGAAGCAACCTAAATGTCCATCGACAGATGAATGGATAAAGAAGATGTGGCACATATATACAATGGAATATTACTCAGCCATAAAAAGAAATGAAATGGAGGTATTTGTAATGAGGTGGATGGAGTTAGAGTCAGTCATACAGAGTGAAGTAAGTCAGAAAGAGAAAAACAAATACAGTATGCTAACACATATATACGGAATCTAAGGGGAAAAAAAAGCCATGAAGAACCTAGTGGCAAGATGGGAATAAAGACACAGACCTACTAGAGAATGGACTTGAGGATATGGGGAGGGGGTGGGGTGAGATGTGACAGGGTAAGAGAGTGTCATGGACATATATACACTACCAAATGTAAAATAGATAGCTAGTGGGAAGCAGCCACATAGCACAGGGAGATCAGCTTGGTGCTTTGTGACCACCTAGAGGGGTGGGATGGGGAGGGTGGGAGGGAGGGAGATGCAAGAGGGAAGAGATATGGGAACATATTGTATGTGTATAACTGATTCACTTTGTTATAAAGCAGAAGCTAACACACCATTGTAAGGCAATTATACTTCAATAAAGATGTTAGAAAAAAAAAAGACAGTTTGGTACTTGCACAAAAACAGATATATAGATCAATGTAACGGGATAGAAAGCCCAGAGATAAACCCACACACATATGGTCACCTTATCTTTGATAAAGGAGGCAAGCATATACAGTGGAGAAAAGACAGCCTCTTCAATAAGTGGTTCTGGGAAAATTGGAGAGATACATGTAAAAGTATGAAATTAGAACACTCCCTGACACCATGCACAAAAATAAACTCAAAATGTATTAAAGTCCTAAGTGTAAGGCCAGACACTATCAAACTCTTAGAGGAAAACATAGGCAGAACACTCTATGACATAAATCACAGCAAGATTCTTTTTGACCCAGCTCCCAGAGAAATGGAAATAAGAACACAAATAAACAAATGGGACCTAATGAAACTTCAAAGCTTTTGTACAGCAAAGGAAACCATAAACAAGACCAAAAGACAACCCTCAGAATGGGAGAAAATATTTGCTAATGAAGCAACAGACAAAGAATTAATCTCCAAGATTTACAAGCAGCTCATGCAGCTCAATAACAAAAAAATGAACAACCCAATCCAAAAATGGGCAGAAGACCTAAATAGACATTTCTCCAAAGAAGATATACAGATTGTCAACAGACACATGAAAGAATGCTCAACATCATTAATCATTAGAGAAATGCAAATCAAAACTACAATGAGATATCATCTCACACCGGTCAGAATGGCCATCATCAAAAAATCTAGAAACAATAAATGCTGGAGAGGTTGTGGAGAAAAGGGAACACTCTTGCACTGTTGGTGGGAATGTAAATTGATACAGCCACTATGGAGAACAGTATGGAGGTTCCTTAAAAAACTACAAATAGAACTACCATACGATCCAGCAATCCCACTGCTGGGCATATACCCTGAGAAAACCATAGTTCAAAAAGAGTCATGTACCAAAATGTTCATTGCAGCTCTATTTACAATAGCCAGGACATGGAAGCAACCTAAATGTCCATCGACAGATGAATGGATAAAGAAGATGTGGCACATATATACAATGGAACATTACTCAGCCATAAAAAGAAATGAAATGGAGGTATTTGTAATGAGGTGGATGGAGTTAGAGTCTGTCATACAGAGTGAAGTAAGTCAGAAAGAGAAAAACAAATACAGTATGCTAACACATATATATGGAATCTAAGGGGAAAAAAAGGCCATGAGGAACCTAGGGGCAAGACAGGAATAAAGACACAGACCTACTAGAGAATGGACTTGAGGATATAGGGAGGGGGAGGGGTGAGATGTTACAGGGTGAGAGAGTGTCATGGACATATATACACTACCAAAAGTAAAATAGATAGCTAGTGGGAAGCAGCCGCATAGCACAGGGAGATCAGCTCGGTGCTTTGTGACCACCTAGAGGGGTGGGATGGGGAGGGTGGGAGGGAGGGAGATCCAAGAGGGAAGAGATATGGGAACATATGTATATGTGTAACTGATTCACTTTGTTATAAAGCAGAAACTAACACACCATTGTAAAGCAATTATACTTCAATAAAGATGTTTAAAAAAATCATATGATCATCTTCATGTCTCCAGCAAAGGATATGGCAAAATTCAACATTTGAATTATGATAAAAACTCTCAACAAGGTGGGTATAGAGGCAACATACCTTTTTATAATAAAGGACAGGGACTTCTGTGGCAGTCCAGTGGTTGGGAATTCACGATTCCACTGCAGGTGGTGTGGGTTCAATCCCTGGTCAGGGAACTAGGGACCCCATGCTGTGTGGTGCGGCCTGAATGAATGAATGAATAAATAAATATAAAGGGCATATATGACAAAAGCAGACTTAACATCATACTTAATGGTGAAAAGCTGAAAGCATCTCCTCTAAGAACAGGAACGAGACAAGGATGCCTACTCTCACCACTTTTATTCAACACAGGATTAATAGTTCTAGCCACAGCTGAAGACAAAAATAAAAATACAAAATAGGATCTAACTTGTGAAGGAAGTAAAACTGTCACTCTTTGCAGATGACATGATAATATGTAGAGAAAACCCTAAAGATCTCACCAACAAATTATTAGCATAAATAAACTCAGTAAATTTGGAGTATACACAATTTTTTTCTTTTTTTTTAATTAACTTGTTTGGAGTATAGTTGCTTTACAATGTTGTGTTAGTTTCTACTATACAGCAAAGTGAAGCACCTATATGTATACATATATCCCCTTTTTTTGGATTTCCTTCCCATTTAGGTCACCACAGAGCACTGAGTATAGAGTTCCCTGTGCTATACAGTAGGTTCTCAGTAGTTATCTATTTTATACATTGTATCAATAGTGTTTATCTGTCAATCCCAATCTCCCAATTTCTCCCATCCCCCATTTTCCCCCGTTGGTGTCCATACGTTTGTTCTCTACATCTGTGTCTCTATTTCTGTTTTGCAAATTAGATCTATACCATTTTTCTAGATTCCACATATATTTGTTGATATACAATATTTGGTTTTCTCTTTCTGACTTACTTCACTCTGTATGACTCTCTCTAGGTCCATCCACGTCTCTACAAATAACCCAATTTCGTTCCTTTTTATAGTTAAGTAATACTCCATTGTATATATGTACCACATCTTCTTTATCCATTACTCTGTTGATGGACATTTAGGTTGCTTCCATATCCTGGCTACTGTAAATAGTGTCACAGTGAATATTGGGGTGCACATGTCTTTTGGAATTATGGTTTTCTCTGGATATATGCCCAGTAGTGGGATTGCTGTATCATAATGTAGCTCTATTCTTAGTTTTTTAAGGAACCTCCATACTGTTCTCCATAGTGGCTGTACCAATTTACATTCCCACCAACAGTGCAAGAGGGTTCCCTTTTCTCCACACCCTCTCCAGCATTTATTGTTTGTAGATTTTTTGATGATGGCCATTCTGACCGGTGTGAGGTGATACCTCATTGTAGTTTTGATTTGCATTTCCCTAATAATTAATGGTGTTGAGCATCTTTTCATGTGCCTGTTGGTCATCTGTATGTCTTCTTTGGAAAAATGCCTATTTAGGTCTTCCACCCATTTTTTTTTTTTTTACAAAATGTATTAGTTTACTAACTCTACTTTTGTCATACATTGGCAACCTCTTTAATATCTAGAGACTAGATATTATAAAATTGGAGCCCACTGGTCCAGTATATACAAAATATATACAGTAAAGTTAAACAAAATGCATGTAACATATAAAGCAATGGATAAGTTGAAATGTTCTAGTACCTGCTAGCAAAACATCTTTTGCGATCTTCCCTCCCACCTCCCTAAACCCAATGAACAAGCACAGAGTATACTGTTCAGAGAAGGGGTTTAACAATTGCATTTCCAAAGACAGTATTTCCCATCAGTTTTTAAAAGCTATTTACAGGAAGCATTATTCTACTAAAACTACTTTTAAATACATCAAGCACTTCTAAACATCTAGAAAGAGTAGATATTTCATATAAGAACTTACTTGTCCACTATGTACACAGTACTGTTAAATAAAATTTCACACATGTAACAATGGTTATAATCTGAGGTATCTTCTAAATATGACCATTTTGGCCTGAACCATTTCCTCCCTCACTTCCTTCTCTCCACCGCTAATCCAGTGGATAAGTACATGCATGTGTAATGCTTAGAGGTGGTTGAACAAATTCATATCTAAAAGTCATTTACAGAAGACAAGCTTTCCTATGAATTTCAATAAAGTGTACACAATGTGCTAATTTTACTACTTTGTCATACACTGGCAACCCCTTTAACATCTAGAGACTAGATGTTGCAAAACTAGGACTCAATTTGTCCATTATATACACTATATACACAGCAAAACAAAATGAACATACAAAAAATGGTTTTGTCCAAAAATGTCCAGGTATGAACACACTAGCATATTACCTTTTGCAATTCTTTCCCTCCCTCCTCCAAACCACTGAACAAGTATAGACAATAGTATACTGCTCAGAGAGGTGGTTTAACATTTAACATTCCCAAAGACTACTTCCTATGAATTTTAGCAAAAAAATATTTACAAAGTGATATTTTACTACCTCTACATTTAACATACGTTGGGCACTTCTAAACATCTAGATGGACTAGATGTTTCAAATAAAGACTTAATTTGTCCACTATATACAGAGCAGTACTGAATGAACTGCACACATGTAACAGTTATAATCTGAAAGTGTCTTCAAAATACCAGCATTCTAGCCATTCTAAGATCAACCCCCCACTCTCTCTCCCCCCTCCACCAACCCAGAGGGCTATAATGCTCAAATTTTCAGAAGACAATCTTTCCTAGAAATTTTAACACAAAATGTACAAAATGTATTATTTACTAACTCTATTTTTGTCATACACTGGCAACCTCTTTAACATCTAGAAAGACTAGGTGTTGTAAATTAGGACTCAGTTGTCCATTATATACACTATATACACAGCAAAGTGAAACAAAATGCGGGAACATAAAAAAGACAATGGTTAATCTTGCCTCACTATAAACACACTGGCACAGAGCTCTTTGCACTTCCTTCTCCTTCCCCCGACCTTGAACTAGTGTACAAACAAACACAGTGCATACTGTGTACTGTTCAAAAAGGTGGTTTGGCCACCCCTCCCCCCCAAAACAACTTTTCTTACGAATTTTAACAAAAAGATATTTACAAAATGTCTTTTTACTACCTCTACTTTGAACATATATCAGGCACTTCAGAACATCTGGAAAGACTAGATATTATTCTTTCTAATAATATATCTAAGACTAGATATATCTTCTAACTGTGACCAGTCTGGCATAGAACCTTCTTTTCTTCCTCCTCAACGTCTGCCATTCCATGTCCTCTAACCCACTGAACAAACGTGGACCTCTTTGGCTCCTGATGTAACCTCTAGAGGTGGTCAAACAGCTCCATTTCGCAGTCATTTCAAGAAGACATTTCTTTTCTTCCGGGCCTGTTAAGACCTTTGTCTGGCGTCTCGTCCAACTGGGACAGAGAGGTCACCTCAGGTCCCGGATCCGTGCGGGCTCCAAAGCCTAAGGGTGGCTGAGCTGGCGTCCACGTAGACTCCCCTTCCCAGGCCCTCGAGGCTCTAACGGCCTTCCGCGGCGTTCCAGTGGCCGCCATTCTTCTCTCCCTGCCACGCCCGATGCCCAAAAGCACCACGTCCTTGGTGGCCTGCCGGAGGCTTCGCCTAACCCAGCTTCTTAGCCCAGCAGTATGCCTGCCATATACTTTCATCAATGTAAGAAATAGAGTTTCCTTGGAAATTTATGATGGTGAAGGTGCCACTGTAGGTGTTAGGCTCTGGCTCAGGCACTCTGTGGAGCTTCTGCTTTGGGCTGAGACCAGCACACGACAGTGTCTCATTTTTGCAGGTACAGAGCTCCCATATGCTGATGTTTGTGGTGGCATTCTGTTCTGGCTGCTTCTTTTCTGGGGTATATTTTACACCAGGAAGACCTGTGGGTACTGAATACTGAGTCGAAGGAAAAAGAACTGTCTCAGATGGCCTTGGTTGATGAAATATGTTAACTCCCAGGTCCACAGGTGGAACTGTGACTTGAGTCAGGTTTGGTTGTGCAAGTGTCACCTCAGGGTGTTTTGGAGGGGGAGCTGTAGTCTGCTGCAGGGCTGTAGAATGTCCAGCTTCCATAGTGGGTTCTGCAGTTGTGGTTTGCTCTAAGTCCACATGATGAACTGTGACCCTGGATGATGTTGAATACTGAACATAATCCTGACATGGAGTTGGAACTGTCACCTCCTGCTGGAATGGAGATTGAACTGCAACCTCCTGAGGTGCCTCTGAAGGCTGAGTTGGGGTCTCCTGCATGATTGGAGAAGGTACAGTCTCCATATTGGATCCTCCAGTAACGGTAAGTTCCACATCCATAGGTTGAATTGTGACTTGAGTCAGGTTTGGCTGTGCAAGTGTCACCTCAGGGTGTTTTGGAGGGGGAGCTGTAGTCTGCTGCAGGGCTGTAGAATGTTCAGACTCTGTAGTAGGTTCTGGAGTTGTGGTAAGCTCCAGGTCCAAAGGTTTAACTGTGATACTGGGTGATGTTGGATGCTCAGCATGATCCTAATCTGGTGCTGGAACTGTCACCTTGGGATACAATGGAGACTGAGCTACAACTTCCTTAATGAGCTCTGGAGGCTGAGCTTGGGTCTGCTGCATGGTTGGAGAAGGTTCAACCTCCATACTGGATTCCAGAGTTAACGTAAGTTCCAGGTCCAAAGGTTGAACTGTGACCTCAGTCAAGGTTGGATGCTGAGCCTGAACTTGCTCTGGATTTGGAAATGTCACATCGGGGTATGTTGGAGGAACTGCAGTCTGCTGCAGGGCTGCAGAATGTTCAGCCTTCGTTGTAGGTTCTGGAGCTGTGGGAAGCCCCTGGTCCAAAGGTTTAACTGTGACACTGGGCAAGTTTGAATGCTGAGCTTGATCCTGTCCTAGTGTTGGAACTGTCATCTCATAGTGCACTGGAGTTTGTGCTACAACCTCCTTAGGTGGTGCTGGAGGCTGAGATGGGTCCTCCTGCTGGGCTGGAGAAGGTTCTGTCTCTTTAAGGGGTTCCAGAGGTAGGTCTGGGAACTCCTGTTGGACTGGAGAAGATTCCATATTCTCAGGGGGCTGTAGAAGCTGAGGAAGGGTCCCTTGAGGGACTGGAAATGGTTCCACCTTTGCAGGGAGCTCTGATGACTGAGCCTGAAGCTCCTGCTGTGTGGGAGAAGGTACCACCTCCTTAGGGGGCTCAAGAGATATAGCTGAGCCCCCCTGGGGAACTGGAGACTGAGCTGGGGCCTCCTCCTGGACTAAAGAAAGCTCTATCCCTCCAGGGGGATCTGGAGTCTGAGTAGGGTCCTCCTGCTGCACTGGAGGATGTTCAACTGCTTTAGTGGTCTCTAGAGTTAAGACAGCCGCCAGATCCACAGGTTTAACTGTGATATTAGGCAACATTGGATGTTCAACTTCACCTGGACCTAGAGGTGAGAATGTCACTTCATTATGTACTGAAGGTTGAGCTGCACCATCTGTAGAGGCCCCTGGAGGCTGAGTTGGGTGCTGATGCTGGACTGGAGTAGGTCCAACCCACTCAGTGGGCTTTGCATGCTGAGCTGAGCTCTCCTGCTGGCTTGGAGAAGGTTCAGTTTCCTCAGGAAGCTCTTCAGGTTGAGTTGGGGCTCCCTGCTGAACTGGGGAAGGTTCAACATTTTCAGAGGGGGTTGGATGCTGATCTGAAACCTCTTGCTGGACTGACAAAGGTTCCAACTGCTCAGAGGACACTGTAGACTGAGCCGAGGTTTCTTGTTGGGGTGGAGAAGTTTCAACCTCATTAGTGAACGCTGGAGTTACGATAAGTGCAAGATCCACATATTTTCTCCCATTGTGAGTGTTGTCTTTTCATCTTGTTTATGGTTTCCTTTTCTGTGCAAAACTTTTAAGTTTAATTAGATCCCATTTGTTAATTTTTGTTTTTATTTTAATTGAAATATATGCAATTAATATACAGAAATCTGTTATTTTTCTCGGCACTAATAACAAACTGTCAGAGAAATTAAGAAAAAAATTTACAAATGTACCAAAAATAATAAAATACCTGGGAATAAATTTAACCATGGAGGTGAAAGATTTATATATTAAAAATTATAAGACATTGATGAAGGAAATTGAAGATGATGCAAACAAATGAAAAGATATCCCATGCTCTTGGATCAGAAGAATTAATCTTTTTAAAATAGCCCTATTACTCAAAGCAACCTACAGATTTAAAGCAATCCCTATCAAAATACCCACAACATTGTTCACACACAGAACAAATAATCCCCAAATAAATATAAAACCACAAAATACCCACACTACCAAAGCAATCCTGAGGGGAAAAAAAAGACCAAAGCTGGAGATAGCATGCACCCTGACTACAAAGCTACAATAATCACAAAAACAGACACATAGATGAAGGGAACAGAATAGAGAGCCCAGAAAGGATCTCACACACTTATGGTGAGTAAGTCTACCACCAAGGAGGCAAGAATATACAATGAAGAAAAGACAGTTTCTTCAATAAGTCGTGTTGGGAAAAGTGGAGGGCTACATGTAAAATAAGGAATTTAGAACATTTCCTCACACCAGACACAAAATTCAAAATGGATTAAGGACCTAAAGGTAATACACCAAACCATAAAACTCCTAGGAGAGAATGTAGGCAGAACATTCTGTGACATAAATTGTAGCAATATTTTTTGGAATCTGGCCTCTATGGCAAAAGAAATAAAAGCAAAAATAAACAGGTGGAAGCTAAATAAAGTTTAGGAGCTTTTGCACAGCCATGAAAACCAAAAACAAAATCAAAATTCAAAGTGTAAAGTATAAGAAAATATTTGCAAATGATATGACTGACAAAAGGTTAATATCCAAAATATATAAATGGTTCATACAACTCAATATCACACACACAAAAAATGAACAAACAACACAATCAATAATGGTCAGGAGACATGAATAGACATCTTTCCAAAGAAGATACAGATGGCTAAAAGGCAGATGAAAAGGTGCTCAACATCACTAATTATTAGAGAAGTTCAATTCAAAGCAACAATGAGATATCAACCTCCACCTGTCAAAATAGCTCTCATCAAAATGTATACAAATACCAAATTTTGGAGAGCATGTGGAGAAAAGTGAACCCTTGTACACTGTGGGTAGGATTGTAAATTGTTGCAGGCACTATGGAAAATAGGATGGAGCTTTCTCAAAAAAGTAAAAGTAGAACTACCATATGATCCATCAATAACTCTCCTGTGTACCTATCTAGGAAAAAAATGAAAACACTAATTCAAAAAGATACATAAACCCCAATGTGCATAACAGCACTATTGACAATGGCCAAGGTATGAAAGCAACCGAAATGCCCATGAACAGACAAATGGATAAAGAAGATATGGTATATATGTACAGTGGAATATTACACAGCCATAAAAATAATGAAATTCTGCCATTTGCAGCATCGTGGATGGACCTGGAGAATATTATGCTTAATGAAGTAAGTCAGAGAAAGACAAATACTGTGTGATATCATTTATATGTGGAATCTAAAAATAATACAAATGAATGTATATGCAAAACAGAAACAGACTCACAGATATATAAACAAACTAGTGGTTACCATTGGGGACAGGTAAGGGGGGAGGGGCAAATTAGGGGTATGGGCTTAAGAGGTACAAACTACTATGTATAAAATAGATAAGCAACAAAGATATATTGTATAGGATGGAATTATAGCCATTCTCTTGTAAAATCATTTAATCAAGTGTAATCTGTAAAAAATCCCAGATCACCTGAAACTGATATAATATTATAAATAAATTATAATTTTAAAAATTAAATAAAATAAAAACAATTGGGTAGAGGATTTGAATACACATTTTGCCAAAAAAAAAGATGCTAAAAACCACATGGAAACATGCTCAACATCCCAAATCATCAGGAGGGAAATGCAAATCAAAATCACAAAAAGAGATCACCTTACAGGTGTCAGAATGGCTATCATCAAATTGACAACAATTAATAAGTGTTGCTGAGGATGTGGAGAAAAGAGCACTCACCTGCACTGTTGCTAAAAATGTAAATCAGTGCAGCCAACTATTGAAAACATTACGGAGGGTTCTGAAAACATAAAAAAATAAAACTACCATATGAGTTAGTTTGGTTATTTATCCAAAGAAAAAAAGCAAAAAACTAATTTAAAGAGATACATGCACCCCTGTTTTAATTGCAACATAATTTACAATAGGCAATATATGGTAGAAACCTAAATGTTCAATGATAGACAAATGGATAAGTGATATATATATATATATATATATATATATATATATACACACACACACACACACACACACACACACACATACATGTATACACATACATACATATGAATATACACAACGCACAGACACATATACACACATACATATAAACATGTATCTATACATATATAGATATATTAATATACAAATACATATATATGTATATATGTGTATATAAATGTACATATACAGTTATATATTACTCAGCCATAAAAAGATAAAATCTCACCATCTTTGACAACATGGATGGACCTAGAGAGTATTATGCTCAGTGAAGTAAAGTCACATAGAGAAAGACAAATTCCACATGACCTCACTTATATGTGTAATCTAAAAACAAAACAAACACAACAAAACAAATCTTACAGACACAGTGAACAAATTGGTGGTTGCAAAAGGGGAGGGGAGTAGGTTTTGGACAAGACAGGTGAAAGGGTATAAGAAGTACAAAATTCCAGTTATATAAAAATTGACAAGAATTTAATATACAGAATAAAGAATATGGTTCATGATATTGCAGTAACAGTGGATGGGGACAGATGTTTACTAGATTCATCAAGGTGATCATTTTGTAATATACTTAAATGCTGAATCATTATGTTGTACATCTGAAACTAATGTAATATTATAAGCCAACTATTCTTCAATCAAAAAAAGATGAAAGAAAGAAAAAGAATGTATGCCCTGACAGCATTTCACCTGAGCCATTTCTTGGGAGTGTGTTTGTAATGAACAGCCTTGAGGAATGAGCTAATGTCTCTCCCTCAGACAAACAGGAACCTGCTAACCTCTCATTTTAAAAGCAGTGGAGTCCTCAAACTCAGTGTTCCTCAGTGTAACACAGCCGAGTACATGCATAGCACTCAACTGGATCCCTCTCTGTCATCCCAGTGGGAACCTGGGTGTGGGGAAGGAGAACCAATACAATATTATGCTCATGCTTGCTGTACCATAAGTAATAAAACCTTTTGTTTCTGACAAAACACTCAATTAAAAAACCTAACTTTACAACTAAAGGAACTAGGAAAAGAACAAACTAAGCCCAATATTAGCAGAATGAAATAAATAATAAGGATTAGAGCAGTTATAAATGTAATGGAAGGACCTACTGTCTAGCACAGGGAACTCTACTCAATACTCTGTAGTGATCTATTGGGAAAAGAATCTAAAAAAAGTGGATATACGTATAACTGATCCACTTTACTGAACACAACACTGTACATCAAGTATACTCCAATAAAAATTAAAAATAAAGTAATACAGACTACAAAAACAGAAGGATAAATAATACTGGAGGTTTTTTTTGAAAAGATAAACAAAATTGACAAAGTGTTAGCAAGAATAACTTAGAAAAAGAGAGACTGAATGAATGATGAATGAATGAACAAATAAATAAACACACACACACATGCATATAAAGGTATTACAATGATGCCACAGAAATACAAATGACAATCAGAGACTACTACTGACAATCATATGCAAAAAACTTGGATTACTTAGACAAAAAAGGACAAACTCGTAGAAACATACAACCTACCACGAAATAGAACACCTGAACAGACCAGTAATGAGTAAAGAGAATGAAACAGTATTGAGAAACCTCTCAATAAATAAAATCCCAGGACCAGATGGTTTTTCTCGTGAATTATGCCAAATATTTAGAGAGAAATTAAAGCCAAGACTACTCAAATACTTCCAAAAATTTAAAGAGGAGAGAACGCTTTCAACCCATCTTATGAGGCGTTACTCCAGACAAGGGTAATGCCAAAACCAGACAAGGGGGTCTTCCCTGGTGGCGCAGTGGTTAAGAATCCTCCTGCCAATGCAGGGGACACGGGATCGATCCCTGGTCCGGGAAGATCCCACATGCCACGGTGCAACTAAGCCTGTGCACCCCAACTACTAAGCCCTCGTGCCTAGAGCCTGTGCTCCGCAACAAGAGAAGCCACCACAATGAGGAGCCCACGCACCACAATGAAGAGCAGCCCCCACTCGCCGCAACTGGAGAAAAACCTGCATGCAGCAACAAAGACCCAACACAGCTAAAAATAAATAAATAAATAATAAATAAATTTTTAAAAAAGCAGACAAGGGCACAAGAGAAAAGTACAGATCAACATTCCTGAATAACATAAATGAAATACACGCAAAATACTGGCAAACTAAATTCAGCAGCACATTGAAGGGATTCATTCACCATGATTAAGTGGGATTTATGCCTGGATGCAAGGATGGCACAATGTATGCAAATCAATAAATGTGATACATTACATTATGAGAGTAAAGGGAACATATCATATTAATAGATACATAAAATTATTTGACAAAATCCAACTTCCTTTAATGATAAAGATTGTCAAGAAATTAGATATAGAAGGAATATACCTCAACACATTAAAAGTCGTATGACAGATCTCAGGGAAGATGGCGGAAGAGTAAGATGCGGAGATCACCTTCTTCCCCACAGTTACATCAGAAATACATCTACACGTGGAACTGCTCTTATAGAACACCCAATGAACGCTGGCAGAAGACCTCAGACCTCCCAAAAGGCAAGAAACTCCCCACGTACCTGGGTAGGACAAAAGAAAAAAAAAACACAGACAAAAGAATAGGGACGGGACCTGCACCAGTGGGAGGAAGCTGTGAAGGAGGAAAGGTTTCCACACACTAGGAAGCCCCTTCGTGGGCGGAGACTGCGGGTGGCGGAGGGGGTAAGCTTCGGAGCCGCGGAGGAGAGCACAGCAACAGGGGTGCGGAGGGCAAAGCGGAGAGATTCCCGCACAGAGGATCGGTGCCGACCAGCGCTCACCAGCCCGGGAGGCTTGTCTGCTCCCCCGCCGGGGCGGGGGCTGGGAGTTGAGGCTCGGGCTTCGATCGGATCCCAGGGAGAGGGCTGGGATTGGCTGCGTGAACACAGCCCAAAGGGGCTAGTACGCCACGGCTAGCTTGGAGGGAGTCCGGGAAAAAGTCTGGAGCTGCCGAAGAGACAAGAGACTTTTTCTTGCCTCTTTGTTTCCTGGTGCGTGAGGAGAGGGATTAAGAGCGCCGCTTAAAGGAGCTCCAGAGACGGGCGCGAGCCGCGGCTATCAGCGCGGACCCCAGAGACGGGCATGAGATGCTAAGGCTGCTGCTGCTGCCACCAAGAAGCCTGTGTGCAAGCACAGGTCACTATCCACACCGCCCCTCCTGGGAGCCTGTGCAGCCCGCCACTGCCAGGGTCCCATAATCCAGGGACAACTTCCCCGGGAGAACGCACGGCACGCCTCAGGCTGGTGCAATGTCACGCCGGCCTCTGACGCAGCAGGCTTGCCCTGCATCCGTACCCCTCCCTCCCCCCGGCCTGAGTGAGCCAGAGCCCCCGAATCAGCTGCTCCTTTAACCCCGTCCTGTCTGAGCAAAGAACAGACGCCCCCAGTCGACCTACATGCAAAGGCGGGGCGAAATCCAAAGTTGAACCCCAGGAGCTGTGCGAACAAAGAAGAGAAAGGGAAATTTCTCCCAGCAGCCTCAGAAGCAGCGGATTAAAGCTGCACAATCAACTTGATGTACCCTGCATCTGTGGAATACCTGAATAGACAACAAATCATCCCAAATTGAGGAGGTGGACTTTGGGAGCAAAATATATTATTTTTTCCCCTTTTCCTCTTTTTATGAGTGTGTATGTGTATGCTTCTGTGTGAGATTTTGTCTGTATAGCTTTGCTTTCACCATTTTTCCTAGGATTCTGTCCATCGGGGTCTTTTTTTGGATTTTTTTGGGTTTTTTTACTTAAAAACTTTTTTCTTAATTATTTTTTTTATTTTTTATTTTAATAACTTTATTTTTATTTTATCCTCTTTCTTTCCTTCTGTTTTTTCTCCCTTTTATTCTGAGCTGTGTGGATGAAAGTCTCTTGCTGCTCCAGCCAGGCATCAGGGCTGTGCCTCTGAGGTGGGAGAGCCAACTTCAGGACACTGGTCCACAAGAGACCTCCCAGTTCCACGTAATACCAAACGGCAAAAATCTCCCAGAGATCTCCATCTCAACACCAAGACCCAGCTTCACTCAATGACCAGCAAGCTACAGTGCTGGACCCCCTATGCCAAACAACTAGCAAGACAGGAACACAGCCACATCCATTAGCAGAGAGGCTGCCTAAAATCATAATAAGGCCACAGACACCCCAAAACACACAACCAGACATGGACCTGCCCACCAGAAAGACAAGATCCAGCCTAATCCACCAGAACACAGGCACTAGTCCCCTCCACCAGGAAGCCTACACAACACACTAAACCGACCTTAGCCACTGGGGACAAACACCAAAAACAACGGGAACTATGAACCTGCAGCCAGCGAAAAGGAGACCCCAAACACCGTAAGTTAAGCAAAATGAGAAGACATAAAACACACAGCAGATGAAGGAGCAAGGTAAAAACACACCAGACCTAACAAATGGAGAGGAAATAGGCAGTCTACCTGAAAAAGAATTCAGAATAATGATAGTAAAGATGATCCAAAATCTTGGAAATAGAATAGACAAAATGAAAGAAACATTTAAAAAGGACATAGAAGAACTAAAGAGGAACCAAGCAATGATGAACAACACAATAAATGAAATTTAAAATACTCTAGAAGGGATCAATAGCAGAATAACTGAGGCAGAAGAGCAGATAAGTGACCTGGAAGATAAGATAGTGGAAATAACTACTGCAGAGCAGAATGAAGAATAAAGAATGAAAAGAACTGAGGACAGTTTCAGAGTCCTCTGGGACAACATTAAATGCACCAACATTCGAATTATAGGGGTCCCAGAAGAAGAAGAGAAAAAGAAAGGGACTGAGAAAATATTTGAAGAGATTATAGTTGAAAACTTCCCTAATATGGGAAAGAAAATAGTTAATCAAGTCCTGGAAGCACACAGAGTCCCATACAGGATAAATCCAAGGAGAAACACGCCAAGACACATATTAATCAAACTATCAAAAATTAAATATAAAGAAAACATATTAAAAGCAGCAAGGGAAAAACAACAAATAACACACAAGGGAATCCACATAAGGTTAACAGCTGAACCTTCAGCAGGAACTCTGCAAGCCAGAAGGGAGTGGCAGGACATACTTAACGTGATGAAGGAGAAAAACCTACAACCAAGATTACTCTACCCAGCAAGGATCTCATTCAGATGTGATGGAGAAATTAAAACCTTTACAGACAAGCAAAAACTGAGAGTTCAACACCACCAAGCCAGCTTTACAACAAATGCTAAATGAACTTCTCTAGGCAAGAAACACAAGAGAAGGAAAATACCTACAATAACAAACCCAAAACATTTAAGAAAATGGGAATAGGAACATACATATCCATAATTACATTAAATGTAAATGGATTAAATGCTCCCCCCAGAAGGCATAGACTGGCTGAATGGATACAAAAACAAGACCCATATATATGCTGTCTACAAGAGACCCACTTCAGACCTAAGGACACATACAGACTGAAAGTGACGGGATGGAAAAAGATATTTTATGCAAATGGAAATCAAAAGAAAGCTGGAGTAGCAATTCTCATATCAGACAAAATAGACTTTAAAATAAACGCTATTACAAGAGACAAAGAAGGACACTACAAAATGATCAAGGGATTGATCCAAGAAGAAGATATAACAATTGTAAATATTTATGCACCCAACATAGGAGCACCTCAATACATAAGGCAAATACTAACAGTCATAAAAGGGGAAATTGACAGTAACACAATCATAGTAGGGGACTTTAACACCCCACTTTCAACAATGGACAGATCATCCAAAATGAAAATAAAGAAGGAAACACAAGCTTTAAATGATACATTAAACAAGATGGACTTCATTGATATTTATGGGACATTCCACCCAAAAACAACAGAATACACATTTTTCTCAAGTGCTCATGGAACATTCTCCGGGATAGATATCTTGGGTCACAGATCAAGCCTTGGTAAATTTAAGAAAACTGAAATCATATCAAGTATCTTTTCCGACCACAATGCTTTGAGACTAGATATCAATTACAGAAAAAGATCTGTGAAAAATACAAAGACATGGAGGCTAAACAATACACTACTTAATAACGAAGTGACCACTGAAGAAATCAAAGGGGAAATCAAAAAATACCTAGAAACAAATGACAATGGAGACAGGACGACCCAAAACCTATGGGATACAGCAAAAGCAGTTCTAAGAGGAAAGTTTATAGCAATAAAATCCTACCTTAAGAAACAGGAAACATCTCAAATAAACAACCTAACATTGCACCTAAAGCAATTAGAGAAAGAAGAACAAAAAACCCCAAAGATAGCAGAAGGAAAGAAATCATAAAGATCAGATCAGAAATAAATGAAAAAGAAATGAAGGAAATGATAGCAAAGATTAATATAAATTCTTAGAAATGCACAACCTGCTGAGACTGCACCAGGAAGAAACAGAAAATATAAACAGACCAATCACAAGCACTGAAATTGAAACTGTGATTAAAAATCTTCCAACAAACAAAAGCCCAGGACCAGATGGCTTCACAGCCAAATTCTATCAAACATTTAGACAAGAGCTAACACCTATCCTTCTCAAACTCTTCCAAAATATTTCAGAGGGAGGAACACTCGCCAACTCATTCTACGAGGCCACTATCACCCTGATACCAAAACCAGACAAGGATGTCACAAAAAAAGAAAACTACAGGCCAATATCACTGATGAACATAGATGCAAAAATCCTCAACAAAATACTAGCAAACAGAATCCAACAGCACATTAAAAGGATCATCACCATGATCAAGTGGGGTTTATTCCAGGAATGCAAGGATTCTTCAATATACGCAAATCAATCAACGTGATACACCATATTAACAAACTGAAGGAGAAAAACCATATGATCATCTCAATAGATGCAGAGAAAGCTTTTGACAAAATTCAACACCCATTTATGATAAAAACCCTGCAGAAAGTAGGCATAGAGGGAACTTTCCTCAACATAATAAAGGCCATATATGAAGCCAACATTGTCCTCAATGGTGAAAACTGAAACCATTTCCACTAAGATCAGGAACAAGACAAGGTTGCCCACTCTCACCACTATTATTCAATATAGTTTTGAAAGTTTTAGCCACGGCAGTCAGAGATGAAAAAAGAAATAAAAGGAATCCAAATCAGAAAAGAAGAAGTAAAGCTGTCACTCTTTGCAGATGACATGATACTATACATAGAGAATCCTAAAGATGCTATCAGAAAACTACTAGAGCTAATCAATGAATTTGGTAAAGTAGCAGGATACAAAATTAACGCACAGAAATTTCTTGCATTCCTATACACTAATGATGAAAAATCTGAAAGTGAAATTAAGAAAACACTCCCATTTACCATTGCAACAAAAAGAATAAAATATCTAGGAATAAACCTACCTAAGGAGACAAAAGACCTGTATGCAGAAAATTATAAGACACTGATGAAAGAAATTAAAGATGATACAAATAGATGGAGAGATATACCATGATCTTGGATTGGAAGAATCAACATTTTGAAAATGACTATACTACCCAAAGCAATCTACAGATTTAATGCAATCCCTATCAAACCACCATTGGCATTTTTCCCAGAACTACAACAAAAAATTTCACAATTTGTATGGAAACACAAAAGACCCCAAATAGCCAAAGCAATCTTGAGAACGAAAAATGGAGCTGGAGGAATCAGGCTCCCTGACTTCAGACTATACTACAAAGCTACAGTAATCAAGACAGTATGGTACTGGCACAAAAACAGAAATATAGATCAATGGAACAGGACAGAAAGTCCAGAGATAAACCCACACACATATGGTCACTTTATCTTTGATAAAGGAGGCAAGAATATACAGTGGAGAAAAGACAGCCTCTTCAATAAGTGGTGCTGGGAAAACTGGACAGGTACTTGTAAAAGTATGAAATTAGAACACTCCCTAACACCATACACAAAGATAAACTCAATATGGATTAAAGACCTAAGTGTAAGGGCAGACACTATAAAACTCTTAGAGGAAAACATAGGCAGAACACTCTATGACATAAATCACAGCAAGATCCTTTTTGACCCAGCTCCTAGAGAAATGGAAATAAAAACAAAAATAAACAAATGGGACCTAATGAAACTTCAAAGCTTTTGCACAGCAAAGGAAACCATAAACAAGACCAAAAGACAACCTTCAGAATGGGAGAAAATATTTGCAAATGAAGCAACTGACAAAGGATTAATCTCCAAGATTTACAAGCAGCTCATGCAGCTCAATAACAAAAAAACAAACAACCCAATCCAAAAATGGGCAGAAGACCTAAATAGACATTTCTCAAAGAAGATATACAGATTGCCCTCAAACACATGAAAGAATGTTCAACATCCTTAATCATTAGAGAAATGCAAATCAAAACTACAATGAGATATCACCTCACACCGGTCATAATGGCCATCATCAAAAAATCTCGAAACAGTAAATGCTGGAGAGGGTGTGGAGAAAAGGGAACATTCTTGTACTGTTGGTGGGAATGTAAATTGATATAGCCACTATGGAGAACAGTATGGAAGTTCCTTAAAAACTAAAAATGGAACTACTGTACGACCCAGCAATCCCACTACTGGGCATATACCCTGAGAAAACCATAATTCAGAAAGAGTCATGTACCAAAATGTTCATTGCAGCTCTATTTACAATAGCCAGGACATGGAAGCAACCTAAGTGTCCATCATCGGATGAATGGATAAAGAAGATGTGGCACATATATACAATGGAATAGTACTCAGCCATAAAAAGAAACGAAATTGAGTTATTTGTAGTGAGGTGGATGGAGTTAGAGTCTGTCATACAGAGTGAAGTAAGTCAGAAAGAGAAAAACAAATACAGTATGCTAACCCATATATATGGAATCTAAGGAAGAAAAAAAGTCATGAAGAACCCAGTGGCAAGACGGGAATAAAGACACAGACCTACTAGAGAATGGACTTGAGGATATGGGGAGGGGGAAGGGTAAGCTGTGACAAAGTGAGAGAGTGGCATGGACATATATACACTACCAAACGTAAAATAGATAGCTAGTGGGAAGCAACTGCATAGCACAGGGAGATCAGCTCGGTGCTTTGTGACCACCTAGTGGGGTAGGATAGGGAGGGTGGGAGGGAGGGAGATGCAAGAGGGAAGAGATATGGAAACATATGTATATGTATAACTGATTCACTTTGTTATAAAGCAGAAACTAACACACCATTGTAAAGCAATTATACTCCAATAAAGATGTTAAAAAAAATAAAAATAAAAATAAAAGTCATATGACAGGCCCAAAGCTAACAGTCCCAAAAGTGTTTCTCCTAAGTTTCAGCCAAGACAAGGTTATCAATTCTTGCCCCTTCTATTCAACATAGTACGGGAATTCGTAACCAGAGCAAGTAGGCAAGAAAAATAAATAAAATAAATCCAAATCATAAAGGTAAAACTAAATTTTCTGTTTGCAGATGACATGTTTTTATATCTACATAAACCTAAAAATGCCACTTACAAAAAACTGTTCAAACTAATAAGTAAATGGAGTAAGTGGCATGACACAAAATCAACATATAAAAATCACTTGTGGTTCTGTATACTAACAACAGAAACTATCAGAAAAGGTTAAAAAAGTCCCATTTACAATAGCATGCAAAAAATAAAATATTTAGGAATAAAGTTAACCAAGAATGTAAAAGAGCCATACACTGCAAACTATAAAATATTGATGAAAGAATTTGAAGAAGACACAAATAAATGGAATGATCGCCAATATTACTAGATTGAATAAATGAACATTGTTAAAAATGTCCATACTATCCAAAGCAATCTATAGAGTCCATGCAATCCATGTCAAAATCCGAAGGCAGTTTCCCCAGAAAATAGAAAAAGAAATATTAAAATTCATATGGAACCATAAAAGACCGCAAATGTCCAGAGCAATGTTGAGCACAAAGAGCAAAGCTGAAGGCGTCACTCTTCATAATTTCACACTATATTACAAAGCACAGTAATCAAAGCACTATGGTCACAGTACAAAAACACACATATAGAACAATGGAACGAAATAGAGACCTCAGAAATAAATCCACATATTTACAATCAACTGATCTTTGACAAAAGTGCCAGGAATATACAATGAGAAAAGGATCTTCTCTTCAGTAAATTCGTGGGAAACTGAATATTCACAAGCATAAGGAAGAAATTAGACGTGTATCTCACACTGTATACAAAAATTAATTCAAACTGGTTTAGAGAATTAAATACAAGAACAGAAACTGTAAAGTTACTAGAAGAAGATATGGGGGGGAACTTCTTGACAGTGCTATAGGCAATGTATTTTTAGATGTGACCACAAAAGCACAGGCAGCAAAAGCAAAAAAAAAGAAAGAAAAAAAGTATTGAAAACAGATTGTATTAAACTATAAAGCTTTAAACAGCAAAGGAAACAATTTACAGAGAGCAGAGTGCACCTACAAAATGTGAAAAAATATTTGAAAAACCTCTCTAATATGTATAATATGCTCAAACAACTGAGTAGAAAAAACACAACAAATAACATTATTTTTCTTTCAGGGACACTTTTCCTTGCTTTAATATATTTTATCTTTTGCTGCTTTTGAAGTGAGCTCTCAATTACAAAATATCAAACTACACTAAAAAACGCCAGCCACTGGCACAGGATGGAGAAGCCCACAATTAAGGACAGACAGCAGCAGGTGGCAAGAGGTGGGAAGTGATTGAAGCTGTGGTTACAAATGCTCAAGTGTCGGATAGCTAAAACTATCCAAAAGGTTGTGCCCTAATATTAGCACAGGTCAGACCCGTCACTACCTTGGCGGGTGGCCTCAGTGTGTTTGGGTTCAGATTCCACACGGCAATACAATTTCTTCCAGTTAAGAGTTCTTGGATTGCACCAATCACAGGATGGCCTGAGGGCACCAGAACAGTCTATTAGTTTTTCAAAACGCTGTCGTAGACCTGATAGATGTACTGGGAGGCTTCATGAGCTAGCTCTACACTTCGGTGACAGTGTGTAATTGGGGTTTTCTGGCTGGCTATGGAGCTGGGCCAAAACCCAAATGCCATTAGTGAGTCAGGGATTGGTACAGAATGTCCTGCCCTTCCACATTCCTCTTGGCAATAGTATAAACGTTGTTGTTTTGCAACTTGCTGGAAACAGTGTCAGCATTTAAATGACTTTCCTTAATCTGAAACTGAAGTTCATTTTCATTGGGAATATCCTTCCGTGTTGCAAGGAAGACTTCATTTTGCCGTCTTCTACAAAAAGCACATTGAGTAGGATGAGGCAGCTGAAGTAGAAGATATCACGATTGTTTTTCACAGCCACCTGCAGGTTGTTCAGAGGTTGTATCTTCATGACTGGGTCCAAGGTGTGGAGATGCGGGGAGACATCAATGCTCTGGTTTGGCATCAGTGGTGTAGGGATGGCCAGAGGAGTGCTGGGGATGACACCAAACCTATTCTTGTTAAACTGAATTGCCAAGTCTGTCATGTGCTACAGAGCTTTCTTCATGAAGTTCATTTCCATATAGATGTGCCCTTGGAGGTGAGTAAATGTTCCTGAAATCTCCAAGACTTTAACCTTTACTGCAGGCAGCCAGACAGCTTTAGGAGCCCCATATCCACCAGGTGCCATGACTATCCCCATAGAGTGTTCAAGTTGGTTATTCAGACCACTGCTGACCACAGCAGGAGTAGGTGAAGGACCAAAGGTTGCAGGCACTGATGATGGGGTGAAGGACTGTCCCGCCAGACTATGTAGCCCTCCCCCCAAGAGGTCCATCTTTTTGAATTATACTTTTGTCTGGATATAAGCCCAGGAGAGGGGTTGCTGGATCCTATGGCCACTCTATTTTTATTTTTTTGAGGAGCCTCCATACTGTTTTCTATAATGGCTGCACCAATTTACATTCCCACCAACAGTGTAGAAGTGCTCCCTTTTCTCCACCCCTTCTCCAGCATTTATTTGTAGAATTTTAAATGATGGCCATTCTGACTGGTTTAAGGTGATACCTCAGGGTAGTTTTGATTTGCATTTCTCTAATAATTAGCAATGGTGAGTATCTTTTCATGTGCCTATTGGCCATCTGTATGTCTTCTTTGGAGAAATGTCTATTTCGGTCTTCTGCCCATTTTTTTGATTGGGTTGGTTTTTTCGTGATTCAGTTGTATGAGCTGTTTGTATATTTTGGAAATTAAGCCCTTGTAGGTTACATCATTTGCAAATAGTTGCTCCCATTCCACAGGTTGTCTTTCCATTTTCTTTATGGTTTCCTTAGCTGTGGAAAAGCTTGTAAGTTTGTAAAGGTCCCATCTGTTTATTTTTGCTTTTATTTCCATTACCTTGGGAGAATGATCTATAGAAACATTGGTACAACTTATGTCAGAGAATGTTTTGCCTATGTTCTCTTCTAAAAGTTTTATGGTGTCATGTGTTATATTTAACTGTTTCAGCCATTTTGAGTTTATTTTTGTGCATGGTGTGAGGATGTGTTCTAACTTCAATGGTTTACCTGTGGCTGTCCAACATTCCCAAAACCACGTGCTGAAGAGACTGTCTTTTTTCCCATTGTATATTCTTGCCTTCTTTGTCGAAGATTAATTGACCATTGGTGTGTGGGTTTTTTTCTGGGCTCTCTAGTCTGTTTCATCGACCCATATGTCTGTTTTTGTGCCAATACCATGCTGTTTTGATTACTGTCACTTTGTAGTATTCTCTGAAGTCTGGAAGCATTATGTCTCCTGCTTTGTTCTTTTTCCTCACGATTGCTTTGGCAATTCTGGGTTGTTTATGGTTCCATATAAATTTTAGGATTCTTTGTTCTAATTCTGTGAAAAATATCATGAGTAATTTGATAGGGATGTCATTAAATCTGTAGATTGCTTTGGGTCCAATGGCCATTTTAATAATATTTCTTCCAATCCAAGGGCATAGGATATCTTTCCATTTTTCTGAATTCTCTTCACTTTCCTTTATTAATGTTTTATAGTTCTCAGCTTATAAGTCTCTCACAACTTTGATCAGGTTTATTCACAAGTATTTTATTTTTTTGGATGCAATTTTAAAAGGGATTTTCCCCCATTCCCTTTCTGCTATTTCATTGTTAATATAAAGACATGCAACCGATTTCTGTATTTTAATATTGTATCCTGCTACCTTGCTGAATCTGTTTATCAGTTCTAGTAGTTTGTGTGTGGAGTCTTTAGGTTCTATATATCGTATCATGTCACCTGCCTATAATGAAAATTTTACCTCTTCCCTTCCAATTTGGATACATTTTCTTTCTTTTTCTTGTCTGATTGCCGTGGCTAGACTTCCAGTATTATGTTGAATAGAACTGGTGAGACTGGGCATCCTTGTCTCGTTCCAGATTTTAGTGAGAAGGCTAAGTGCTTTTCACCATTAAGTATCATATTGGCTGTGGATTTGTCATAAATAGCTTTTAGTATGTTGAGATATGTTCCCTCTATACCCACTTTCATAAGAGTTTTTATCATGAATTGGTGTTGAAATTTATCAAATGGTTTTTCTGAATCTATTGAGATGATCATGTCATTTTTGTCTTTTTTGTTGTTGATGTGGTGTATCACACATGGATTGATGTGCATATGTTGAAGGATCCTTGTGGCCCTAAGATAATTCAGCACGTTCATGGTGTATGATCTTTTTTATGTGTTGTTTGGTTCAGTTTGCCAACATTTTGTTGAGAATTTTAGGTTCTATATTCATCAAAGGTATTGGCCTGTCATTTTCTTTTTTGGTGGTGTCTTTGTCTGGTTTTGGTATCAGGGTGATAGCGGCTTCATAGAATGTCTTTGGGAGGCTTCCTTTCTCTTCGATCTTTTGGAAGACTATCATAAGGAGTATGTGGTGACCAGAGCTTGCACTCGATGTTGAACGGGGCCTCCTCGTTGCTCTGTGGTTGACACAGCCCTGTCGGGGGCACGGTCTGCTCCCTAGTTGTTGGAATAGAAGCCCCCAGGTCTGTTTCTATGCTGGATTAGAGAGCATAGTTAGGTAGGCTGGATTGGAGTGCTTCCAATGGGAGGGGAGTCACTGAGCATTCCTCTGCCAGAGCTGTCCACCAGGAAGTGTACTCTGCGGTGTCACCTGTCACCCATGGTGCGGGCTCACAAAGTACACTGTTGTTGGCACTGCTCTCAGCCCCACCTCAACTGTGGGAATGCAGGCAATCAGCCCTGGTGTCCCTTAGGCAGAGTGTTCACAAAGCCACCAGCGTAGATCCATAGGTGCTGATCCACTGATGTCAGGTGCCAGGACCACAGTGCCCCACCCATGGACCCACTGTGGGAGCTATGGAAGCAGACTAAACCCCAGCCCAGCCCAGCCTCCTTGTGCTCGGGCCCATGAAGCCCACAGCTGCTAAGGCTGGAACCGTGCCAGACACGGGAGTGCCCACTGTCCACTCGGATGTCCCACAGGCACTGAGTTTATAAAGCCAGTGGCAGTGGCATAAATCTGCAAATTGCACAGCCATGGGGAGAGGGCTCAGGTATCAGCCTTGCTTCCTAAGTCAGGAAGTACCTTGGGATCCACTCTGATTTCAACCCCACCTCCACGTGTGGGCAACTTGCTGGTGCTTATGTGCTCCCAGAGGTCGTCGTAGAGGTGGCACCAAGAAACAGGCTGCTATGATGGCCCTGCCCCTCCCATCAGCTGCCCCTCAACAATGATGTTTTGCTTCTATGGCCAACCTGGTCTTCCGCATACACCCCGGGTTGGGCACTTACCACACTCCAGCCTCTTCAGGCTGTCTGCATTCAGCCAAACCCAGTCCAATCCCCTGGTCTGTCCTCTGAAGCCCAAGTTTCAGCACCCAAAACCCACACATACCAGCAGGCACAAGTCTTGGGCTGAGGACTGCAGTGAGGTAGTACAGATCCTCTGTGCGTGTCTCTGTTTTGTCTGCTGCAAACTGACTGCTGTGCTCTCCTTGAAGCCTCTGCAGCTCCGTTTCTGTCCCAGCTCATGTCCCCACTGGTGAAGGGGGTTCCCAGGGTGATGGAAACTGTCCTCTTTCACAGCTTCCTCCCAAGAGGAAGCTTCTTCTTCTTTTTTTTCTTTCATCCTATCTCATTATGTGGAGATCTTTCTTGCACGTCCGGGTGTCTGAAATATTCTGCTGGCATTCAGTAGGTATTCTGTGAGGATTGTTCCACATGTATGTATTTTTGATGTATTAGTGAGAGGAGGTGAATTCCACATCCTTCTGTTCTGCCATCTTGACTCACCCTCTATATAATTTGTTTGCCTTTTTTCTTCTACTTCAGGAAATCAAATTATCGATGCCTGAAGGAGACTGACCAGAGGCCCAAGGACACAGGAAATATCAAGGTCATTACACAAACATCAGCCCAACAGAACCCCTAAAGCCCAGATCCTGAAGAAGCAAAAGAGGAGATAAACTGCCTCAAAAGGGACAGTAGTCATGTATACTCCCTGCAAGTGTACATCAAAGGGCTTGTTTCCACTGATGATGACAAGAGATGCTACAACGATTCTTTAAGTTTTCAATATAATGGAAAATAAACCGATTACATTGGCATTGTAATTTATTTTCCCCGAACATCATTGAGGTTGGGTGCCTCTTCATATGTAAAATGATTGTTTTTATTTCTTTTTCAGTGAAATTTAATTTCATAGGTTCCAAATATTTTTATTTGGTTGCTTCTATTTTTTCTCTTTAATGAGAGGTAATTTGAATATACTGTATATTTGGGGTATCTTCTCCCACAGCATCCTTCCAAACCAATTACTGTCCACACAGTCACTAAAAAATTTGTCAAGAACTTGTTGTCACAGGTCATCCACCACTCAAGACACTTGATATGAGGGCCATCTGCCATGCACAGCCTTACATCAAGAGCTCTGTACTGAGCTCTTTGCTCTCAACTTGTGGACCAGATAAAGGACAGGATGAGGATATCATTATTCCCTCACCTGCTGCACTCAAGCACATTGGTCACTGCTGAAACGTCATTGCCAAGCTAACAGACAACAGGCCTGGGATCTTCTCCTATGGTTTTCCCTAGTTTGCCACCAAGACATTTGATCTGGACCATGTCACCATCACCTTACCCTGAGAATTTTTTTTTTTTCTAAAATGAACCTGAAATACTGTATTTTTCTCCTTTTATGTCCAGGGAGAAACATCTCTAGTTTTCTAAGTCATAAAAAAAAGTTATAAATATGACGTTTGGGGCAAGAGATAGAAAATCAACATTTTGGGGCTTCTTTACACCACCACACTGCAAGCCACATGATCGGGCTTATAATCAATCAGCTGACCCCTGTACCTCACTGAACAGCTTTAAATCAGCTCCACACCCTTTAATTTACCTGACCCTGTATGAACTCAGAATCTGCCCCTGAAACCTGCACCTTCAAAAGTCAGGAGCTTCACGTTGATCCCAGCACTGAACATAGCTCTGGGCATACAGGCTGTGATCACTGATGGTGCAACAGATAAGTAAGTAAGACCTTTCTGCTGAGGTCAGGGGTGTGTAGACAGAAGGAAGAGGCTCGGATCTAAATGGAAGAAAGAAATTTAGGGAGAACTCTGGAGAGCTTGGGCACAGGGTGGAGTACAGGCAGCCATCAAAAATATCGCTGGTTTTATATGCTCCACATTCACAACCACCTGCCCTGTTTTCCAGGTTCAAACACTCACGCAGGCCTGTAGCGAGTAAACTGTCAGCCCAAGATTCAAACAAGGTATTTCTGAGTCCAGAATCCTACCTCTGGTGAAAACAAAGGCAGTCATACTGCAGACAGCATTCCACAGTGTCTGGCCACTGTGCCACCTGACCAGGCTGTAAGTTCACAATCGGATACTGATGGCAGACCTATGTCCCCTCTGTGAAGGGACACAGTTTGGGCCAGAGAGTCAGAGGTGTCTGGTGTATCTAATCCTGTATCCACCAAGTGTGCAGCAGATTGATGGAAAGGATGAAAAGCATATTTTCTCTCAATTCATGTTAGTTTATCGAAAGAATAGAGTTTTGTCTTAGTTAAGCAGAATACTTTTAAATAGCGTAGACAGCTCAAAACTGCTGTTTAGGGAACTGAAAACCAAGTCAGCCATGAACGGTGCTTTAAAATCCTTGGAAATCAGTAAGAGGTGAGGATTTGGTTTGGCATAGTGTTGAGTGCAGGAGTAAAGAAGCAGAGACATCACCTACCAAAAGGCACTGAAATCCCATGGCACCAATGGATCAGCCGCAGGGGCAGGGGTTTTGGGTGGAGGGTATTTCTCTCAAAATCTCCCAGGGCACTCACCCTTCTCTATGCCACCTCATTACTCGATTCACTTTTCCTTTCTCAATTTCCGGAACCCCTAGGGCAGCACTTCTTAAGATGGAGCCCCCAGAGACCACCTCTGCAGTCCAGATTTTTCATGGATCTTTACAAAGTCTCAACTGGAAGCCAGGTGACAAGCCCCCGGGTGTGCGGCTGGACCAGGAGTGCAGGGTAAAACTGGAGCCTTCAAGCACAACGAATGATCAGAAAGAAAAATGAAGGAAACAATCCTATTTACCATCACATCAAAATAAATAAATACCTGAGAACAAACCTACCTGAGGAGACAAAAGAACCATACTCCAAACACTATAAGATGCTGATTAAAGAAATTAAAAATGACACAAACAGGTGGAATGATACACTATATTCTTGGACTGAAAAAATCAATATTGTTAAAATACTCATATAACCGAAGACAATCCACAGATTAAATGCAATCCCTATCAAATGACCAATGGCATATTTCACAGAACTAGAATTAAAAAAAATGTAAGTTTGTATGAAAACACAAAGACCCCTAGTAGCCACACTAACCTTAAGAAAGAAAAATGGAGCTGGAGGTATCAGACGTCCTGACTTCTGGCCATACTACAAAGTTACAGTCCTGAAAACAACAGGGTACTGGCACAAAGCAGAAATATAGATCAATGGAGCAGAAAAGAAAGCCCAGAAGTAAACCCAATCACCTATGGTCAATTAATCTATGACAACAGAGGCAAGAATATACAATGGAGAAAAGACAGCCTCTTCAATAAGTGGTGCTGGGAAAACTGGACAGCTACATGTAAAAGAATGAAATTACAACATTCTTTAACATCATAGACAAAAATAATATTAAAATGAATTAAAGACCTAAATGAAAGAATAGATACTATAAAACTCCTAGAGGAAAACATAGGCAGAAGACACTTTGACATAAATTGCAGCAAAATCTTTTGGGATCCACCTCCTAGGGTAATGAAGGTAAAAACAAAAATAAACAAATGGAACCTAGTTGAACTGAAAATCTTTTGCACAACAACAGAAACCATAAACAAAATGAAAAGACAACTTGTGGAATGGGAGAAAATATTTGCAAACGATGTAACCCACAAGGGATTAAACTCCAAAATATACAAACAGTTTATGAAGCTCAATATAAAAAAAAAACTCAATGAAAAAAATTGCAGAAGCTCTAAATAGACATTTCTCCCAAGAAGACATACACATGGCCAACAGGCATACGAAAAGATGCTCAAAGTGCTAATTATGAGAAATGTAAATCAAAAGTACAATGAAGGGAGAAAATACAAGAAACGTTTAACAAGGACCTAGAAGAACTAAAGAGCAAGAAAACAATGATGAACAACACAATAAATGAAATTAAAGATTCTCTAGAAGGAATCAATAACAGAATAACTGAGGCAGAAGAACAGATAAGAGACCTGGAATATAAAATAGTGGAAATAACGACTGCAGAGCAGTATAAAGAAAAAAGAATGAAAAGAATTGAGGACAGTCTCAGAGACCTCTGGGACAATGTGAAACACACCCACATTCGAATTATAGGGGTCCCAGAAGAAAAAGACAAAAAAGAAAGGGACTGAGAAAATATTTCAAGAGATTATAGTTGAATACTTCCCTAATATAGGAAAGGAAATAGTCAGTCAAGTCCAGGAAGCACAGAGAGTCCCAAACAGGATAAATCCAAGGAGAAACAGGCCAAGACACATATTAATCAAACTACCAAAAATTAAATACAAAGAAAAAATATTAAAAGCAGCAAGGGAAAAGAAACAAATAACATACAAGGTAATCCCCTTAAGGTTAACAGCTGATCTTTCAGCAAAAACTCTGCAAGCCAGAAGGGAGTGGCAGGACATATTTAAAGTGATGAAAGGGAAAAACCTACAACCAAGATTACTCTACCCAGCAAGGATCTCATTCAGACTCAATGGAGAAATTAAAAGCTTTACAGACAAGCAAAAGCTAAGAGAATTCAGCACCACCAAACCAGCTTTACAACAAATGCTAAAGGAACTTCTCTAGGCAGGAAACACAAGAGAAGGAAAAGACCTACAAAAACAAACCAAAAACAATTAAGAAAATGGTAATAGGAACATACATATCTATAATTACCTTAAATGTAAATGGATAAAATGCTCCAACCAAAAGACATAGAGTGGCTGAATGGATACAAAAACAAGACCTGTATATATGCTGTCTGCAAGAGTCCCACTTCAGACCTAGGGACACAAAGAGACTGAAAGTGAGGGGATGGAAAAAGATATTCCATGCAAATGGAAATCAAAACAAAGCAGTAGTAGCAATTCCCATATCAGACAGAATAGACTTTAAAATAAAGACTATTACAAGGACAAAGAAGGACACTACATAATGATCAAGGGGTCAATCCCAGAAGATATAACAATTGTAAACATTTATGCACCCAACATAGGAGCACCTCAGTACATAAGGCAAATGCTAACAGCCGTAAAAGGGAAAGTCGACAGTAACACAATAATAGTAGGAGACTTTAACAACCCACTTTCACCAACAGACAGATCAACCAAAATGAAAACAAATAAAAAACACAAGCTTTAAATGATACATTAAAAAAGATGGACTTAATTGATATTTATAGGACATTCCATCCAAAAAACAACAAAATACACTTCCTTCTCAAGTGCTCATTGAACATTCTCCAGAATAGATCATATCTTGGGCCACAAATCAAGCCTTGGTAAATTTAAGAAATTGAAATTGTATCAAGTATCTTTTCTGACCACAATGCTATGAGACTAGATATCAATCACAGGAAAAAATCTGTAAAAATACAAACACATCGAGGCTAAACTAACCAAGAGATCACTGAAGAAATCATAGGGGAAATCAAAAAATACCTAGAAACTAATGACAATGAAAACACGATGGCCCAAAAGCTATGGGATTCAGCAAAAGCAGTTCTAAGAGGGAAGTTTATAGCAATACAATCCTACCTCAAGAAACAAGCAAAATTTCAAATAAAAAACCTAACCTTATACCTAAAGCAATTAAAGAAAGAAGAACAAAAAAAATCCTCAAAGTAAGCAGAAGGAAAGAAATCATAAAGATCAGATCAGAAATAAATGAAAAAGAAGTAAAGGAAACCATAGCAAAGGTCAATAAAACTAAAAGCTGGTTCTTTGAGAAGATAAACAAAATTGATAAACCATTAGCCAGCCTCATCAAGAAAAAAAGGGAGAAGACTCAAATCAAGAGAATTAGAAACAAAAAAGGAGAAGTAACAATGGACACTGTAGAATTACAAAGGATCATGAAAGATTACTACAAGCAACTATATACCAATATAATGGACAAACTGGAAGAAATGAATAAATTCTTAGAAAAGCACAACTCTCCGAGACTGAACCAGGAAGAAATAGAAAATATAAACAGACCAATCACAAGCACTGAAATTGAAAGTGTGTTTAAAACTCTTCCAACAAATAAAGGCCCAGGACCAGATGGCTTCACACACGAATCTTATGAAACATTTAGAGAAGAGCTAACACCTATCCTTCTCAAACTCTTCCAAAATATTGCAGAGGGAGGAACACTCCCAAACTTATTCTACGAGGCCACCATCACCCTGATACCAAAACCAGTAAAAGATGTCACAAAGAAAGAAAACTACAGGCCAATATCACTGATGAACAGAGATGCAAAAATCCTCAACAAAAAACTAGCAAACAGAATCCAACAGTATATTAAAAGGACCATACACCATGATTAAGTGGGGTTTATCCCAGGAATGCAAAGATTCTTCAATACATGAAAATCAATCAATATGATATACCATATTAACAAACTGAAGGATAAAAACCATATTATAATCCCAATAGATGCAGAAAAAGCTTTTGACAGAATTCAACACCCATTTATGATAAACACTGTCCAGTAAGTAGGCATAGAGGGAACTTACCTCAACATTATAAAGGCCATATATGACAAACCCACAGCCAACATCATTCTCAATGGTGAATAACTGAATCCATTTCCTCTAAGATCAGGAACAAGACAAGGTTGCCACTCTCACCACTATTATTCAACATAGTTTTGGAAGCTTTAGCCACGGCAGTCAGAGATGAAAAAGAAATAAAAGGAATCCAAATCAGAAAAGAAGAAGTAAAATTCTCACTGTTTGCAGATGACATGATACTATACATAGAGAATCCTAAAGATGCTACCAGAAAACTACTAGAGCTAATCAATGAATTTGGTAAAGTAGCAGGATAGAAAATTAATGCAGAGAGCTCTCTTGCATTCCTATACACTAATGAAGAAAAATCTGAAGGAAAAATTAAGGAAACACTCCCATATATCATTGCAACAGAAAGAATAAAATACCTAGGAATAAAGCTACCTAAGGAGACAAAAGACCTGTGTGCAGAAAACTATAAGACACTGATGAAAGAAATTAAAAATGATACAAAAAGATGGAGAGATATGCCATTTTCTTGGATTAAAAGAAGCAACATTGTGAAAATAACTATACTACCCAAAGCAATCCACAGATTCAATGCAATACCTATCAAACTACCAATGACATTTTCCACAGAACTAGAACAAAAAATTTCACAATTTGTATGGAAACACAAATGACCCCAAATAGCCAAAGCAATCTTGGGAAAGAAAAACGGAGCTGGAGGAATCAGGCTCCCTGACTTCAGACTATACTACAAAGCTACAGTAATCAAGACAGTATGGTACTGGCACAAAAACAGAAATATAGATCAATGGAACAGGAGAGAAAGCCCAAAGATATACCCATGCACATATGGTCACCTTATCTTTGATAAAGGAGGCAAGAATATACAATGGAGAAAACACAGCCTCTTCAATAAGTGGTGCTGGGAAAAATGGAGAGCTACATTTAAAAGAATGAAATTGGAACACTCCTTATCACCATACACAAAAATAAACTCAAAATGGATTAAATACCTAAATGTAAGGCCAGACACTATAAAACTCTTAGAGGAAAACATAGGCAGAACACTCTCTGACATAAATCACAGCAAGATCCTTTTTGACCCACCTCCTAGAGAAATGGAAATAAAAACAAAAATAAACAAATGGGACCTAATGAAACTTAAAAGCTTTGGCACAGCAAAGGAAACCATTAACAAGATGAAAAGACAACCCTCAGAATGGGAAGATATTTTGCAAATGAAGCAACTGACAAAGGATTAATCTCCAAAATATACAAGCAGCTCATGCAGCTCAACATCACAAAGACAAACAATGCAATCCAAAAATGGACAGAAGACCTGAATAGACATTTCTCCAAAGAAGATATACAGATTGCCAACAAACACATGAAAGGATGCTCAACATCACTAATCATTAGAGAAATGAAAATCAAAACTACAATGAGATATCATCTCACACCGGTTAGAATGGCCATCATCAAAATATCTACAAACAATAAATGCTGTAAAGGGTGTGGAGAAAAGGGAACCCTTTTGCACTGTTGGTGGGAATGTAAATTGATACAGCCTCTATGGAGAACAGTAAGGAAGTTCCTTAAAAAACTAAAAATAGGGTCTTCCCTGGTGGCAGAGTGGTTGAGAGTCTGCCTGCCAATGCAGGGGAGATGGGTTCGAGCCCTGGTCTGGGAAGATCCCACATGCCGCGGAGCAACTGGGCCCGTGAGCCACAATTACTGAGCCTGCGCGTCTGGAGCCTGTGCTCTGCAACAGGAGAGGCTGCGATGGTGAGAGGCCCGCGCACCGCGATGAAGAGTGGCCCCCACTTGCCACAACTAGAGAAAGCCCTCACACAGAAACGAAGACCCAACAAAGACATAAATAAATAATTAATTAATTAATTTTAAAAAAAACAACTAAAAAGAGAACTACGATAGGACCCAGCAGTCCCGCTACTGGGCATATACCCTGAGAAAACCATAATTAAAAAAGAGTCATGTACCACCATGTTCATTGCAGCACTATTTACAATAGAAAGGACAGGGAAGCAACCTAAGTGTCCACTGACAGATGAATGGATAAAGAAGATGTGGCACATATATACAATGGACTATTATTCAGCCATAGAAAGAAGCGAAATTGAGTTATTTGTAGTGAGGTGGATGGAACTAAAGTCTGTCATACAGAGTGAAGTAAGTCATAAAGAGAAAAACAAATACTGTATGGTAACACATATATATGGAATCTAAAAAAAAAAAGGTTCTGATGAACCTAGGGGCAAGACAGGAATAAAGACGCAGACATAGAGAATGGACTTGAGCACACGGGGTGGGGGAAGGGTAAGCTGAGACGAAGTGAGAGAGTAGCACTGACATGTATACACTACCAAATGTAAAATAGTTAGCTAGTGGGAAGCAGCCGCATAGCACAGGAGAGCAGCTTGGTGCTTTGTGACCACCTAGTTGGGTGGGATAGGGAGGGTGGGAGGGGGACGCAAGAGGGAGGTGATATGGGGATATATGTATAAGTATAGCTGATTCACCTCGTTATACACCAGAAACTAACACAACATTTTAAAGCAATTATAGTCCAATAAAGATGTTAAAAATGAATTAATTAATTTAAAAAAGAAACAAAGGATACATGCACCCCAATGTTCACTGCAGCACTATTTACAATAGCCAAGACATCAAAGCAACATGAATGTCCATTGACAGAAGAATGGACAAAGAAGATGTGGTATACTACTCAGACATAAAAAAATGAAATAATGCCATTTGCAGCAACATGGATTGACCTAGAGATAAACATACTAAGTAAAGTAAGTCAGACAGAAAATAACAAATACCATATGATATCACTGGTATGTTGAACCTAAAAAAAATGATACACATGAACTTATTTACAAAATAGAAGCCAACTCACAGATAAAGAAAACAAAGTTATGGTTACCAAAGGGGAAAGGTGGGAGGGAGGAATATAGTATATTAACTATACTTCAATAAAAAATATAAAAAATAAATTGCATTAAAAAAGTTATATGAGTACAAGGATAGTTTGGAAAAGGAGTAATTTTTCACTGCAGAAGATTTGCCTTAACATTATACTTTAACTGGTGATGTCTGTTGTAATGCACCATATGTTTCAGAATGTTATTGATAATTTGTTGATTGAATCAAAATTATTTTTTAAACAGTATAATACACTCCATAATTGACTGTTTCACCAGGCTGTACTCAGTGCTCGAGAATTCATTCATTTTTCATAACCAAAGTTTTATACCATTTGAACAGCATCCCCCATATCTCCCACCGCAACTTCCTGACAATCAAGATTCCAGTCTATACGTTACACCAAGTGCACTTAACAGGCATATACAGAACATTTCATCCAACAACCTGTTCTCATGGAACATACTCCAGGATAGGTCATATCATAAAACACAAATACATCTTAGTAAATTTAAGAAGATCAAAATCATATCAACTGTCTGGACACAATGATACAGAACTAGAAATCAACAAGAGTCTATCTGGAAAATCTACAAAAATGTGGAAACTAAACAGTACACTTCCAAAAAATCAATGGGTCAAAAAAGAAATCAAAAGTGAATTAAAAGGACTTCTGTGGTGGTGCAGTGCTTAAGAATCCGCCTGCCAATGCAGCGGACACGGGTTCGAGCCCTGGTCCGGGAAGATCCCACATGACGCGGAGCAGCTAAGCCCATGCGCCACAACTACTGAAGCCCATGCACCTAAAGCCCGTGCTCCACAACAAGAGAAGCCACCGCAATGAGAAGCCCACACACTGCAATGAAGAGTAGTGCCTGCGCACCACAGCGAAGAGTAGCCCCCACTCACCACAACTAGAGAAAGCCTGCATGCAGCAACAAAGACCAAACACAGCCAAAATTAAATAAATTAAAATTTTTAAAGTGAATTAAAAGAAACCCTCAAAACAAATGAAAATGGAAACACAACCTACTGAAACCTATGGGATGCTGCAAAAGCAGTTCAGAGAGGAAAGTTTACAGCCATAAGTGCATATGACAAGAAATTAGAAAGCGCCTAAATTATCTAACTCTACACTTCAAGGAACTAGAAACAGAAGAAATGTTTCCCAAAGTTAGCAGAGGGAAGGATACAATAAAGACTAGAGTGGAAATAAATAAAATAGATAAAAGAAAGTCAATAGAAAGGATCAACGAAATAAAAGCTGGATTTTCAAAACCATAAAATTCACAAACTTTCAGCTAGGTTAGGAAAAAAGAGAGAAGACAAAATGAGAAATGAAAGAGGAGACATTACCACTGATACGACAGAAATACAGGATCATAAGGGATTACTATGAACAAATATATGCCAACAAATTAGATATCCTAGAAGAAACTGGTAACTCCTAGAAACACACTACCTACCAAGACTGAATCAAGAAGAAATAGAAAATCTAAACAGACTGATAACAAGGGATTGAATCCATAATCAAAAAACACCCAACACAGAAAACGGAAGGACCAGATGACTTTATTGGTAAATTCTACCAAGCCAATGAAGAAAAATTAATACCAGTAATAACTCTTCCAAAAAACTGAAGAGAAACGAATACTTCTCAACTTGTTCTATGAGGCCAGCATTTCCAAAACACCAAAGTCAAATAAAGACTCTGTAAGAAAAGAAAACTACAGGTCAATAAAACTGATTAACATAAATGCAAAAATTCTGAACAAAATATTAACAAATCAACTTCAACAACACATTAAAAGGATCATACACTGTGACCAAGTGGGATTTATTACTGAGATGTAATAATGTTTCAACATACACAAATGAATAAGTGAGATACATCACATTAAAAGAGTAAAAATAAAAAACACATGATCATTTCAATACATGCAGAAAAAGCAATGGACAAAATGCTATCCTTTTATGATTAAAAACTCTGAACAGATTGAGTATGGGGGGAATGTACCTCAACATAATTAAGGCCATATGTAACAAGCCCATAGCTAACGTCATACTCATTGGTAAAAAGGTAAAAGCTATTTTTCTAAGGTCAAGAACAAGAAAGTCATGCCCACTTAATCAATCTTATTCAACATAGTACTGGCAGTGTTAGCTGGAGCAATTAGGCAAGACAAAGAAAGGTGTCCAAATAGGAAAGGGAGAACTAAAATTATCATTATTTGAAGAGGGTATGATTTTGTATATAAAAAGTCCCAAGGAATTCACCAAAAAGTTGTAACTGATCAACAAAGTATGTAAAATTGCAGTATATAAAATCAACATACATCATCAGTTGTATTTCTACACACAGATAGTAAAACGTCTGAAAAAAGAAAACAATCTAATTGACAACAGCATCAAAAATAATAAAATATTTAGAAATAAATTTGACAAAGTTGTTGAAAAGTCTCTACTTTGAACACTGTAAGACATTGATAAAATAAATTGAAGTCACTAAAAAATGGAAAGGTATCCTATGTTCATAGATTGGAGGGATTTCTAAGACCAAAAGTCCTTAACACCATCTGTAGATTCTAACAATATCTCTCAAAAATCCAATGACGTTCTCCACAGAAATAAAAAATCAAGTCTAAACTTTCTATGGAACCAGAGAAAATCTGAATAGCCAATACAGTCCTGAGAAAGAAGAACAAAACCTGAGGCATCACAATTCCTAATTTCAAACTATACTACAATCTATATTAATTAAAACAGTATAGTGCTGGCATCAAAATAGACACCCAGACCAATGCAACAGAACAGAGAGCCCAGAATTAAACCCCTAGATGTAAGGTTAACTAATTTTTGACAAGGTAGGCAAGAACAACCATAGAGAAATAATAGTGTCTTCAATAAATGGTGTTAGAAAACCTGGATAAGCACAAGCAAAACAGAAATTTGAACCCCTATCTTACATCAGGCAAAAGAATTAACTCAAGATGGATCAAAGACTTGAACCTAAGAACTGATACCATAAAAGTCTTAAAAGAAAGCATAAAAAACTCTTCCACATTGGTTTTGATGATTATTCTTTTAATATGATGCCAAAAGCGCAAACAACAAAAGCAGAAATCCACAACCAAGAAGAAATCAAACTTAAAGCTTCTAGGGCCTTCCCTGGTGGTCCAGTGGTAGAGAATCTGCCTTACAATTCAGGTGACACGGGTTTGATCCCTGGTAGGGGAACTAAGATCTCATATGCTGCAGGGAAACTAATCCCGTGCATCACAATTACTCAGCTCACCCGCCTCAATTAGAGAGCCTGCGTGGCACAAACTACAGAGCCCACGCACCGTGGATCCTGCACAACACAACTACAAAGAGAGAAAAAAAGAAAAACCTGCACACCACAGCTAGAGAGAAGCCTGCACACCGCAACGAAGAGCCCGCATGCTGCAACTAAGACCCAACGCAGCCAAAAAAAATAAATAAAATGCATGAATAAATAATAAATAAAGCTTTAAAAAAAGCTACTGTACAGGGCTTCCCTGGTGGCACAGTGGTTGAGAATCTGCCTGCCAATGCAAGCGACATGGGTTCGAGCCCTGGTCTGGGAAGATCCCACATGCCGCGGAGCAACTAGGCCCGTGAGCCACAACTACTGAGCCTGCACGTCTGGAGCCTGTGCTCCGCAACAAGAGAGGCCACGATAGTGAGAGGCCCGCGCACTGCAATGAAGAGTGGCCCCCGCTTGCCGCAACTAGAGAAAGCCCTCGTACAGAAACGAAGACCCAACACAGACAAAAAATAAATAAATTAATTAATTTTTTAAAAAGCTACTGTACAACATTATAGACAATCAACAAAATGAAAAGTAAACCTACCAAATGGGAAAAAAAATGCAAACCATAGGTTGGATAAGGGGCCTGTAATCAAAATACATTTTTTAAAAAACTCATAAAAGGCCACAAGAAATCAAACAATTCAATGTATGAATGGGCAAAGGAAACAGATTATTTTTTCAAAAAAGACATATTGATGGCCAATAGGTATTCAAAAATGTACTCAACATGACTAATCATCAGTACAATGCACATAAAAACCACAATGAGATATTATCTCACACCTGTTAGAATGGCTATCATCAAAAAGATGAGAAAATAAGCGTTGGTGAAGATGTTGACAAGAGAACACTTGTGAACTGTTAGTGGGGATATAATTTCACGGCAACTATGGAAAACAATATGAAGGTTGCTCAGAAAAGTTAAAAATAGATCTGTTACATTATCCAGCAATTCCATTTCTGGGTATTTATCCAAAAAAATAAAAAGCACTTACTTGAAAAGAAATATGCACCCCCCATATTTCTTGCAGCATTATCCACAATAGCCAATATATGGAATCAACCTAAGTTCCTATCAAAAGATGAATGGATAAGAAAGATATGATATCTATATCTATATATTTATCTATGTTTACATACACACAATGGATATTATTTAGCCCTTAGAAAGAAGGAAATTCTACCGTTTTTCACATTGATGTACCTTGGCTAAATTATGCTGATATAAGTCAAAAAGAGAAAGACAAATACTATGTGATATCCTTTACATATGGAAATAAAAAGAAGCCAAACTTATAAAGAGTAGAATGTGGGTCACAAGGGGCTGGGGTGTGGGGAATAAGAGAGAGGTTGTTTAAGGATACAAGCTTTTAACTAATAGTAAATAATTCCTAAAGATCTGATGCACACAATAGTCAATATAGACCATGGTATTGTATTATAATCGTCAAACTTGCTAAGAGACTAGAACTTAATTTTTCTAACCATAATAAAGAAATAATAATTTGTGACATGATAGAGGTGATAGCTACTGCTACAATGGCAAAGCATAACATTTAAATGTAGCAAAGCACCATTAAATCCAAGTAATATTTTACTGTAAATATAAGAAAAAAGAAAAAAAAAGAAAAAGAAAAAAGAAATGCAATAAGCATAATCAATATATAAACAGATCAAGCAAAATAAATTTTCTGTAAGTCAGAAGACAGTAAGTTAAATATATCCACTCAGAGGAGAACAAAGAAAAAAAGAGTGAAGAAGGATTTTGTGATCTATAGGATATCATCAAAAGAAACCTTCTGTGAATTATGGAGTCTTAAAAGGAAAAGATATAGAGAGAAGGCTTATTTAAAGAAATAGAGAACTTTCATAATCAGGGAGAGATTTGGATATCCAAGTTCATGAAGCTCATAGGGCACCAAACTAAAAAAAAGGAAGAAAAGAAAGAAAAACATTCCCCAAAACACATTATAGTAAAACTGTCAACAATCAAAAACAAAGAATCTGAAAAGTAGCAAGAGGAGAGAAGCTTGTAACTTACAGGAGAAACCTCATAAGGTTATCAGTTGATTTCTCAGCAGAAACCTCACAGGCCAGGAGAGAGTGGGATAATACATTCAAATTACTCAATGAAAAAAAAACTGCCAACAAAGAATATCCTCTCCATCATAATTGTCCTTCTTAAATGAAGAGATTAAAAACGCTCCCAAAAAGCTGAGACAGTTCATAATCACTATATCTGTGTTAAAACAATTCTAAAAGAGTTCCTCAAGCTACAATAAAAGTAAACTAAATAGTACCATGAAAACATATGAGAATACACGAGACTTGTAAACATAAGTATATAGTTAAGGTAAGAATACTTTTAATAATGTGTTATGGTGGTGTGTTACCTGGTTAACTTTAGTATAAAAGTTAAAGTATGTGATTATTAAAATAACTGCAGCTATAATAATTTGAATGTATAAACAATATACAAAGAGGTAAGTTGTAACACCATATACAAAAATTCATGGATGGGAGTAAAAGTGTAGTTTTGTGTTTGTGTCATGGAATTATATTATTATCAACATAAAATAGCCTGTTAAATTTGTAAGATGTTTTCTGTATGCCTCATGGAGCCACAGAGCAAAAATCTTATAGTAGACTCAGAAAACATAAAGAGAAGGGAATCATAACATACCACTACAGAATATCACTAATTCACAAAGAAAGGCAGCAACAGTGGAAGGAACAAGAAACAACAAAAAACCCAGAAAACAATAAGATGGCATTGGTAAGTCCTTAACTGTAAGTAATTACTGTAAACATAAATGTATTCAATTCTTTAGTCAAAAGTCATAGATTGGCTAGACAGATAAAAATACAAGATCGAACTATATGCTGGCTATCAGAGACTCAATTCAGAGTTAAAAACACAAATAAGCTCAAATTGAAGCTCTGGTACAAGATATTCCATACAAGTGGAAACCAAAAGAAACCAGTGGTAGCTAGAGTTATACCAGACAAAATAGACTTTAAGCCTAAAGCTGCAACAAGAAAAAATAAATAAGGTCATTATATAATGATAATGCTTTCAATTTATCAAGACAAAAATCAAAAATAAATATGCACCCAACAGTGGAGGATCTTAATATATTAAGCAAACACTAACAGATTGGAAGAGACAAATAAACAATACTAAAAAAAAAAGTGTAGGGATCTTTAATACCCAACTTTCAACAATGAATAGGTCATCCAAAAAGAAAATCAATAAGGAAGTACCAAACCTGAGTTGTATATTAGACCAAATGGACTGAACAGACAAAAACAGAACAGTCCATCCAACAGCAGCAGAATACATATTCTTCTCAAGTGCACATTGAACATTCTCCAGGACAGATCATGTGATGGGTCACTAAACAAGTCTTCGTAAATTTAAGAAGACTGACATCATACTAAGTATTTTTTCAACCATAATGGTAAGAAACCAGAAATGAACAGGACAGAATCTGGAAAATTTACAAATATGTGGAAATTAAACAACATGATCCTAAATAATCAATGGGCCAAAGAAAAAAATAAAAAATAAAAAGACCAGGGGCTTCCCTGGTGACACAGTAGTTAAGAATCTGCCTGCCAATGCAAGGAACATGGGTTCGAGCCCTGGCCCGGGAAGATCACACATGCCACGGAGCAACTAAGCCTGTGAGCCAAACTACTGAGCCTACATGCCACAACTACTGAAGCCCGCACGCTTAGAGCCCGTGCTCTGCAACAAGAGAAGCCACCGCAATGAGAAGCCCGCACCCTGCAACAAAGAATGGCCCCCACTCACCGCAACTAGAGAAAGCCCGCTCACAGCAAAGATGACCCAACACAGCCAGAAATAAAAACAAATAAATAAATAAATTTATTTTAAAAATAAATAAAAAGACTGAATCATGAAGAAATGAAACAATCTGAACAGACCAAATTACTATTAAGGAGATTGCATCAGTTCTTAGAAACCTTCCAACAAAAAAATACCAAGACTAGATGGATTCACAGGTGAATTCTAACAGACCTTTAAAGAATAATTAATATGAACCATTTTTAATTGGGTAAATCAAATAAATCTATTTGTGGGTGATACACTTTGTATATTATAAATACACTAGGGGAGACATACCCACAATGATATAAAATTAGAGCTATTGGTTCTTAATCTCTGATTTCTTTGAAAAATTATTTATCATTTGAGTTGAGTTTTATTTCATAAATTAAACACAGTTGAGCATACATTAATAATGAGATTCTTGTAAACTTTTTTGAAAATACAAAGAAGTGATAAAGAAGACCATGTCTGTTACCTGAGTATGGAGTACAATGGAAACTTACAAGAACAAGTCTTGACCAATTACAACCTCCACTTGAAAAGCCAATATCTTTAATAAACAAAGGTGACAATGTTCATTTTCCAAAGAAAACTACAAGCCAAAAAAAAAAAAACAGAAAAACAAAACTCAGAAGAAATGGGATTTTCCAGATTTACCTTGATGGTTTATGCACATTTTCTCAGTGAATCACACCAGACATTTACTAAAGATAAAATATATGAACTTCATAATGGAGGAATCTTGCAGAAAGCAACTGAACCAGTAAACATCAGGTGTAATGGGACAAATGATTATCAGGTGACTGAAGCTCACAAGAAACATTATCACTACTGTGGTACTCTGGGTGAAAATACATAAGAAAATCATAATCTGAAACTATCACAAAAAAATGTCAGTTTTATGGAAATTTCAGTCCACATATACCTCTCATGTTCCCTGACTGTTACACTGTATTTAAATAGTCTTTCTTATCAACATATAGAGCAAATCTCTCCTAATTACTTTTTCTCCCAGAACCTTGAGTTATCTGGGCCACTAATGCCATCACACTTAAAAGAGCATTTTCTTAATCCTGCTGTGATAAGCTGATGTTTCTGTTGTATTCAGATGTACATTAATCATTCCACTTTCCCTTCTTCACTAATATCCAGCATCTGAAATTATGCCGTAGGGCATTTTGGATATTACTGCCTTCCCATGTTGATCTTTCACAAAGAGAATCAATTCAATAGTTGAATGTCATTTATTCATAGTGAGAATTCTCCATGCTCTGTAGGGAGCCTGGATGCAGACAATGGGGAAAAGGCTCTGGATCACAGGGGAGAGGTATTCTAAAGAGTGGACTTTGACTATCATAAGAAGGAAAAAAAGTAAGTAGTTGAAAACAACTTTGCAAGGCAGGAACATCAGAAGTAGAAAATTAAAGTTTTTTAGTTTCGCAATCCATGAAATTTCAGGAGGAAAAGCAGACACAGCCTCTGACCCAGGACAGAACAGTCACCTGAGAAGCTGCCATTCCCTCCTCAAGTTCTTCCTGCTTTGGTCGTTTTCTCTTGGACATTATGTTGAGGAACCACATAAGCATGTTGAGAATATGCCTTCAGCACAATCAGCACAGCTCCTTCACCTGTTCCCACCACAGCCACAGACAAAAGGACCTTGAAACGCTGAAATGCCAACCTCTTGAAAAAGAGAGATTCAGGAACGATGAGCCCCTGAATGGAGACCAAACTGTGATCTTTTTCTTTCCTATCTACACATACTCTTCCCTCAGATGCCCAAAAACCCTGCTACAGCACAGAGTAAGTGGACTATAATGCCCTGCCCCTTCCAGTCCCATGTAGAGAAGACACCAATGCCTCCCCAAAGGAAGAAAGACCAAAGACTGGAAGCAACTCTCACCGGTTACCCAGCAGCCCTCGGGCTTAAACCTGGCCTCACCTTAGAATCACCTGGAGTTAAAACAACACGGATGCTCCCACCCAGATCAACAGACAGACTCTGTGGGGAGGGCACAGATGATGTTATTTCTAAATACTCATCGTGTAGTACTAATGGGAAACTGCATGGGAACCACATAGCAAACATTTCTTCTGCAGCTTCAAAGTGCATACAAATTTTGGGGGAATCAGGGTCCCACTCTAAGTTATGATCCTCCTGTGGGGCTGATGACATGGCATCTTTAACAAGTTTTTTGTTGGAGCAGATGTTACTCCCTCAGACCCGCATTCAACAGCACTGAGCTAGAGATATTAGGCATAGCACACCTGAGACCACTGCATAGCGTGAAGGTTTGGGGTAAGAACTTCCAGAAGTGCAGGTTCCCTGGGCCTGATTCCTAGGGGCTGAGCTCTTCCTGGAATGGGTGTGGCCTTGCTGTTGCCTAGGGTAGATGCTGCTGTGTTGGTGGAAATCACATGGTAGGTTTAGGGATGTGTGAGGGGTCACCTTTAGAAATCTACCGAAAGGTACCCTTAGTCCTCAGGTCCTCTAGCTCCCTCTCCTCTCAGGGCCCACTTGACCCACAGGACTTCCCGGAGGCAGAGCATGACCACCAGTCCTCAGGTGAGCTGAGACTCCATACCCCAAAAGATGCAGAGCACAAAGTTGTTTACAACACAGATTTGTTTGAAAATAAACCAAAGGCAGCGATGGAGGGTGGATTAACATTTTGGGTTGGGAATGGACAGAAACCTTTGAAAATAATGACATGAATGCACATCTGATGATTAATAAAAAAAGTCGTGATCTATATTAAGTAATAAAGCACATTATAAATGAATCAACAGATCAGAATAATTTGCTTACTGTGTGTGTTATGAATTGTAGAGTCACAGTTTGTTCTCCTGACCCCCACTTTATACTTTCTCACATCTTTAAAGAGCATTAATTAAATAAAAATTAGAGAAAAGCATATCTACTTTTTCAAATATTCTTTGAGAATACTGAATCATTTAAAATTTTTATTTTATTCTTTTCTAAAAATTAAATTTTTATACAATTTAAAAAGTTTACTTTTCATTTAGTTATTATAAAATATTGGCTATTTTCCCTGTTTTGTAAAATACATCCCCACCCACAGCCAATATTTGTACCTCCCACTTCCCAACCCCTATATTGCTCCTCCACGCTCCCCAGTGGTAACCACTAGTTTGTTCTATATATCTGTGAGTTTGCTTTTTTGTTATATTTACTGATTTGTTGTACTTTTTAGATTCCACATATATGTGATATCACACAGTACTTGCCTTTCTCTGTCTGACTTATTTCACTTAGCATAATGCCCTCCAACTCCACCCATGTTGCTGAAAATGGAAAAATTTTATGTTTTTTATGGCTGAGTTGGATGGCATTGTGTGTATATATATCACATCTTCTTTATCCATTCATCTGTTGATGAACACTTAGCTTGCTTCCATATCTTGGCAGCTGTAAAAAATGCCACTATGAACATTGAGATGCATGTATCTTTTTGAATTAGTGTTTTGGGGTTGTTTTTGTTATCCACCCAGGAGTGGAATCGCTGGGTCATATGGTAGTTCTATTTTTAGTTGTGGAATCTTTTAATATATGCCAATAAGTGTTTCATGCTCCACTTACCAATGTAAATATTTAAATTTTAAGCGATTATTTAAAAAGCCATCTAGGTTCATAGCAAAAGTGAAAACATGATGGAGATTTCCCATATGCTTCCTGCTCCCACACAGGTATAGGCCCCTCATGCTCAACACCCCACAAAAGAGTGGTACTTTTGTACCGTCAATGGATCTACATTGATACATCATACTTGTTCAAAGACCACAGTTTACCTTATGGCTCTTCCTTAGTGATGTACATTCTGTGGGAATGGACAAATGCATAATGACAAGACTCCATCATTATATCAATAGTATTATACAGATTATTTTAATTTTCCTGAGAATTCTCTAGACTTAAGCTATTCATTGCCCATCTCTGCCACCCTGAGCAACCATGACCTTTTAACTGTCTTATACATATGTCTTTAACATAATATCATATCTTTGGAATCATATATCTTGTACCATTTTCATACTGGTTTCTTTCACCTTATAATATGCATTTAAGAATTCCAGCCACTATGGAAAAGAGTTTGGAGATTCCTTAAAAAACTAAAAGCTACCATATGATCTAGCAATTCCACTACTTGGTATAAATCTGAAAAAAACAAAAACACTAATTTGAAAGGATATTTACACCCCTATGTTGATAGCAACACTATTTACAGTAGCCAAGACACTGAAAAAATCCAGGTTACCATCAACAGACTATTGACTTAAGAAGATGTGGTAGGGACTTCCCTGTTGGCACAGTGGTTGAGAATCCACCTGCCAATGCAGGGGACACGGGTTTGAGCCCTGGTCTGAGAAGATCCCACATGCCGTGGAGCCACTGGGCCCGTGAGCCACAACCACTGAGCCTACGTGCCACGACTGCTGAGGTCCACGTGCCTAGAGCCCCTGCTCTGCACCAAGAGAAGCCACCGCAAGGAGAAGACCACACACCATGACAAAGAGTGGCCCCCGCTTGCCGCAACTAGGGAAAGCCCGCACGCAGCCACAAAGACACAATGCAGCCAGAAATTAATTAATTAATTAATTAATTTTTAGAAAAAGATGTGGTTTATGTACCTGTATAATGGAATATTACTCAGCCATAAAAAAGAATAAAATAATGCTACTTAAAGCAACATGGATGGACCTAGAGAACATTACACTTAATGAAATAAGACAGAGGAAGACAAATGCTATATGATCACTTATAGGTGGGATCTAAAAAAAATACATAAATTTATATACAAAAGAGAAACACTCACAGACATAGAAAAAAACTTATAGTTACCAAAGGGAAAGGGAGGGGCAGAGGAACAAATTAGGGTATGGAATTAACATATACAAACTATTATACATAACATAGATAAGCAACAAGGATTTACTGTATAGCACAGGGAATTTTATTCAATATCTTGTAATAACCCATAATGGAATGGAATCTGAAATAAAAATCAGTATGCTGTACAACAGAAACTAACATTATTTTAAATCATTTATACTTCAAAAGAGAAAAAAAGAATTTCCCATATATTTTTATGGCTTGATAGCTTACTTTTTTAGTGCTGAATATTATTCCATTCCCAGAATATACTAGAGTATATTTTTCCATTCATCTACTGAAGGACAGCTTGGTTTCCTTCACATTTTGGCAATATTGAATAAAGGTGCTAAAAATATCCATATGCAGATTTTGTATGGACAAATGTTTTTAACTCCTTTCAGTATACATCCATGAGAACACTTTCTGGATTGTAGAGTATGTTCAATGTTGTAGAAAGTGTCAATCTGTCTTCCAAAGTAGCTCTATTATTTTTCATTTCCACCAGCAACGAACGATAGTTCCTATTGCTCCCCATCCTCTACAGCATTTGTTGCTGTCATTGTTCCACATTTTGGCCAGTCTAAGAGTTACGTAGTGGTATATCATTGTATTTTTAATTTCCATTTTAATGACAGCATGTAATCTGGATTATTCTTCCATATACTTACATGGAAAGTGTCTGTATTCTCTGGTGAGGTGGCTGTAAATTGTGTTGGTCCACTTTTTAACTGAGCTGCTTTTCTTATTATTTTTCTACACAATCTGTATTTTATTTCTTTTCTGGCCTTATTGCATGAGCAAGGGACATCCTTGATTTTTAACTGAATTTAGTGGGAAAGTTTCATGTTTCTTACCACTAAGCACAATGTGAGGTGAAGGTTTTTGTAGATTTTTGTTATCAACTTGAGAAATCTCCTATTTCTATGTTACTGAGAGTTTTCATGAAGAATGAGTGTTGGATTTTTTTAAAAAGTCTTCTGCATCTATTGATATAATAATATAGTTTTCTTCTTTAGGTTGTTAATATGATGGCTGTAATTATTTGATTTTAGAATGTGGAACAGGCCTTGCATACCTGGGATAAATCCTTCTCATTCATGGTATACAAATCTGTCAAAACATTGTTGGATTCAATTCGTTAATATTTTTTGAGGATTTTTGCATCTATGTTCTGGAGAGATATTGGTCAGTAGTTTTCTTTACTATTCATATTTTTGTCTCAGTTCACACGTTGTGTTTTTGGTGTCAGACATTCATTTGAGGAAATTTTCAGTCATTTAAAAAATATTTTCTGTTTTCTATCTTCTTCTCTTGCTATACCCATTATGTATATGTCATAGCATTCTTAGTTGTTCCACAATTATTGATTATTAGGTCCTGTTGGTTTCTTTCCAGCCCATTTTCTCTTTTGTTTTGAGATTTGAAGGTTTCTCTTGATAGATATTCAAGCTCAGGGTTATTTATCCTCAGCCAGCTCTTTGGCTGCTAAAATGAAATACCAAAGACTTGGTAGTTTATAAACAACAGAATATTTTATTCTCATAATGGCTGAGGTGCTGTTCGTAACTAAGGCCCTGATGCTGGTCCTAACTAGATGCTGATGCTGTCCCTAATGTAGGCGCTGATGCTGTCCCTAATGTAGGCCCTGATGCTGTCAATAACTAAGGTCCTGACACTATCCCTAGCTAATGTCCTGACTCTGGTCCTAAGACCATGACGCTGTCTCTAATTCTCTAAGTCTGTCTTTAACTAATGGCCTAACTTTTTCCCTAATTATGCTATGACACTGGCACTAACAAAGGCCCTGACACTGTCCCTAAGGCCGACATGTCCTTAAATTGACGCTGACACTGTCCCTAATGTAGGTCCTGATACTGTCAATAACTAAGGCCCTGATGCTATCACTAAGTCCCTGACACTGTCCCTAAGGCCCTGACAATGTCCCTAATTAACACCTGTACTGTCTCTTACTAGGGGTCTCAAGTTTTCTCTAACAGAGGCCCTGATGCTGTCCCTAACTAAGGCCCTGAAGCTGCCCCTAACTAATGTCCTGACAATGGCCCTACCTAACACTCTGAGGCTGGTCCTATTAATGTCCGGACAGTGTCCCTAATGAGGCCCTGTCGCTCTTCCTAAGTAAGGACTTGATGCAATGTCTACCTAAGGCACTAACATTATCTATAACTAATTACCTGACTCTTTCCCTAACTAACAACCTAACTTTGTCCCTAACTAACACCCTGACACTATTCCTAACTAAGGCCCTGACAATGTCCCTAAGTAACAGCCTGAACTGTGTCTAATTAAGTCCCTCAAGTTATCTCTAACTGAAGCCTTGACATCCTTGCTAGCCAAGCCCCTGATGCCATCCCAAGCTAATGGCCTGAGCTAGAACTTATGAAGACCCAAACCCTGTCCCTAAGACCTTGACACTCTCCCTAACTTGGGCCCTGACACTTTCCCTCATAGACTAGTCTGTCACTAAATAACACCCTGATCCTGTCCATTAGTAAAGCCCTGAATATGTCCCTAAGAAAGTCTCTGAAGTGTCCCTAACTAACAGCCTGAACTGTCTCTTACTAAGGCCCTCAAGTTATTTCTGAGATCCTGACAACACTGTCCCTAACTAAGGTTCTGTTTCTGGCCCTAACTAACGTCCTGATGCTGAACCTAATTGAGGCCCTGATGATCTTCCTAACTAAGGTCTTGATGCTGATTCTACCTGAGGCCCTAAAACTGCCTGTAACTAATGACCTGATTCGTTCCCTAACTAACACCCAAATTTTGTCCCTCATTAATGCCCTGACACTGGTCGACGCAACAGCCCTGATGCTGACCCAGTCTAAGGCCTTGACGATGTCCCTAATAGCCTTAGATGCCCTCACTGTTGGCCTGACCCTGTCCCTAACCAAGGCCCTGACCCTCTTCCTAACTAATGTTGTGATGATGTCTCTACCTAAGGCACTGTCTGTAATAATGCCCCAACTCTTTCCCTAACACCGTGATGCTGTCCCTAATAGCCTCATATATCTCTCAATAATGCCCTGATGCTGTCTATAACTAAGGCTCTGAATATGTCCCTAAGTCTCTGACCCTGTCCCTAAGGCCCTGATGTGCTCTCTACCTGAGGCACTGACACTGTCTACAATACTGGCCCGAATCCTTCCCTAACTAACACCCTGATGCTGTCCCTAACTGAAGCTCTGAAGATGTCCCTAAGTAACAGCCTGAACTGTGTCTAATTAAGGCCCGCAAATTATCTCTCATGGAAGCTTTGAGATTCCCCCTAACGAAGCCCCTGATGCTGTCTCAAGCTAATGGTCTGAACTATAACTTACATAGTCCCTAACCCTGTCCCTAAGACTCTGATGCTCTCCCTAACTTAGGCCCTGATGCTGTCCCTCAGAGCCTAAGTGGTCACTAAATAATGTCCTAATCCTGTCCATTACTAAGATAGGACCTTATAAAAGGTCCTTTAGGGGCCTTTTATGTCCCTAAAAAAGTCTGTGAGGTGTCTCTAACTAACAGCCTGAACTGTCTCTTACTAAGGCCCTCAAGTTTTCTCTGAGGTCCTGACACTGTCCCTAACTAAGGCCCTGAAGCTCTTCCTAACTAAGGCCTTGATGCTGTCTCTACCTGAGGCCCTGACATTGTCTACAATAATGGCCTGCCTCTTTCCCTAACTAATACCCTGACGATGTCCCTAATAGCTGCAGATATCCCACAATAACACCCTGACACTGGCCCTACCTACAGCTCTGATTCTGGCGTTAAATTTAAGTCCATGAGAATATACCTAAGGAACAGCCTGAACTATTTCTAACTAAGTCCCTGACGGTGACCCTAATAGACTGAGATATCCGACACTATCGCCCTGATCCTGTCCATAACTAAGGCCCTGAATATGTCCCTAAGAAAGTCTCTCACGATGTCCCTAACTAACGGCCTGAACTCTCTCTTACTAAGGCCCTAAGTTATCTCTAACTGAGGCCCTGATGCCGTCCCTAACTATGGCCCTGAAGCTGTCCTTCATAGCATTTACTGTCACTATATAACGCCCCGATTCTGACCATTACTAAGGCCCTGAATATGTTCCTAAGAAAGTCTCTGATGTGTCCCTAACTAACGGCCTGAACTGTCTTATACTAAGCCCCTCAAGTTTTCTCTGAGGTCTTGACACTATCCTTAACTAAGGCCTGGTGGCTGGCCCTAACTAACTTCCAGACGCTGTCCCTAACATCGGTGAAGCTCCGATGCTCTTCTTAACTAAGGCCTTGACGAAGTCTCTACCTGAGGCCCTGACACTGTCTGTAACTAATGACCTGACTCTTTACCTAACTAACACCCTAATTATACCCCTCACTAATGCCCTGACAATGGTCTTAACTTCGGCCCTGATGCTGGCCCTTACTAAGGCCTCACCCTGGGGCTTTCCCAGGCTGCTGGGCAGTTTTCTCTTGTCCGCATCTCTAGCCAGCTACCTGCCATTGGCCACTCTAAGATTCTGAGATGCAGTGGTCCCACGTGGGATGTGCCTGAGTAGGCTGACCTGCGGGAGGAGGGTCATGGCCACTCTGCCATCCAGGGGACTGCGGCTCAGGGTAGGAATTGCTCAGCCAGTGTCTGGACACAGGGTTCTGTGTCCTTGTTTGTTGTAAAACCCTTGGAGTTACCTCTAACATTTTTTAAATGGATATCCCCCTTGGCATATTTATAATATAAATTATTTGCCACATTAAAATTCAGGAATGACATTATTAGAATGAGCAGGAAGACATACAGGATGCCCCCCCAATGATCTATTACTTGGAGGATTTAAAATTCTAATGAAAACACTCATTCTCATCACCCTTTTGGGCATCAGCACAAGACCAGAATCAGCTGCATTCTTTATTTATCCCTCTGATTTCTCCAGAACCCTTCTTTCATAGAGAAATCCCTGGATTCTGTGGGAACTGTGAGTGGTGACAATAAGGTAAATCTGATTCTGAAAAGCAAGAGGAAAAGAGACAGGGAAGGAGATGAGAATTGGTGATGGGGAGAAGCAAGGGCGTCCACATTCAATCTCAGGCTGAGAGTCTGGGTTAATCTCCAACGAAGCTAAGGACCACCAGGAGCTGGCCCCACTGGCCTTGTCACCTGGTGTGGGGATTGGGGACAGCCAAACCACCATGCCCACTTTCAGAGAAATAAAGAAGTTGGGAGGGCACCCCTGGGAGCCAGATTGAAAATGTTAATGTTGTGAAATAATAAGATGCCCTTTTCAGAAAAGTGAAGACTCTTCTCTTGGTTCTCAAAGACTTGCAAATACTCTGTGTCCTTCTGGAGGCATGCTGAAGCCTTCAGCCTTTGAGGGCAATAATGGGAGGGAATATGGGCTCAAAACAATCCAGCACTCACTCCTTGAGGGTGCTGAGGATGACCAGTGTCTGGCCCTTGGGTGCTGTGGGGTCTGAAATCTCCTGATCACCTAGGATGGGAGGGGCCACACAGACACTCCACTGGAGCACCGGGGGCGTGGCTGGTGGGCTACAGTCCTTTATCAGACACATGGTTTGCAAATATCTTGTGCCATTTTCGATGGTGGATTATCTTATTCCTTGCTCCTTTGATACACAACGGTTTTTTATTTTGAGGAAGTCCAATTCATCTATTTTATTTTTTGTTGCTTGTGCTTTTGGTAGCAGATCTAAGAAATCACAGCCAAATCCAAGGTCATGAAGATTTATTCTCATGTTTTCTGAGTTTTATAATTTTGGTTCTTATATCTAGGCCTTTGATCCATTTTGTGTTGATTTTGTATATGGGATGGGGGGCAGGTAAGGGTCCAACTTTATTCTTCTGTGTGTGGGTATCCAGCTGTCCCAGCACCTGTGCTAATTGTTTGGGAGAAAATATTTGCAGATGATGTGACCAACAAGGGCCTAATTTCTAAAATATACAAACAGCTTAAAACTCAAAAAAAAAATCAAAAAGTAAGCAGAAGGTCTAAATACACGTTTCTCCAAAGAAGACATACAGATGGCCAATAGGCACATGAAAAGATGCTCCATGTCGCTGATTATTAGAACGATGCAAATCAAAACTACAGTGAGGTATCACCTCATAGTGTTCAGAATGGCCATCAATAAAAAGTCTACAAATAAATTCTGTAGGGGGTGAGGAGAAAAGGAAACCCTCCTACGCTGTTGGTCGGAATGTAAATTGGTTCAGCCACTATGAAAAACAGTATGGAGGTTCCTCAAAATACTAAACATAGAGTTGCTGGGGCTTCCCTGGTGGCACAGTGGTTAAGAATCCACATGCCAATGCAAGGGACATGGGTTCGAGCCCTGGCCCGGGAAGATCCTACATGCTGTGGAGTAACTAACCCCGTGCTCAGCAACTACTGAGCCTGCGCTCTAGAGCCCTCAAGCCACAACTACTGAGCCCGCATGTCACAACTACTGAAGCCCACGCACCTAGAGCCCGTGCTCCCATCAAGCGAAGCCACCACAATGAGAAGCCCAGGCACTACAACGAAGAGTAGCCTCTGCTTGCCATAACCAGAGAAAGCCCTTGCACAGCAACGAAGACCCAATGTAGCCAAAAATAAAAATAAATAATAAAATAAATAAATTTATAAAAATATAAATAAAATAAAAATAGAATTGCCATATGAACCAGCAACCCCACTCCTGGGCACATATCCATACAAAACTATAATTCGAAAAGATACATGCACCATTATGTTCATAGCACCACTATTCACAATAGCCAAGACATGAAAGCAACCTGAATGTCCATCAACAGATGAACGGATAAAGAAGATGTAATAAATATATACAATGGGATATTACTCAGCCATAAATAGAGTGAAATAATGCCATTTGCATCTACATGGATGGACCTAGCAATTATCATACTAAGTGAAGTCAGACAGAGAACGACAAATACCATATGATATCACTTATATGTGAAATCTAAAATGAGACACAAATGAATCTACAAAACAGAAACCGACTCACAGATATAGAAAACAGACTTGTGGTTACCAAGGGGAAGATGGGGGAGGGATGGATTGGGAGTTTGGGATTAGCAGATGCAAATTATTATATATAGGATGGATAAACAACAAGGTCTTACTGTACAGCACAGGAAACTATATTCAATACCCTGTAGTAAACCATATGTATATGTGTAATAAACAGTGGGTGTGTGTATATAAATATATATATATATATATATCTGAATCACTTTGTTGTACAGCAGAAATTAACACAACATTGTAAGTCAACTATACTTCAATGAAATAAATTTTTAAAAAATTAGGTGGAGATTATACCATCAATTAGTTTGAAGGCACTTATATAAAGTAGGCCTTGTGTTTCTTGTCCTTTCATCCTGGGACAAATGTATAACAGATAAAAACTAACCAGGATTACTCCAGTCTGAACTCATATCACACAGAACTTTAATTGTTGAACAAACCATTAGTACCGATTATACCATGGGATGTCCTGATCCAATATCAAGTTTGTAAACCTTGTATCAAGCCTGCAGAATCCACTAAATTTGGAAATTCAAACTGAAATGAAGCCAACTATCCTATGACTTCACCAAAACTAGTTATAGAACAATCAATTGGAAACCATATGCAATCAAATGAATGTAGACAGAAACAACCATACCCTTCCTTTTTTTTCCTTTGAGATAAAGATGGTATTTAAGGTGATGTCTTGGGCCATTTCAGGGTGTTACTCAATTTCCTGGGTATCTCCCATGCACACAGGAGGTACACATTAGTTAACTTGTTTGTGCAACTATATGAAAGTAGTCAATACCACAAAAGTGTATACGTAAAATGAATTAAATTGTAAATGTCATGTTTTGTATTTTTAATGACAATGAAAAAAAAGTGTAGTGCTGATATTTCTTACAACATAAATGTACATTAAAAACATCCTTAGTGAAACAAGCCATACAGAAAATGCCACCCAGATCCCATACTCATCTTGTCTGCTTTAAATCCATCAAGGTTGTCCAAATGAGGGAAAAACTCAGTAATGGTTCCAGAAAAAGAAAACTGGATCTGGTTGGAAAAAGACATTTTCATACAGTTGGGACAACAGGCGAAAGTTGAAGCGGGCCTGTGTATTAAATTATAATGTAGACATCATGATTTCCTCATTTAGGGGTTATGTGTTGATTCCTCAGGAGAGTATCCCTGTTTTGGGTAAAACACACTGAGCATTTTGTGTGAAGTGGCAAATGTGAGTACTTTTGCCATCATTGAAACTTTTCTGTACATTTTAAATTACTGGAAAGTAAATTATTTTTCAAAACAACCATGTCAGTACCATGCCAGAAAATCAGATAAGACAGCCATCAAACTTTGTTATAGAGGCCGAGACTTACTCAGACAAAGTTCAACCAAAGTTGTGATTGTTATTTCCTTTGTAGGAGTCCACATGGTATTAACAGGTACAGTGAGAGGGACTTCCTTGGTGGCACAGTGGTTAAGAATCTGTCTGCCAATGCAGGGAACACGGGTTCAACTCCTGGTCCGGGAAGATCCCACATGCGGCGGAGCACTAAGACCGTGTGCCACAACTACTGAGCCTGCGCTCTAGAACCCATGCACCACAACTACTGAGCCCGCACGCCTAGAGCCTGTGTTCCACAACAAGAGAAGCCACTGCAAAGAGAAGCCTGCGTACTGCAACGAAGAGTAGGCCCTGCTCCCCACAACTAGAGAAAGCCCGTGCGCAGCAATGAAGACCCAACACAGCCAAAAATAAGTCAAATAAAAAAGTTTTTAAAAAAAGTCACTGTGAGAGGAGTATATTAGTAGCTACCATGTCTTGGGTCCTGCGGATTACCTGGCATGCAGTAGAAACAGTGAGATTTTAGCATTACAATTTTTCACATTACTTCAAAAAAATGTTAAAAAAATAAATTCAGTAAAGTTGCAAAATATGGAATCAATATGCACAAATCAGTTTTGTTTCTATACACTTAAAACGAATCATCAGAAAGAAAAATTAAGAAAACAATCCCATTTACAACTCCATCAAAAAGAACAAACCATTTAGGAATAAATTTAACCAAGGACATGAAAGACCTATACTCAGAAAACTATAAAGCATTGATAAAGAAATTGAAGACACAATAGAAAACAATATTCCATGCTCATGCATCAGAAAAATGACTATTTTTAAAATGTTTATTCTACCCAAAGCCATCAACAAACAGTGCCAGGAAAACTAGACACCAGGCTCCAAAGAACGACACTGGTCACTATCTACACTGCACATAAAACTAACTAAAAGCACACAGTATTCCACATTAAACCCTTTCTCTCCTAAGTCTCTGAAGATGCACCCTACCCACCCAGCAGTCAGCTGCACAGGAAGATTCTCCACATTATCTCATTTTTTCCTCTCATGGCATCTCCTCACCAGTGGGTCCTAAGAAAAGCCAGCTCCAGTCAGTGTAGACACTGCCCCCATGATCCAGAAACCTAAGCCCTGACAGGAGACAAACTCCTGTCTGCTTGTCACAGAGCAAAGTCTGTGGGCCGGATGCACCTGTGTCCCCAGGGTCAGACAGGTGGGTTCGGCGCCCCCTGTGGGACGTCAGAGAAGTGCCGGGAGTACCACGCTCACAAACTCAGAGGCCTCACCCAGAATGCTGTTCTGCTGTATATACTAAGTTTGGAAAGCCAAACTGAAATGGAGCCAAGTATCTCACTGTATCTTCTCAAAACATAGTTAAGGAACAATTAATTAGAAACCATATGTAATGAAATGAATGTAGACACAAACTTTACAATGTAAACCAAAATTCACTCAAAAGTGCCCATAAACAAGTTTAAATTACCAAACTATAAAAATTCCAGAAGAAAAAAGAAAATCGAGGACTTCCCTGGTGGTGCACTGGTTAAGAATCGGCCTGCCAATGCAGGTGACATAGGTTCGAGCCCTGGTTCGGGAAGATCCCACATGCCACAGAGCAACTAAGCCCATGCGCCACAACTACTGAGCCTGTGCTCTAGAGCCCACGCACCACAACTACTGAGCCCACATGCCACAACTACTGAAGGCCACGCAGCTAGAGCCCATGCTCCACAACTAGAGAAGAAACCGCAATGAGAAGCCCGCGCATGGCAATGACGAGTAGCCCCCGCTCGGCGCAACTAGTGAAAACCCACATGCAGCAACAAAGACCCAACACAGCCAAAAATAAAGAAATAAATAAATTTATTTAAAAAAAAAAAAGAAGAAAATCTACATGACCTTGAGTCTGGTGATGCGTTTTAAACACACAACACCAAAAGTCTATCAACAAAAGATAAATAATTGATAATGTGGACTTTATAAAATTAAAATTTTTGACTCTATGAAAGAACTTATTCAGAAAACCAAAAGATAAACCACAAACTGGAAGAAAGTACTTCCAAAACACATATCTGATAAAGGGTGTGTATTCAAATTATACCAAACAATGCCATTAAAATTTGATAAAGAATGAAACACACACCTGTCCAAAGAGGATAAACAGATACTAAATAAGCATACAAGAATATACTCAAGATGCTGGTAGAATTCATGTACAACCAACTTTGGAAGACGGTTTGGCAGTTTTTTCCAAATCTAAATAGTCTCACCTTAGGATCCAAGAAGACTACCTCTTGTATTTAGACAACCGCTTTGAAAACCTGTGTTCAAAGAAAAACTAGCATCAAGTAATGCACAGCAGCTCTGTTCATAATGGCTAAAAGCTTAAAGATATCAGGATGTCCTTCTGTAGATGAATTCGTAAGCAAATTAGGGCACATACGTGTCAAGGGGAGCAGAATACACCACCCCAAAATATGCCCATTTGACAAAAGGATTATTTTGGACTGATTAATTAAAAAAACAGCAGACCCAGGAGAATCTTTGAAAACCAAGTAGAAAATGCCCTTTTATGAGGTGAATTTACATTTATTAAGGATATCTCCATTCGTAAGGGTATGTCCCTCTCTGGACCAGGAATTGAATGATGACTAAATATCAAGAAAAACTTGTCGGGACTTCCCTGGTGGTCCAGTGGTTAAGACTCCACACTCCCAATGCAGGGGCCTGGGTTCGATCCCTGGTCAGGGAACTAGATCCCACATGCTGCAACTAACACCTGGCACAGCCAAATAAAAAATATTTTTTAAAAAAAGCTTGTCAATGAAATAGGTCTAAATGTAAATCTGCGTAACAACCATACCCATGTTTACTGTGCTTTGCCTAATAATCTCCCTTAAATGGCTTCCTCCATTCCCTAACATCTTTCTTCTGTTCTTAGCTGAAGGTAACCTTTAAGGTAATGGCTTGGGCCAGACTAAGTTTTCCTGGGTATCTTTCAAGTATACAGGAGGTATGCATGGTATATATGAAACTTCTGATTGTTTTTCTCCAGTTAGTCTCCCTTTCATTACAACGGGAATCTTAATGAAGAACATAGAAAGGTAGAGGGAAAATTATTTTTCCTCTCATATACATGCAATGCAATAGTATTCTGAGATATAAAGGAATGAATCATCAACCCGAGCAAAAAAAAAATGAATCTAACACTTATATGGCTAAGTGAAAGAATCCAGTCTGAAGAGCTACATACTGTATGATCTCATTTATATGACATTCTAGAAAAGGCAAAACAGACATGGTAAACAGTTTATGGAATATGTGGTTGAAAAGGTCCATATGATGCTTTAGTGGTGAATACCTGTCACTATGCATTTGTCTACACCCACAGATTTTTTTACAACCCAACAAGTAAATTATAATCTATTCAAATTTAGTTACTTAGGATATGGGAGTGTCAAAGACTGGCATACAGAATGTAATAAACAATCTAACTGATTTAGAAAGGTATGAAAAAAACTCACTGTTGGTGGTGGGACAAAATGGGCTGACCTAAGTTAACTTTGGAAATGAGCAGACTGTGTAGGCCAAAGGCAAAATATGCCATACATACACAGTGGACTCTGTAAGTTCTTTCCCATGGAGAGTGGTAACTAATAGTACTGAAACTACTATATCAGTAATCGAATGGAACAAGCACTGAATTTAATGACAAATGGTGGAAGCCGGTTTCTTACCACTGGAGTGGGAAGTCACAGACAAACAAAGGGAGAAGGTTACAATATCCATGTCATAACAGATCAGGTAGGAGACATCAGTATAAACTATCTTTAGCCTAATAGAGATACACATAGTTCCACATGGAAATCTTTATAATTATGTGTATATGCATAGGCTGGGATACATGCATATATTTCCATGTACTGTCAGCTGAGCATATTTAGCTCCCACATGTAAGTTTTTAACACCATTCTCTAATAAAAGGAACAAGGGCTCTTTGAAGAAATGGCTGATGCTAGGACTGAGACAGTAAATATATGAAGCAGGATAATCTTAAAATATCAGAAAGTAAAGAAGTACCAAAAAATTTTAAAATGCACAAAAGAAAAATTATGTAAAATGAAAACTGGAGCAAATGGAAAAAGCGCTCAACAGCCAAAGCAAGAATGAACTAAGCAGTCTAATAATGTAGTGCTGGATTATACCCAAAAGTTTACAATAATTATTCATGTTTCCAAACTGGTAAAAATAAGTTACATAGTTTTTGATAAATGATGTTAAATAGAAATCTCCTATGCAGAAAGCTTCTGAACGATTCATATAGATACTCAGCTGTCCATCAAGGACATGAAGCTAACCACTCTGTCCTCAAGTGTGGCTTCTGCATTATGACTTCCTCCTAAATAAGACACACAGGATGGACATGGGAAAAAATTAACTTCACTGTGTGAAAACTTCACAAACACTTCCTCAGCCTGGTGACCAAAGTTAAGAATATAAGTGAGAAGTTCCCTTAAGAGCCTGTTCTCTCGATATATAGTGAAGAGGAAGCACTTTACCTCTGTGATCTGCTTTTTCAAAGCCAGGTCTAATTACAACAAAAACACCAAGCAAATCCCAGTGCAGGGCAGTTTACACAATACCTGACCAATCCTCCTCCACACTGTCAAGGTCATGGAAACAAGGAGAGTCTGAGCAACTGTCAACGCCCAGAAGAGACTAAACAGAGACGATGACCCCATGTCCTTTGAGACCCTGGAACAAGGAAAGGTATAACAAAGGGAACATGAATAGGGACTTCAGGTAATAAGAAAGTATCAATATTTGTCCATTAGTTGTGATGATTCTGTAGAAAATTAGACTGGAAAAATTAAAAGTCAAATAAGAGAAACCTATTGTAACAAACTGGAAATCTAGAGGAAATGGGTGATTTCTTTGTAAAAACACATTACCAAAATGGACCCTAAATTAAGGAAAATACAAAAAGACTAGTTAACCACTGAGGAACCTTTTCCCCTACTAGTTATCCTATCACTGTTCCAGGGTTTCCGTCTCCCAGGACAGGGAAGGAACAGGGAAAGAGCTGTTTGGCAGCTCCCCTAGTATATGACCCCAGCCAGTGTCTTCATCTCCCCCAGCCACACCTACCCAGTGAGGACACCTGAGGATGCATCAGGGATTATTGATTCGGATGTGTCAACTAGGACTTTTTTTATTCCCAGCAACTGGACACACTTACTGAAGTAAAATAAATTAGTATTTATTGTAAGGGTAGAAATAAATTAATACTTGCAAGTGGCAAGTTTAAGAATGGTTTTGCACCTGGCAGGTCCAGTGTCTCACACTCTCTCAGTGAGACCTTGTTTCTCTCCAAACCTTTGTCCTGCTCAGTGCCTTTGGGGGACCTCATTCACAGGCACAGTCTCTCTCACTGCCCTTGGGCCAACAGCAATTCTAGGCTGACAACCACTCACCATCCTTTTTCCGAGAAAAAGTTTCTCCTTTTCTTGGGTTCTAAGACAAGTCATGGTTTTGAATACCTTTGGCCTGGCTTGGGTTTCATTCTCATCCTTGACCCATCACCAGAAGACAGAAAATGGGACTGGCTAGATGTGCTTTGTAAACCCATCTTCGAGCTGGGTGGAACATGGGCTCATCCTTCTGGAACTATTTGGACTGGAAGCAGGTGAGATGTAAGTCCCAAAGGAAAACTGAGGCACTAGACTTGGGCATGAGAACAGATGCTGGCTGTGATAAAGCAGCAGGTTCTATGTCAATGACAGCTCACTGCACAGCACAGAATCTGACACAAAAGGAAGAAAGGGGTTCACTTAGGGTCAGGGGCTGCAGCTACTCATCCAATGCTCTTACTGTCCTCCCAAGACTGCAAAGAGTTCTTTCACTTGCTGAAAAGGCAGGATCATTGTTGTTGGTAAACTCAAGTCTCCTGCCTTGGGCATCAGGTCCTCACATCTCAGGGACTGGCCCAGAACAGCCCATGTGCCCCGAGAAGACACACAGCTCTCATTCCTGCCCCTGAGAGGTGGGAGCCCTTGAGTTATGGCATCTCCCTGGCCATATTAATTACCCATCCCTGAAAAACAATACTGCTCCTTTTCCAGTTTCTTCTATCTCCTTTACTAAGGGAAGAAACCAAATGCTAGGATGGTAAGGTAACTCTTGTGCAATGAAGTAATGGGGGACTCAAGAATTATTTCATGCCATGGAACCCATAATTGGCAGGCTTTCCAGGGGCCACATGGATGCGTATGGCTCTCCAAGACAATGCAATCTCAGTGTGAACCTCCCATTGGGAGGCCCAGTTACTCCCATAAATTTGATTCTTAATGAATATGAATGTCAAAATTTCTAACAACTAAAAGGACAAAGGATTGCAGGGCCATGGTCTGCTGTATGGTTGTTGTGTAAGGGACACACTCAAATATTGAGAGGGTTATTACCTCTCTTGGCAGGCTATGAGGCTGTGAAGGCTGTGAAGGGGAGGTCCTTTTCTCAACCACATGGATGTTGGTAGTTGAAACATCTCAAAGGAATGTATACCGAGCCCAGGTAGCTGTTCCATTGCTCAGCAGCATGGTCAGCTCACTAACTGTCCACGGGGTCTTGACAGGGTCCAGGCTGAACTGAGCTAGAGGACCACAGATGCCTGCCTGAATGGTCAGAGATCAAGAACTGTCCTGCCTGAGACTTGATGGTCTATTGACACCCACTCAGATGGGACAAAGGATGCCTGCAGTCCCAGGAGGGCCCCACCAGCCCTCAAGTAGGCAGGGGACTGGCAGGTTGCTACACCCAGTCCTGCATTAATCCATGCATGTCCACTGAGTGCCCTCCTCTCTGGGCACTCTGCTGGAACTGAGGCTGCCCAGGCAGAGTAGGGCCAGCACCATCTTTCCCAGATGGGAGGGCAGGAAGAAACCATGCATGACTGCTGACACCCTCCACAACTCTTGACTGACATCGAGTTCAATTTGAAACACTCAGAGACAGTACAGACATTTCATTCTTCTCTCAGAGCCCAGGACTGGGGGTAGAAACACAGTGGTCCAGCTCAACTTCCTGACTCAGGTGTGACCCTGGGCAAATCCTATCCATCCTGGAGACCTCAGAGAGGAGAAAAGAAGGGCAATGGGGGCCAGTTATGTTTAAACCTAACCCTAACCCTAAGGAACCCTAACCTCTAACCCTAACACCCTAACCCCAGACCCCTAGACCCTCTACTCTGACCCTTAAACCCTGACCTGACTCAAATGCCAGACCTAAACCCTCGCCCAGTGGATACCGAGGGATGACGGTACTCTGGAATAAACCAAGGGATTCATGATCTTGCATTTAACAATAGTTTCTTAGATCTGACACTAAAGCACAAGCAATGAAAGAAAAAAACAGACAATCAGGATTTCCTCAAAATTACAAACCTTTGTACATCAAAAGAGGCAATCCAGAAAGTAAAAAGACAGCCCCCAGAATGGAAGAAAATTTAGGCACATTATATATCTGATAAGAGTCTTTATCCAGAATATATCAAGAAATTTTACCACTCAGTACAAGAGCCACCCAATATTTGAAATGCACAAAGGACTTACATGGACTGTTCTCCAGACAAGGCATACAAATGGTCAATAAGCACATGAAAAGATGTCAAACATCAGTAGTCATGATGGAAATGCAAATTAAAACCACAATGTGATACCCCTTCACACACACTAGAATGGTTATATTAAAAATAAATAAAAGTAACAAATGTTGGCAACAATGTAGGGAAATGGGGACCCTTAAACTTTACTTATGGAAATGTAAAATGGTGCAATCTATGTGTACAAAATTTTGGTATTTTCTCAAAAATATAAAAATGTAATTATCATATGTTTCAACAACTCCACTCCTAGATATATACCCAAAGAACTGATAACAGGTGTTCAAATAAAAACTTGTACACCAATATTCATAGCAGCACTGTTCACAATAGCCCAAGGAAGAAACAATTAAAATGTCCACCAACGGGTGAATGGATAAGCAAAATAAGGTAGATCCATAAGCTGCATTATTCTGTCATATAAAGGAATAAAGTAAAATTGTGCAGCTGCTGTGGAAAATAGTATGGCGGCTCCTCAAAAACGTAAACATGGAATTAACGTATGATCCCTCAATTCCTCTCCACGGTATACACCCAAAATATTAGAAAGCAAGGACTGGAACAGATATCTGTACCCCCATATTCATAGCAACATTATTCACAATAACCAAAAGGTGGAAGCAACACAAGTGTCCTTCAACAGATGAATGCATAAGTAGTGTAGTATGTACACAATTGAATATGATTCAATCTTTAAAACTAAGGTAATTCTCACACAGGTTGCAATGTGGATGAACCTTGAAGTCACTATGCTAAGTGAAACAAGCCAGACACAAAAGGACAAACATTCTATGATTCCACTAGTATGAGGTATCCAGATAAGTCAAATTCAAAGACAAAAAGTAGAATAAGTTTGCCAGGGGTTGAGGGGAATAAGTATTTAATGGTTACAGTTTCACTTGGGGAGAAAGAAAAAGTTCAGGAGATGGATGGTGAGGATGTTTTTACAACAATGTGAATGTATTTAATGCTATAGACGTGTATACTTAAAATGACTTAAATGATGTTATGTGTTTTCAATCACAATGAAAAAAATGATACGTTACAACATGGATAAACACTGAAAACATCCTAAGTGAAAGAAGCCATACAGGAAAAGCCACCCACATCATACTCATCTTGTACACTTAAAATCCATGAAGGTTTTTAAAATGAGGGAAAGACCCAGGGATGGTTCCAGAAAAAGAAAACTAGATTAGAATGGAAAAAGACCTTTCCACAAAGTTGGAGCAGCTGGTAAAAGCTGAAGTGGTCCTGTGGATAGGATTATAATGTGGAAACCATAATTATCCCTCATTTTGAGGTTATGTCCTGGTTCCCTGGGAGACTGGCCCTGTTTTGGCTAAAACACACTGCAGTATTTGGTGTGAATGTAGAAAACTTTGTACTGCTACTTAAAGTTTAAACATTTGAAATTTACTAGAAAATACTTTTCAATACAACTATGTCAGTAACATGTCAGAAAATCAGAGATGACAGTAAACACTGCTAGAGAGGCCAAGACTTACCCAGGCCAAATTCAACCAAAGTGGTGATGCTAATCACTTTGCCCACATGGTATTAAGAGGCACCGTGGGAAGATAATATTAGGAGCCACTAGTGCTTGGGTGCTGTGGATAACCTGGATGTAGTGGAAAACAGTGGGATTTGTGAATTCTAGGTTTCCACATAAAACCACTGAAAAAATGGTCAGAACTAAAAAAATGAACTCAGTAAAACTGCAGGATCATTTGTAATTCTATACACTAATGATAAACTATCAGAAAGAGGAATTAAGAATACAATTCCATTTATAATTTCATCCCCCAAAAAACTAGGAAAATGTTTAACCAAGAACTTGAAAGACCTGCACACATTGATGAAAGAAACTGAACAGACACAATCAATAGAAAGATATCTCGTGCGCATGGGTGAAAATACTGTGAAAATGTCCATGCTACCCAAAGCAATGTACACATACACGCAACCACTACCAAAATTTCAATGACATTTCATAGAAACAAAACAAACAATCTTAGCATTTTTGTGGAGCCACAAAGGACCCAGAAGAGCCAAAGCGATCCTGAGGAAGGAGAACGGGCTGGAGGCATCTCGCTCCCTGACTTCACACTTCATTACGAAGCCACAGTCCCAAAAAAGTGTGGAATTGGCACAAAAACAGGCACACAGACCATAGGAACAGAGCAGAGAGTCCAGGAATAAACCTACAGGTATGTGGTCGGTTAATTCACAAGAAGGGAGCCAAGAACATACACCAGGGAAAGGACAGTCCCGGGACCTCAGTAAATGGTGCTGGGAAAACCGGACGCCACACGCCAAAGAACAACACTGCACTCTGTCTACATCACACACAAAAGTGGCAAAAAACCCAGTTTTCCACATCAAGCCCTTCCCCTCCTGGGTCCTCTGAAGACAGACACCCTCAGCGGTCAGCCACACACAGGAACCTTCTCCCCACTTTTCCTCACCTTTTCCCTCAGCGCCATCACCTCCCGGCAGGTCCTGAGGAGACCAGGCTCCTGTCAGAGAGAAATGGACCTCACGATGTCCCAAAGCTGAAGGGCCAGCGGGTCCTGAGGAGACCCGGCTTCCGTTAGTGTGGACTCGACCCCGGCTTGTCCCGGAGCCCGGCCGTCAGCATGGACTCAGCCATGCGTGTTCCAGAAGCCAAAGCCCCAGCAGGTCCTGATCAGACGGGGCTCGCATCAGCTGCGCGCGGAGCCAAGTCCGCAGACTGAATGCACGTTCCACAGAGGGTCAGGGAGGCGGGCTCACGTTCCCTGACAGCCAATGGGAACATACAGACCAAGCCGCTTCCCAATTCAGTGGAGGCCCCGCCCCCTGAGGACACTTGCTGCTGCATCCACTAAACTGTGGAAATTCAAACTGAAATACAGTCAAGTATCCCATGACTTCTACAAAATAGTTAAGGAACAATTAACTGGAAACTGTATGAAATGAAATGACTGTAGACACAAACTTTAAAACTTACGCCAAACTCACTCAAATTTATTAACAGACATTTAAAATGAGAAACCGTAAAAATTACAGAGATAAACCTAGAAAATCTACATGACCTTGGGTTTGGTCTGGAGATCATGAGCTTTGAATTTTAACACACTACACACAAAAAGTCAATCTACAAAAGAAAAAAGTAATCTTATGGACTTTATGAAATTAAAAATGTCTACTCTCAAAGACCTTATTCAGAAAATCAAAAGACAAGCCACAAACTGGGAGAAAAATATTTGCAAAACTTGTATCTGATAAAGGATTTGGACTCAAAATAGACAAAGACCTCTAAAACAACCCCATAAAAAATGGGTTAGGATCTGAACAGACACCCAGCCGAAAAAGATATACAGATAGTAAAAGTTATACAGAAACATGGTCAACATCATACACCGTTAGGGAATTACAAATTAAAATAATGAGATATCGCAACACACCTATTAGGACTGAGGCAGGAGATAGATGGGCTCCAGGTTAGACATTTACAACTGACCTCCTGTTCACACTTCCTGGGCTGAGAAGAAGATGGGCTCCAGGCCGGACATTCATTACCAGCCCCCTGTTTACATCTCCTGAAGCAAGAGACAAGCGGGCTCTAGGACTACATGTTTATGACTGGACTCCTGTCTATATTTCGAGATCTGCACCTCGATATAAAAACCAGCAACAGAAACAGGGTAAATAAATGGACATTGGACATTTTTATGGCAAGGACAGAGTGGGACTAAACCCTGTTAAAAGATCAAGAGGTCATACATTTCCCATCCTTGGGGCAAGGGAGACATTGCACATGTGCAGAAAGGCACCTTGGGGGTCAAAAAGGAAGGAACACCACCCCATAATAGGTGATGCTAAGGCCGTCCCATAGGTCTCTGGGCTGTAATCCATCTTGGAAAAAAGTTGCACACGCATGTTGGGCAGGGTCTTAGGGCAGGGCAGGTGTGGAAAAAGAAACCAGATAACTGGCCAGAGGTAAACAGAGACCCGGAAGAACTGCCCTATATAAAAGTGACTTAACCGCCTCTTTACTGCACTCCTTCTCATTGGGGGGATGCCCACATCCTTCCTCTCCGGGTGTGCATCTCTGCCTTGCTTTTGTCTTAACTAAACAAACAGTTTCTCTGTGTGCTCTCCCACTTGTTGTTGTGCTATGTCTCTAATAATAAACTTTGTACCTGTTTTTACAGTTTTGCCTCTGTAAGAAATGCATTTTTCACTGGGGGCAAGAGCCAGGGGGTGTGGTGGCTAGCATTCCTAGTTTTCATCCAGGCTACCCAGGTTCAATTCCTGGGCAGGGAATTAAGATCTCATTTCACACCACCACTCACTGCTGCCTCTCCAAGATCAGGACAGCCAAACTCAAAGTAATGACAAGACCAATTGCTAGAGGGTGAGGAACAACAGGAACTCTCCCTGCATACTGGTGGGATGCATGTACAGCCACTTTGTAAGACAGTCTGTCACTTCTTTCCAAAGCTAAACAAGTCTCACCTTGGGATCCAACAATCGTGCTTCCAGTATTTAGGCAACTGCTTTGAAAATCTATGTCCAAATGCAAACAAAGATGCAATTATGTACAGCAGCTCTACTCATAATAGCTAAAAACGTGAGGAAATCAGAATGTCCTTCAATAGATGAATGCATAAGCAAACTGGGGTACATTCATGTCAAGGTGAGTAGAATATGCCACCCCAAAATATGTCTCTCTGGCATAAGGATTATTTCAGTGTGCTTTAAAAAAAAGAAAAGAAAAAAAAAGGGAAACTCAGAAAACTGAGTAGAGATTGCCCTTTTCTGAAGGACATTTACAATAGAGAAGTCTCCATTTATAAGGGTATGTCCCTCTTTGCACCAGAAATAGGATAATGAAATCTCAAGTAAATGTTATCAGTGAAGAAGACCTGACTTAAATGTGCAAACAATCATACCCTTGTTCACTGTGCTATGCATGATAACCTGCCATAACTGGCTTCCCCCTTCCCAACATCCTTCTTCTGTTTTTAGCTGAAGATGGTATTTAAGGTGATGGCTTTGGTCATTTCAGGGAGTGACTCAATTTTCCTTGGTATCTCCCCTGTATACAGGGGGTATACATGTTATTAAACTTCTGTTTTTCTCCTGGTAACCTGTCTTTTATTATTGGGGGGCGGGGGGTGTCTCAACCAAGAACCTAGAAAAGTAGAGGGAAAATTGTGCAATGGAATACTACTCAACAGTAGAAAGGAATGCACCATCAACCTATGGAAAGACATGGATAACTCTTCAGTATATACTGCTAAGTGAAAGAATCCAGTCTGAGGAGGCTTCACACAGTATGATCCCATTGATGACATTCTACGAAAGGCAAAGGTACATAGATGATAAGCAGATCATGGGGTGGGACGTTTGAAGTATTCCATGTGATACTCTAGGATGGATACCCTCACTATGCATTTGACTAAGCCCATAGATGTGCATAGCCCAAGGGGTCAATCATATAATCTATTCAAATTTAGTTATTTAGAATGTAGGAGTGTTACAGGATGGAATATATAATGTGACAGATTCTAACTGTATTAGAAATATATGGAAAAAAACTCACTGTAGTGGATGGGGTAAAAGGTGCTGACCTAAGCTACCTTTGGAAATGAATGGAATCTGTAGACTAAAGGCAAAATGGACCATACATAAACAGTGGGCTTTATTTTATGAAGTTCTTTCCAGGGTGTAGTAGCTAACAATTCTGAAACTTCTGCACATGTAACCTAGAAAGGAGCAATGCATAGATAAGTGGCAGATGCTGGGAGCCAGGCTCCTTGCTGTGAGAGTGGGAAGTTACAAGTAATCAAGGGGAGAGCCTCTGTCCTCGTAATCCTGGATCTGGGCTTCCTGGGAGGATGCTGACTGGCCAGGGGAACTTCACACCCCATCTTTCCACCCATACCTGCTGGAAACACTCAATCCTTCACAATCAGTCAATTGCAGATTTTAAGACATTATCACCCATAGGCAGATAAAGGAGCATAAGGGTTTTGCTTACCCCTAAGCTGTCCCAGAATCCAGGCCCTGGGGATGGAGCCAGATTGGGGGTTCCTGGGCCTCTAACCAGCAGGTGAGAGGAAGGAGGAGGAGGACCAGTCCTGAGGACAGAGGTTCCCTGAAGTCTGTGAGCCGCGGTGCCCCGATGGGATTCATTCCCAGTGCGGACACGGGAAGGGCGTGCTGTGGTTCTGTTTTCCCCCTGGGCCCTTTGATGAAGCCATGGCAGCACTGACCCAAGAAGTCTCCTGGCGGTGTCTCAAACTCTGACACAGTGGTTTTACAAAGGAACAAGAGAATGAAGCTGAGTCCCTGACAGCCACTCCTTTCTGGCTCTGAGTGGCTTCCAACAGGACCGCAGTCACCTGCACGTAGTCTGCTGTGACTTACCTGCCCCCATTGGCCTTTCCTCTCCCTCCCTGCGATGATTCCAGTGACATTTCCAGCCTGGACCCCTCTCCCAGGCCAGACGCCTCTGCCCAGCCACTGCATCCCCATCTCACCTTGGGGGCTAACAGGCCCCTCAGAGGACTGGGATCCTGCAGCTCCCCACACCCAGGAGCAGCCCCACCTTCCCAGGTTGCCAAGCCCAGGCACCAGGTGTAACCGAGCAGGACCCTATGGGGCCTTCCCAGGACAGACCCCTCCCCCATATCCTCTGCTGTAGCTCCTGTCTGAAGTACCTGGATAATAGTATCTAATGCACACTTCCTGAGTTGTTTTACAGATGCTAAAACCACCACCAAGTGGAAGAAATTACTTGATGATCATGAACAGGTAGCCCCAGAGCTTCTGGTGCCTAAGAATTTACAATGTTAACTGCCTGTTACCTCACCATCAACCAGAGAATTGTGCACCAGCTGATCACATACCCTGTGACCCCCCCCCCTCCTTAAACTGGCCTTTAAAATGCTTTGCTGAAATCCCTCAGGGATTTCGGGCTTTTAGAGCACAGGGCACCTGTCCTCCATGTATCGGCACTTTTACAATTAAAGCTCTACTTTTCCTTCACCACAACAGGTGTCAGAAGATTGGCTTTACTGCACTTGGGCAAGCGGACCCAAGTTTGGTTCACATCCCACCCCAAAGAGTGGTCTTTCTGAAGCATAAACGAGACTTTGACTCTCTCCCACCTGTACACCCCCGCAAAGTTTTCCTCACTTTGCTGGGGTGTCTGGTGGGACAGGCGTCCATCATGGTCCTGAGAGTCCCCGGCATCCTCACTAGGCTGCTGGCTCCTGAGTTCCCTGACAATGAACATCTCAGCAGACCAGGCGACACGGCACAAAACCCCAGAACTGCTCACCTCGGGACGGGACTAGCAACACACTGCCACTGCCTGATCAAAGAGAACAGAGAAGCGTTCCCCAGCTGGGACACAAACACTGCCCAGACTCTCCCTGAGCCATCGCATGATTCCCATGAGACTTGAGGGAAGGAGGGACCGAGGCACATATTGGTTCTTAAGCAGGATGGTGTGGGCTCAGCCATGTCCCCCACAAATTCACATGTTGACTCCCTAACCCCCAGGACCCCAGGATGTGGCTGTATTTGGAGACGGGGTTTTCAAAGAGGCGATCAAGGTAAAAATGCGGTCACTAGGGTGGATCCTAATCCAATAGAACTGATGTCCTACAAGAGGAGATTAGGACACAGATGGGCACAGAAGGAGACCATGTGAGGACATGGGGAGAAGATAGCTGTCGACATGCCAAGGAGAGAAGCCTGAGAAGAAACACCTTGATCTCAGACAGCATACAGGACTGGGAGATGTCTGTCGTTTAAGCTGCCCTGTCTGTGGTATTTTTTACGGCAGCCCCGAGCAGACTCACACAGAGGGTAACTCAGGGCTCAGACTGGAAAAAGCCCACTCTCCATTCCCCTGTACATGAGTTACAGGAGACTCAGGAACTGAGGACGGAGTCCCTGAGGGGAGGCACAAGATAGAAGATGTTAGGCATTAACATGATTGCATTCATGTTAAACGTGCCTGAACTACATTCACATGAGATGGTTTTGTCCTGTATGTACATCGGCACCTTTAGTCTGAACTGCGGATCTTTGGCTTCACCACATCCACTGACAGCATTAGCTTCACCTGCTGTGGACTGTCTCCTATAGGATTTCCAGAACCACAAAACATCGAAGCTTCACAGGACCCAGAGTCTGTGCGCTAGCGTCTGGGCGACCCTCACAGGAGAACCGCCCAGCTGCCCATCAGGACCCATTTCCCTTTTTCCTGTTCACGGCTACCCTGCACCCCCAAGCCTTCCCACACCTTGCAGCTGGGACCCAGTGTCTCGCGTTACCAAGGGGAAAGTTTGGAGGTGATGAGGGGCTTGGCCAGCCTGCATACTAGGACGCAGGGCGTGATGTCCCTGTCGTCACCCCACCCTGCTGGTTAGAGCCCTCACCTGGAAGCAGGGAGGAGAAACAAGAGGGACAGGGCCTGGGCTCCGACACCCAGCTGCCCTGGACTCTAACAAGAAGGGGACAGAGACATCTTCAGCTCCGGCCCATTTTTGGGAGCCACTTTGTTCCAGCAACAAATCTTTGCTCTAAAAGCCAAGGTGCTTTACAAACCCCTTCCCAGCTGTCACAGAAAGTCAGGCTTAATCTCATCACACTTTTCACAAACCCCAGCTCACGTTGAGACCACCACTCAGGTGATGTTGCTTCAGAGCATCCCATTTAAAAGATCCCTGGAGTTCAGCTCTCCCAGCCCTGCCTTCAGTTTAAGAGAGAAGTTTCTTTGACAACCTTGAAAAACCAGCTGTTTCCTTGAAAACCAAGCTTTGCAATCTCTCAAACTCTTCTCCTTCAAACATTCCTATTCTAGGCTTGCTGCACCTAAACTGACAGTGCTGTCATCACGTACCAGAAAGCGATTCCTCCAAGCCTGTAGTTATTGGTTACATGATGTTATTGATTGTGAAATCCCAGAAGAGACAGCTTTGCAAGGTAACCACTTCAGGACTTGGCACTGGGTCCCTTTCCACGGACAGAGTGGAATGGCTGTTTCCACGGGCCCCATGGTGGAAGAGCTCACTTTCTGATGAAGCCAGGCTTTGATCCTTTCCAGGTGACTCTAGGGTCCTCATCATCACCAGACCCCCACCCACATGGCTGCTGTCTGTACCAACCTATATGAGACCTTGGTAATCTCCTAAAATGAGGGTTATTTTATACAGCGATAATGAGTTGAATGGTGGCTCCAAAAGATGTGTCCCCCTGCAACACGTGAACAGGACCATATCTGGGAAAAGGGTCTTCGTACATGTAGTTAAGGATCTCAAGGGAGGTCATCTTGTGTTAGAGTGGCCCCCAATCCAATGACAGCGTCTTTGTAAGAGACAAAAGAGGAGAGACCCAGACACAGGAGATGCCACGTGAAGACAGAGGCAGAGACGGGAGGGATACCACCACAAGCCTGGGGACGCCTGGAGCCCTCAGAAGCTGGAAAACGCAGGGAGAACCCTATCCTGGAGCCTCTGGAGGGACTTCAGTCCTACAACACCTTGATCTCAGATGTCTGAACTCCAGGACTGGGGGAGGATGAATTCCTGTTGTTTTAAACCACCCAGCTTGTGGTTATTTGTTAGAGAAGCCACAAAACAGTCACACAGACCCTGCTCTGTAGGATCCTGGAAATGTGTGTCTCACTAATGGCAGACAGAGGCTGGATTACGGAACCCTTAGAGTCAGCATTGGGCCCCCAGAAATCCTAAAGCAGTGGCTGGACACTAGAATGTTGAGGGGTCAAGTTGGAAGCCCTAAGGGTGCTGTGTGCACACAGCCTCCCCAGGTACTTACACCTGTACACGTGAGGGGTAAGTATTTCAATCCTGATTCAGGACTTTTAACATTACCATTCACATTGCTAATTAAGAACCCACCAGTGGAGATTGGTTCAAAATGGTGGAGTAGAAGGATGTGTGCTCACTCCCTCTCACGAGAACACTGGAATCACAACTAACTGCTGAACAATCATCGACAAGAAGACACTGGAACTCAACAAAAAAGATGCCCCACATCCAAAGACAAAGGAGAAGCTGCAGTGAGACGGTAGGACGGGCGCAATCACAATCAAATCAAATCCCATAACTGCTGGGTGGTTGACTCACAAACTGGAGAACACTTATACCACAGAAGTCCACCCACTGGAGTGAAGGTTCTGAGGCCCATGTCAGGCTTCCCAACCTGGCGGTCTGGCAACAGGAGGAGGACTTCATAGAGAATCAGACTTTGAAGGTTAGCAGGATTTGATTGCAGGACTTTGACACGACTGGGGGATAAAAAGACTCCACTCTTGGAGGGCAAACACAAAGTAGTGTGCACATCAGGACCCAGGGGGAAGGGGCAGTGACCCCATAGGAGACTGAATGAGACCAACCTGCTAGTGTTAGAGGGTCTCCTGCAGAGACAGGGGGTGGCTGTGGCTCACTGTGGGGACAAGGACATTGGCAGCAGAAGTTCTGGGAAATACTCCTTGGCGCGTACCTTCCCAGAATCAGCCACTAACCCCACCAAAGAGCCAGGTAGGCTCCAGTGCTGGGTTGCCTCAGGCCAAACAACCAACAGGGAGGGAAACCAGCCCCACTCATCATCAGACAAGCAGATTAAAATTTTACTGAACTCTGCCCACTGGAGCAACAACCAGCTCTACCCACCACCAGTCCCTCCCATCAGGAAGCTTTCACAAGTCTCTTAGATGGCCTCATCTACCAGAGGGCAGACAGCAGAAGCAAGAAGAAATACAATTATGGAGCCTGTGGAAGGGAAACCACATTCACAGAAAGATACACAACATGAAGAGGCAGAGGACTTTGTACCAGATGAAGGAACAAGAATAAAACCCCAGAAAAACAACTAAATGAGGTGGAGATAGGCAACCCTCCAGAAAGAGAATTCAGAATAATGATAGTGAAGATGATCCAGGACCTTGGAAAAAGAATGAGGGCAAAGATGGAGAAGATGCAAGAAATGTTTAACAAAGACCTAGAAGAATTAAAGAACAAACACCTAGAAGAATTAAAGAACAAACAAACAGAGATGAACAATACAATAACTGAAATGAAAAATACACTAGAAGGAATCAATAGCAGAATAACTGAAGCAGAAGAACGGATAAGTGACCTGGAAGACAGAAAGGTGGAATTCATTGCCACAGAACAGAATAAAGAAAAAAAATGAAAAGAAATGAAGATAGCCTAAGAGACTTCTGGGACAATATTAAATGCAACAATATTTGCATTATAGGGGTCCCAGAAGGAGAAGAGAGAGAGAAAGGACACGAGAAAGTATTTGAAGAGATTATAGTCAAAAACTTTCCTAACATGGGAAAGGAAATAGCCACCCAAGTCCAGGAAGCAAAGCGAGTCCCATACAGGATAAACCCAAGGAGAAACATGCTGAGACAAATAGTAATCAAACTGACAAAAAATCAGGACAAAGAAAAATTATTGAAAGCAACAAGGGAAAAATGACAAATAACATACAAGGGAACAGCTGATTTCTCAGCAGAGACTCTACAAGCCAGAAGGGAGTGGCACAATATATTTAAAGTGATGAAAGGGAAGAACCTACAACCAAGAGTACTCTACCTGGCAAGGATCACATTCAGGTTCGACAGAGAAATCAAAAGCTTTACAGACAAGCAGAAGCTAAGAGAATTCAGCGCCACCAAACCAGCTCTACAACAAATGCTAAAGGAACTACTCTAAGTGGGAAACACAAGAGAATAAAAGGACCTACAAAAACAAACCCATAACGATTAAGAAAATGGTAATAGGAACATACATATCAATAATTACCTTAAATGTGAATAGATTAAATGCTCCAACCAAAAGACACAGGCTTGTTGTATGGATACAAAAAGAAGAGCAATATATATGCTGTCTACAAGAGACCCAAATCAGACCAAGGAACACATACAGACTGAAAGTGACGGGATGGAAAAAGATATTCCATGCAAATGAAAATCAAAAGAAAGCTGGAGTATCAATACTCATATAAGATAAAATAGATTTTAAAATAAAAAATGTTACAAGAGACAAGGAAGGGCACTACATAATGATCAAGGGATCAATCCAAGAAGAAGATATAACAATTATAAATTTATGTGCACCCAACATAGGAGCACCTCAATACATAAGGCAACAGCTAACAGCTATAAAACAGGAAATCAACAGTAACACAAAAATAGTGGGGGACAATAACACCTCACTTACACCAATGGAGATCATCCAGACAGAAAATTAATAAGGAAAAACAAGCTTTAAATGACACAATAGACCAGATAGATTTCATTGATATTTATAGGACATTCCATCCAAAAACAGCACATTACACTTTCTTCTCAAGTGCACACGCAACATTCTCCAGGATAGATCACATCTTGGGTCACAAATCAAGCCTCAGTAAATTTAAGAAAATTGAAATCATATCAAACATCTTTCCCAAACACAACGCTATGAGAATAGAAATCAATTACAGGGAAAAAAAAGTAAAAAACACAAACAAATGGAAGCTAAACAATACGTTACTAAATAACCAAGAGATCACTGAAGAAATCTAAGAGGAAATCAAAAAATACCTAGAGACAAATAACAACAAAAACATGACGATCCAAAACCTATGGGATGCAGCAAAAGCAGTTCTAAGAGGGAAGATTATAACAATAGAAGCCTACCTGAAGAAACAAGAAAAAATCTCAAATAAACAATCTAACCTTACACCTAAAGGAACTAGAGAAACAAGAACAAACAAAACCCTAAGTTAGTAGAAGAAAAGAAATCATAAAGAGAGAGCAGAAATAAATGAAATAGAAACAAAGAAAACAATAGCAAAGATCAATAAAACTAAAAGCTGGTTCTTAGAGAAGATAAACAAAAATGATAAACCTTTAGCTAGACTCATCAAGAAAAAGAGGGAGAGGATTTAAATCAATAAAATTGGAAATGAAAAAGGAGAAGTTACAATGGACATCACAGAAATACAAAACATCCTAAGAGACAACTACAAGCAACTCTATGGCATTAAAATGGACAACCTGGAAGAAATGGACAAATTCTTAGAAAGGTACAACGTTCCAAGACTGAACCAGGAAGAAACAGAAAATATGAACATACCAAACACAAGTAATTAAATTGAAACAGTGATTAAAAATCTTACTACAAACAAAAGTCCAGGACCAGATGGTTTCACAGGTGAATTCTATCAAACATTTAGAGAAGAGCTAACACCCATCCTTCTCAAACTCTTCCAAAAAATTGCAGAGGAAGGAAGATGCCCAAACTCATTCTATGAGGCCACCATCACCCTGATACCAAAACCAGACAAAGATACTACAAAAAAAGAAAATTACAGACCAATATCACTGATAAATATAGATGCAAAAATCCTCAACCAAATACTAGCAAACAGAATCCAACAGCACATTAAAAGGATCATACACCATGATCAAGTGGGGTTTATCTCAGACATGCAAGGATTCTTCAATATACATGAATCAATCAATGTGATACACCATATTAACAAACTGTAGAATAGAAACCATATGATCATCTCAATAGATGCAGGAAAAGCTTTGGACAAAATTCAACACCCATTTATGGTAAAAACTCTCCAGAAAGTGGGCATAGAGGGAACCTACCTCAACATAATAAAGGCCATATACGACAAACCCACAGCAAACATCACTCTCAATGGTGAAAAACTGAAAGCATTTCCTCTAAGATCAGGAACAAGACAAGGATGCCCACTCTCACCACTATTATTCAACATAGTTTTGGAAGTCCTAGCCATAGCAACCAGAGAAGAAAAAGAAATAAAAGGAATACAAATTGGAAAAGAAGTAAAACTGTCACTGTTTGCAGATGACATGATACCATACATAGAGAATCCTAAAGATGCCAGCGGAAAACTACTAGAGCTAATCAATGAATTTGGTTATGTTGCAGGATACAAAATTAATGCACAGAAATCTCTCGCATTCCTCTACACTAACAATGAAAGATCAGAAAGAGAAATTAAGGAAACAATCCCATTCACCATTGCAACAAAAAGAATAAAATACCTAGGAATAAACCTACCTAAGGAGGTAAAAGACCTGTACTCAGAAAACTATAAGACACTGATGAAAGAAATCAAAGGTGATATAAACAGATGGAGAGATATACCATGTTCTTGGATTAGAAGAATCAATACGGTAAAAATGACTATACTACCCAAAGCAATCTACAGATTCAATGCAATCCCTATCAAATTACCAGTGGCATTTTTAAAGAACTAGAACAAAAAATCTTAAAATTTGTATGTAGACACAAAAGACCCCAAATCGCCAAAGCAGTCTTGAGGGAAAAAAACGGAGCTGGAGGAATCAGACTCCCAGACTGCAGACTATACTACAAATCTACAGTAATCAAGACAATATGGTACTGGCACAAAAACAGAAATATAGATCAATGGAAGAAGATAGAAAGCCCAGAGATAAACCCACCTGCCTATGGTCAACTACCCACCTACCTATGGTCAACTACCCACCTACCTATGGTCAACTAATCTATGATAAAGGAGGCAAGAATATACAATGGAGAAAAGACAGTCTCTTCAATAAGTGGTGCTGGGAAAACTGGACAGCTACATCTAAAAGAATGAAATTAGAACACTCCTTAACACCATACACAAAAATAAACACAAAATGGATTAAAGACCTAAATGTAAGGTCAGACACTATAAAACTCTTAGAGGAAAACATAGGCAGAACACTCTATGACATAAATGACAGCAAGATCCTTTTTAACCCACCTCCTAGAGAAATGGAAATAAAAACAAAAATAAACAAATGGGACCTAATGAAACTTAAAAGCTTTTTCACAGCAAAGGAAAACATAAACAAGACCAAAAGACAACCCTCAGAATGGGAGAAAATATTTGCAAATGAAGCAACTGACAAAGGATTAATACCCAAAATTTACAAGCACCACATGTAACCCAATATCAAAAAAACAAACAACCCAATCCAAAAATGGGCAGAAGACCTACATAGACATTTCTCTAAAGACGACATACAGATTGCCAACAAACACATGAAAGGATGCTGAACATCACTAATCATTAGCGAAATGCAAATCAAAACTACAATGAGGTATCACCTCACATCAGTCAGAATGGCCTTCATCAAAAAATCTACAAAGAATAATTGCTGGAGAAGCATTAATTAGAGAAAAGGGAACCCTCTTGAGTGGTTGGTGGGAATGTAAATTGATACAGCCACTATGGAGAACAATATGGAGGTACCTTAAAAAACTAAAAATAGAATTACCATATGATCCAGCAACCCCACTACTGGGCATATACTCAGAGAAAATCATAATTCAAAAAGACACATGCACCCCAATGTTCATTGCAGCACTATTTACAATAGCCAGGTCATGGAAGCAACCTAAATGCCCATGACAGATGAATGGATAAAGAAGATGTGGCACATATATACAATGGAATATTACCCATCCATGAAAAGGAATGATATTGGGTCATTTTTAGAGACGTGGATGGATCTAGAGACTGTCATACAGAGTGAAGTAAGTCAGAAAGAGAAAAACAAATATCGTATATTAACATATATATGTGGAACCTAGAAAAATGGTACAGATGAACCAGCTTGCAAGGCAGAAATAGCGACACAGATGTAGAGAACAAACGTATGGACACCAAGGGGGGAAAGTGGCGAGGGGGGGCGTGGGATGAACTGGGAGACTGGGATTGACATATATACACTAATATGTATAAAATAGATAACTAATAAGAACCTGCTCTATAAAAACATAAAGTAAAATTCAAAAATTAAATAAATAAATAAAATTTAAAAAAATAAAACAGAAAAGACAAGTTCTTCCCTTCCCATAGACTTATTTATATGAATGAATTATTTCCATGCTTATATCTATAAATACAAAAAAGAGGAATAAAACCTACCTTGAACAAAAAAAAAAGAAAAGAAAAACCAGAACCCACTAGTTATACAGATGAAAACGCTATCAAGACACTTGCTCCAGTGGTAAACAATTCTGAAGTTGGTCAGAGGTGGGGAATTATCTCCCATGAAGCCAGCAGCTCCCCTGCAAGGAGCGTCCTCATTGCAAAGCTGGTGCACGGTGCCGAGGCGTCTCTGAGTAAACGTGAGCTGAGCCCCAGGCCAGCTGCTGCTGAACTTTTTCCACCCTCCCCAGGTAAAACACCTGAATACAAAGACGTGTTTTTTGTTTTGTTAAAGTACAAAGATTTTAACGCCTAGAGGAAGGGGTTTGGAGCCACACCAGGGACAGCACCAGGCCCAAGTTGGTGCCTGCAGGCCAGCCAGGATGGTTGTGGCCCCGGGCGCTCCTCTGGAAGCTTTCCATTTCCCTGCCTGAGTTACCCCTCCTGTCCTGGCCCCCACTGCTTTTTTTCTTGCTTACTCACCTCTGCCTGGGGAGAAATTCCAATGGCAGGTATGGGTGACACATCGTCTTCTTTAGCAGTTGGCAGCCCGGCAAGTCCTGCAGAAAGTCTGGCAGAACCCCACTCACACCAGGCCACCCATAGAGCTGTGGGCCATACTCCCTCCTACCAGCCCAGCCCCGAGACTGCTGACGGGGCAGAGAATATGGCGTCAGGCACAGCTGCAGGCACTCTTGCTGCCTGGAGGGGTACACCTGGGGAGGGCTGGCCGGCCGGGTCAGGCTGCGCAGGTCAGCCAATCCTTGCCCATCAGGGGCTCAGAGTTGCAGAAAATGGGCCCTGCTGCACTGGCCAGGTCCAAGGAACAGGTGTGGTGTCCTGAGGATCAGGATAGACAAGGGGCTGCAGCTCTGGCTTGTTTTCTAATCATTTTATCTGGTCCATGAGTGGGAGACAACTTCACAAAGACCCTCTCCTAATGAGAAGAAGCCAGGAGTCAGGGAGAGGAGGGGTGGTGGGTGGAGACAGAGGCCTGGTGCCCCGGCTGCAGTGGAAGCCTCTGGACGACCAGGTGGAGGGAGGCCGCACAGAGTGAAGCCCAGGGTCACAGACCTGTCGGAGCCGCTGTTTGTTGGTTCAGGTCCTGCTCTGAGGTGCTCTGTGTCAGCTCTGACCAACCGGTGAGCTGGGGGTCCTCTGTAACCAGGGCTACGTGCACAGTTCCTGTGTGCCCAGCCCTGCTGGGTGCCTGCCCAGGGGAGCTCCGTATCCTGGGCGGGGCCTGACCATGAGAGCCCCGTAGGCTGCTGGGTTGCCTACCCAGGTGAGCTCCATATCCTGGGTGGGGCCTGACCACGAGAGCCCCGTGGGCTGCTGGGTGCCTACCCAGGTGAGCTCTGTATCCTGGGAGGGGCCTGACCACGAGAGCCCCATAGGCTGCTGGGTTGCCTACCCAGGTGAGCTCCATATCCTGGGCGGGGCCTGACCATGAGAGCCCTGTAGGCTGCTGGGTTGCCTACCCAGGTGAGCTCTGTATCCTGGGAGGGGCCTGACCACGAGAGCCCCGTGGGCTGGGAGGGGGGCGTGTGTATGCGCGTCCTCTCTGTGCAGCCTGCACAGAGTTGCTTAGCGATTTCTCTGTGGGCAGCGCTGGGATGAGATAAGAACCAGGAGAGGCTGCGGGCCCCGTGAACCCCTGTCCATCCAGAGTGATGAGGTCAGTAGGTGGGTGCTGGCCACTGTGCTGCGTGAGGGAGGCCCCACGGGTACCTCTTGTTTCTTCCACCTGACACCACTGAGGCCTACCCCGGACAGAGCAGACAGCCTACCTGGGACACGTGGGAGCTCCTGGTGACTCTGCAGGGGACATGAGAGGGACGGACCAGGAAGGAGGGTGTGGAAGCTCAGGCAGAGCCATGGGGCTCAAGCCGAGGGGGCTTTTCTGGGTCTGAGCTGGGATTGGACGAGCAGGTGGTGAGTGTGATCCAGGAAAGCTGCCCTGGTGACATGAGGCTGAACCTGCTTCAGAGTGACAAGCTTCCGGATGATCCCAAAACAGGATAGTGAGACGGATCCTGTTAGAAGAACGTGAGTGAATCCCCCCAAGAGGAGGCTCTGTGAGCTGGCCCCAGGAGGGGGGTGAAGGGAACAGGTGTGGAACCTGCTGGGAGTGGGCAGTCCCCCTGGGTGGGTGGCGGGTGCAGACCCCACTCCGTTGCTGCACATCTGTGCTTCTGGCTGGATTACTTGGCTTCTCAGAGCCTCAGCTTCCTGGTCTGTTTGTGGGGTGATGGTAGCATGGATTGGCTAGTAATTTCCTCAGAACAGGGTAGAAAGGGGTCTAGTGGAAATTCCACGGAACACCGTCAATATGGGAATCGCGGGCCCTGTTTCCCGCAGGTCTGCCTTCAGGGTCGGGAGAGCAAATCCAAGCTGATTTGCAGCAGAGCCTTGGGATGGGCTCGGTTTGGTGGGTCCCCCTGTTTCCGGAATCTCAGAAGGAGCGGGCTCCAGTGGGCAGTGGCAGGTTCATCCCACCTGGAAGCATCCAGGCCTCAAGGACCAGCAGCCCCCGAGCCCTGTGTCTGGGCCTCCAGGAGGCAGACGGGACAGGCCGGCGTCCTCCTCGGCCCTCTTCCTGCCCAGAACATTCGAGGTCCAGGCCGTCATTAGGAAGAAGCAGGGATGGGGGTGTCCCATGTGGGAAGAGAACACGGAGCAGCTTCTGTACGTAGACGTCCACACCAGGAACGTGGGTAGGTGGGACGTGGGCACTGGGAGGGGCAAGTCATGGGCCTGAGTAAGCAGGGAGGGGCCAGGGGTCTTGAGGAGGGGCTGCAACAAGCTTTGCCTGTGCCAGACCTCAGACTCCCTCTCCTGGTCACTGGGGAGGAGGAGCTGAGCAGCTTTGGTGGAGGGACCACTCGCGTCCCCAGGCCCTGCCAGCATCAGACCTTCAGGCTCTGGGTCGGGGAGCCTGAAGAGCGCAGGTCCAGCTGTGGCCACCAGGGAGGCCTGGAGGGGCTGGGCGGGAAGCACTGGTGCGGTCATCACCTGTACAGAAGCTTCCGAGCCAGTGTCCAGTGGGAGCTCTCACCTTGCATGTGGGTTTCAAGTCCACAGCTCAGATCACCTTCCAGCCGCTTGGTTTGTTTTCTAGACACAAAGTCCTAATATCTCCTATGTCCCCTGCCTGTGAAAAGACACGTCTGATCTGGCACCAGGTGCGTCCCTCCTGACTGGACGCCCAGCAGCCAGTGTCACCGTGTCATGACTGTCACGGGGTGTCAAGCATGGGGGAACGAGAGCACACGGTCCAGGCCAACGAGGGGCTGTGCCGTCCATGGAGCCGGTGCTGTGGCTGTACGTGTTCCCTCCCCCCACCCTACGGGCAGAGACCAACGTCCCCTTACAGACTGTTACCAAGTTAAGTCATCTGGACCCTGCTCGAGCCCTAGGCTGGCGAGGCACACTGCCTCAGAGGGGAAGCTTTCCTTTTTCCATTTGTGTTCAAGTAGGCAAATAGCAAAACCAAAGCTGAGACCACAACAGCACAGGCTCTACTCAGTGGCCAAAGAATAGAGAAGCGGGAACTAAGATCACAAATCAACTTCTCACCCACCTGGCGAGAGTAGTTTAATTTGAAAGAGTAAAGACAAAGGGAGGAGGAGTGAGGCTAATGATGGGGATGAAGAGGCCTTCCGGGGAAGGGACAGGGCTTTTTCCAAGGGAGTGGGGTACCACCTCCTTTTACCCATTTTTGGTCCTTCATGTCCAGTCATGGCCACTGGTGGGTGTGTCACTTAATATGCTGATATAATAAATTCAACCTGTGATGAGACGCAGGGTCTGTTGGAGGTCAGATTCGTTGCCATCTTGGTCTCAGCTGGTTCCAACTGTTTTTTTGTTTGTAGCTTCCTTTCTTATCTCTGGACCCTTTAACTTAAATACATAGGTGAACTCCTGCTGAGGGTGGGGTGGAGGACAGCCCTCCACCCACGGGTTCTGAGCAGGGCCTGGAGCAGCTCTGACAACAAGAGGAGGAGGCTGAGACGGGCGGTCATTCTGACGCCCGCACTGGGGCTTGTGGTCGGCATGCGGAGGTGGTCAGTAGGGGGCATGTGTCAGGGAAGGTTCTCGGTGTTTACACAGAAGATGTGAATGTGGGTCCAGGTGCAGAGCTGCCTGCAGACGCTGCTACAGAAACCTCTGATTCTTTCCTGAGAAAACTGGTGGGGAGGCATTCAGGCAACAGGGCAAACTGCTTGCTTTGGATGTTCTTGTGGGGAAGTGGGGGCATAGCAACAGGGGCTCAGCCCACAAAACCCCAGAACCCCTCCCAGAACAGCTCCAGAACCGCTTCTGGAATGGCAAGAAGTGGGTCTTCCACCTACTAGACGTGCAGGAAAGGGCTGGGGTCTGCAGGGCCACCCTCACCTTCAGGTGCTGGCTGGGAGGCTCACAGGACCCAGCACATGCTTGTGGCTTGTGTGCTCACAGCTGAGATGGGTCACAGCACGCAGTAGGGGTGCACGGGAGGGAGGGTCCCTGTTCCAGTCAGCTCATGACCTTCATGCCCCCTTCTTCCCTCGAGGGTCTCTAGGGTGTCTCTTTTCCCAGCGACGAAGGGCAGAACGACGATAGTTACCCCACCCCCCGTCACCCCAAGGAAGCTCACTAGAGACTTGGCACCTGGCTGGGGGCTGGTCATTTGATGTTCTCTGCCCTCACCCTCCAAAATGCCAGTGCCCAGAAGGGGAGCCAGGGTTCAGAATGAACCACATGGTTTGTGCAACAGCACAGGTGCAGGGGGCTGCCCCTAACGGGAGGCGGGAGGGTTTAGATCAGGGCAGGGAGCTGCATTAGCTTCCCGGGCAGCTGTGACAAATGACCACAAACGGAAGCTCAGAACAACAGAAACCTGTCCTCTCTCAGTCCTGGAGACTAGACGTCTGAGGTCAAGGTGTCCCAGGGCTGCGCTCCCTCTGGAGGCTCCAGGGGAGGGTCCTGCCTGCCTCTTACAGCTTCTGGGGGCTCCAGGCATCCCTGGGCTTGTGACCACATCTCTCCTATCTCTGGCTCCGTCTTCACATGGTGTCTCCTGTGTGTCTGTGTCTCTTCTCTGGTCTCTTAGAAGGACTCTGTCACTGATTTAGGGCCAGCCTGATCCCGGATGACCTCATCTCCAGATCCGTGACTAATTATGCCTGCGAAGACCCTACTGCCAAAAAAGGTTCCATTCTCAGATTCTGGGGGGCATGATGTGGACAAAACTTTTTGGGGGACCCCCCCATTCAACCCACTATAGCACCCAGTTCCCAGATGCCAGCCGACCTTCCTCAGGACAGCATCAGGCTGGTGATGTTCTGTCTATCTGCACAGAGTTGTCTTTTGTTTCTTGTGGTAACAGTGAGGTTGGGTCGGGGGCGTTGCTGGCCGACCTCCTGGTCATTCCAGGGACCACGCTGAAGTGTCCTTCCTGGGAGTGTGGGAGCACTGCCAGGGCTCCCTGTGAATACTCTACACTGATCACTCTGTGGTCAGACACCTGCATGGGCTGGGCCAGTCCCCAGCACCTTCTACCACATCCACAGCCTGGTGGACTCTGTGCGGGCCTATGACCAGGAGGTGTGGACCGGTAAGATCAGTGGGAGCCCTCCTGCCTGCCACGTGGCCTCCAGCCCACCACAGACCCTCGAGTCCTGCCATGGACATCCCCATCTCATTAACCCCCAAGAGGCCTTCTGGGAGGGGTGAGAACTTGGCCATGAAGAAGACAGGGCAGGCCCTAACTGCAGCAGGTGAAGGCAAGTACTAGGGGTGCTTGGCTATTTGTCCCCCAAAGACCCAGAATGTGGGCTCTGACTTGAGGGGTCCACCTCCACCTGGGCTCATCTGGGGGGTCGCTGCAGGGAGAGTGCATCCTTGGGTGATTTTCCAACTCTCCCCACCCCCAGCTTCACCCCCTAACCCCCCTGGCCCCATTAATAGTCTTTAAATTGTGTCTCTCACCCAACAGACATGCGTGGGAAATTTTAATATTGTGTGGGAGTCCAGTGACCAGCGCCCATGTGTCCTGTGTGTCGTGGGAGGGGAAGGGGCCTCGATCTCACGTTCCTTCCCCAGTTCACCTGGCGTCGGGGGCAGCAGGCCGAAGCTTTGTTTTGGCAGAAGCTCCCTTTCTGTGAACAAGTCTTCCCCCACTCCCGTTATCCTCACTGGAGGCCACAGCACTGGGGCAACTCCAGCACCAGGACCCCACCCTAGGGAATTTCTCAAGAGCAGGGACCAGGCCTGGGGGCCGAGGGGAGGAGGGAGCCGGCCTCTTTGGGATCCACGGGGGCTAGGATGTCTCCTACCCAGGAGGGCCTTGGACTCAGCCTAACTACCACCTGGGGTCTCCTACCCCTCCCCTGGTAGGGGGGCCCTTCAGATTCCAGGGCCCCAAGGTCCTCCCCACTGACTTCTGACCCCAACTGCAGAGTCGGGGACCCAGAGACCCCCTCCCCGGCTTCTTTTTCCTTGGAGGCTCCCAGAATTCCCTGAAACTGTTATACTCAGGGTATATTATGGTGAAGGATGCAAGTTAAGATCAGCGAGGACAGAGGGGACGAGCAGGGTCCAGCATCCTAGACTGTGGCAGCCCAGGGAAGCCCGCCTGAGTCCTGAAGTGCAGGGTTTATTGGGGTCTGTCACGTCAATGTGGGGACCACCATGTGCCTGACCTTGGCCTGCAGCTCCCGGGGGGACTCAGGAAGCCCCACCATGCATCATGCTGTCAGCACATACCAGCCTGGAGCGAGGCCCATGGAACACGGACACTCCCGTCAGACTCAAGGTGACCTCTGGAGCCAGGACCAGAGGCCCGGCCTCTCTGTGGGCAGGTGAACCCACAGCGCACGGGCCCTGGTGCAGTGCCCATTCCGTGTGGTCAGCATGGGTGCACGCGGGTCAGCCAGTGTCTGTGTGTCTCAGCCTGTGACCACTGACCACACTGTCCTTCTCTGCTCACAAGAGCGAGGCCAATGGAGGAATAATGGGGGTGGGAACAAAGCCAGGTCATGGTCAGTCTGGGTGAGAAAGGGTCCAAGGAGCAAGAACACTGCTGCCCTTGCCTGGTGAGCTGTGAGCTGACGTCCACCCTGTGGTCAGTCCATCTCCCCACATCAAGAGGTAGAGCTGCCTTTCCTGCATCCTGGGGCAGGGTCATGCCTGTGTATACAGCAGGACGCACAGCAGAGCACGCAGCAGGCCTGATGCCTGCCCTTGGCATGTACTTGGGGGCTTGGTGAGGGTGGAACATCCTGACAGGTCATGGAGACGACCATGGGGAGGATGTTGGGGTGAAGCCTTTGGGAGCATCTGGAGGGGATCCTCACCTGTCTACACAGGTGGCTTGAGGACACCGACCAAGGCTGGGCAGGCGGGGGAGCCCAGAAGCGTCCTGGGTCATCCCTGAGGCTGGACGAGGGCTGTGGAGCTGGGGGTGACGGCCGTGGCGAGGAGGGGCTGATCGCCGGACAGTGTGTAGAGGGATCATCCGAGGCAGCGGGTAAGGTGAAGACTGTGCCTGACGGGAGGACGGAGAGACCAGCAGGCGGCGCTGTAGGCGCGGGGATCAGGGCTGCTCCCTGCAGGGTGGCGCCCAAGCCCCACAGGGCTGGAAACCACCCTGTGTCCAGCAGGCAGCGCTGTAGGCGCGGGGATCAGGGCTGCTCCCTGCAGGGCGGCGCCTAGCCCCGCACCGCTGGAAGCCACCTGGTGTCCGGCCAGACCCCCGCCAGGAAGAGAAAGGAAGCCCCGTCTACACTACTGAAAACACCAGTGCGGAATGTTTGCCCTCCTCTTCACCTGGCGGGGAAACAGGTAAATTGAAGTGGAGAGTGATGGGGTTGAGGTGGGAAATGTGGGTGCTTGGAGCCTGGAGAGGAGGGTTTCCTGAGGGGGTGAGACTACAGGGAGCAGGAGAGGGATGGGGCATGGGCAGGGGGACGGTCAGTGAGTGTCCGGCGCTGGAGCACGTCCATCCTCCCTCAGGCCGGCCCTGCCTCCCCAGAAGGCTGGGTCTATTAACACAGGGGACCCTGGAAGGGGGTTTTCTGTCTGGCTGGTTCACTGAAGCTGGGTGTTTGTGGGGACATGGGCCAGTCTGGCAGCCCCAGTGAAGACACTGTTCACTCTGAGGGAATGAGGTGGACACTCAGTCCCCGGTCTGTGGATGGTCTAGTCCTCTGGATGTCATGTCTCTTCTTGGGGGTCACTGGGGCTTTATCCTCGCTCCGTGGGTTACAGGAGGGGAGGGATGGATTCGGCCTGGCCCAGCTGTGCCTGGGCTCCTGGGGAGGACCTCTCTGCCCCACATGTTCACAGGCCTCAGTCACCCCTGCTCGACACCCCCCTACAGGAACTCGGCACAAGGACCTACCCTGTGAAACGGGGCGCCTGGGTCGGGGGGCTGGTGAGGCCACACTCAGGTCTCGGGGTGGGTGCAGTGGCCTGCGGCCACTCACCGTGGTCACCACACTGCTGCGGCTCCTATCTGGGGTCTGAGATGCCCAGGGGTGGCTGGGTGAGGGGAGGAGGTCGCCATGACAAGGATGTGTGGGATGGGGGACCTTGGCCCTGGGTCCTTCCCCAAGGAGGAGTGGGGGTCATGCCCAGAGGGGAGGCGGCCAGTGATGGTCCTGGGTGTCAACAAGCACAGCGCCGCGCCCCGCAGGCCGGGTGTGGGATTCCTGCAGTCCCGGCACAGAACACAGTTGGGGGGGGTTGGAACAGGGGATGCTCACTCTCAGACCTGGAGCCCGAGGTCAAGGTATTGGGGGCCTGCTCCTCTCGCAGGTTCTGGGGTCAGTCGGTCCCAGGCCACTCCCAGCCCCGTCTCTGTCTCTGCCGTCACATCGCCTTCTCCCCCGTGTGTCTGTGTCCAAATTCCCCCCCATGAGGACCTCCCTACACACAGGTCAGTGACCTCGTCTCAACCCGGGCAGCTCTTCGGTGGCCCATCTGCACACAAAGTCCCATTCTGAGGTCCTGGGGAGTCTGTCTTCCGGGGCCTCTTGAGGTGACAGTCCTCGTGGTCGACACGGCTCGTGGAGGCGTGTGGGTCCCCCAGGCCGGAATCCAGGAACCTCATGGAGGTAGTGGTGTCCTGACTCAGGGAGGATGGACGGACAGGCAGAGGTGAGAGGGAGGCTGAGGGGGCGGTCAGCCCTGCCCTCCGGGGAGTAAGGAGTCTCTAGATGGCCGGGCTGGAGCTGGCGGGGGGACGCTGTGGTCAGAGGCGGGCGGCCTGGTCTGCGACGTGCGGGGTCACTTAAGGGCAGATGCACGGGGGCCTCAGGGATGCCCTCTGACTGCTCCTACGAAGGCGGCCAGCCGAGGGCTCCCAGCCAGGTTGGGCCAAACGTGGAGGGGTTTGAAGACATATCCCAGGGCCGCCTTCGAGAAGTGCCTGTGCCTGGGGACACAGAGCCTCCAGCCTGCCGGGGAGTGTGTGGGGCTGGTGGCATGTGGGACTGCATCCAGGGCCCTGAGGAGCTCGAGGTGCCTGCTCCAGGCCTCACCTGGTCAGGGACGGAGGGCGGCTGCCTAGGGCCTCCTGCTTCGGGCACCGCCCCTGGGCTGGGAGGGGCCAGCATGTCCCATGACCTGTCACTGCAACCAAGCTGAGGCTGCTGAGCGGCCAGGGCCGGAGCACGGCCTGTGGTTGGGATGTGTGTGGGGAGGTTGCAGGACAGCGGTGGGATGCCTGCATCAACAGAGGCTGGTCATCCACTGGACATATGACAAGAGTGAGCTGGACAGCAAGGCCAGCCCGAGGCACAGCTCAGGTGGGGAGGCAGCTGCGTGTCCTCCATCTTCAGCACCCAGACGTGTGTGTAGAGATGCTCGTCCAGATACCGAGGAGCCCTTTCCTCTGATGCCTCATGTCTCATCATCTGGCAGGTGTGGGGATCCTGGGGCGACCGTGACAACATGCCACAAGCCGGGGGGATCACAACAGCAGAGATTTCTCTCTCGCAGCTCTGGACGCTGGAAATACAAAATGAAGGTGTGGTTGGTTCCTGCTGGAACTTCAGGGAATCTGCCCTGGCCTCTCCTGGCTTCTCTGGTTTCCAGAAATCCTTGGCGCCCCTGGACTTGAGGCTGCATCACCCCCACCGCTGCCTCTATCATCACGTGGCTTCTCTTCTGTGTCTCTGTTCACATTTCCCTCTTCTTATAAGGACACCAGCTGTTGGAATTAGGTCTCTCCCTAATCCAGCATGACTTCATCTTAACCACATCTGCAGACACCCTGTTTCAGAATAAGACCTGATTCTGGGGTCAGAATGGATATAAATTTGGGGGGGGGGACACTATCGAAACCACAGTAGTAGGTGAGGTGTTAGAGGATGGAGGGAACGAGAAGTGCCCACCGAACTGACAGGGCATCGTGAGACCAAAAACCGAGGCAGGCAGCTCCAGGTAACTAATGGATCAGTTTATTATTGGGTAATTTACTCACAGAGTGGGATTGGGATGTGGTGGACAACGATCGGAAGCATGTGCAGCCGCGCTCTGCATGGCCAAGGGGTCACCGGGACAATTTATGGTTAACATGGGGGGTGGTGCTTGGAAACAGGACGTACATCCCTAAGTCAAGGTTCATGAATGGGTAACTGGCCTCATGGGCGCCGGGAACACATCAGCGAAGGTCTTCCTTGTTGTGGGACTAACAAAGCATAGAGGCCACCTGGTCCTGATAATTATTAAACAGCCTCTATTAACTAGAAACGCCTTGAGGACAGAGAAGTGATTGACCACACAGTACAGTCCTGGGTAGGGTCAGCGGAAGGACGAGCCCAGGATGGCATCAGTTATGCCGACAGCCTTACAAGGCGGGGAGGCAGGGCTGGGGAAGGTGCGGGCTTGAGTCCCGCAGGTGCCCCAGAGAAAGGGACGTGGGCCGGGCAGTGGGGTGGGCCTTGCACCTCGAGCGGGACAGGGGCATGGCCCTAAGAAGTGACCTGACACTTGTTCGTAGGGACCCAATCTGTGCAGGGTGGACATGTCTGGGTCCAGGGTCCCGTCCTGCTGCTTTGGGGCCCGACCTCTGCGTGACCTCTGCAGGCCGGCCTGAGTGGGAGTATATTGTGTTAGGAGCCTCAGGCAGGACACATCCTCAGGCTTTGGGGAGGACCCCCAGGAGGCCTTGGAGGTCAATTCTAGTGGGGGAGGAATAAGGGTTCAACTCTGCCGCCATAAGGGCTGCGTCCACAGATGGAGGGGGTGGTGTTTTCAGTTTACCTGAGAAAACACACTTTCAGGTCCCCCGTGTGTTATGGAAAAATCATGTTTCTAATATGCGGGTTTTCAGGTAGCTGGAAGTGCTCTGGCCTTACTCTGTGGCTGTGCCCGTGCTCCAGCAGCTCCCGAGGACTGACTGCAGCGCCGTTTGCTTCACCTGGAAGGTTCCAGCCTTGGGGCGAGGGAGATCGGGCCACGGCCCTGGTGTCCAGGGCTGCAGTCAGGCAGTAAACGGCCACCGGCCCCATGGGGCTGTTCACAGTGCTACGATAAATCCAAATGGATTCTGTCCTGTGCTATTGGGGACGAGCCCTGGGTCTGCCTCTGGATCGTCCCTGTGAGGGGTTGTTCATGCCCTCATTTACACTCCACAGCCCCCTTGAGGTCACCCAGGGTCCCAGGCATCACCTGGGCAAGCAGACAGGGTCTCTTGGCAGAAATGGAAATTCCCTGAGGTGTCAAGTTGTTGATGTGATGAATAATTATTTTTTTAGTTGTGATTAAAATACATGTAACATAAAATTCACCATTTACCATTAAATTGAACAACTCAGTGGTATTTATCACATTCACAATGTTCTGCCAGCACCACCTCCCTCTGGTTCTAAAACATTCTCATTCTCCCAAAAGGAGACCCCCCTCCCCCTCCCCTAGCCCTTGGCACCACTAACCCACTTCCTGTCTCTGTGGATTTGCCTGTCTGGACATTTGATATAAATGGAATCAGTCTGTGGTTGTTCTTGGCTGAATGTTTGTGTCCCTCCAAAATTCACATGTTGAAATCCTTACCCCCAAGGTGATGGTATTAGGAGATGGTGCCTTTGGGAAGTGATTAGATCATGAGTGTGGAGCCCCTATTATGGGATTAGTGTCCTTATAAAAGAGATCTCAGACAGCTCCCTCACATCTTCTCCATGTGAGGACACAGGGAGAAGATGCCACATACAACCAAGAAGAGAGCCTCACCAGGACCTGACCGTAGTGGCACCCTGATATTGGACTTCTGTCCTCCAAAACTGTATGAAATACATTTCTGTTGTTTAAGTCCCCAGCCTGGTAGTTTGCTATGGCAGCCCAAGCTGACTAAGACAGTGTCCTTCTGTGTCTGGCTTCTCTCATTGAGCATTGTATTCTCGAGGTTTGTCAACACTGTAGCGAGTGTCAGTGCTTCACTCCTTTTCATGGCTGAGTAATATTCTATTGTGTGGATGGAGCACATTGTGTGTATCTGTTCTCTGTTTACCTGTTGATGGTCATTTGGGTGGTTTCCACATTTTGGCTGTTGTGAATCATGCTGCTATGAACATGCATGTACAAGTGTTTGTGTGGACATGTGTTTTCTTTTCTCTTGGGTTTATACGTAGGAGTGGAATTGCTGGGTCTTGTAGTGACTCCATGTTTGACATTTTGAGGAACTGCCAGGCTGTCTTCCAAAATGGTGGCACCATTTCACATACCCACTAGCGCTGTTTGAAGGTTCCAATTTCTCCCCTTTTTATTGTCTGTCTTTTGGATTCTTGTATCTTAGTGGGAATGAAATGCTATGTCATGGGTGTTCTGTCAGCCCGTCAGACCCTCACCCCTTTTATACCAAGTACTTTGTAACACTCCCCTCACTTTCTGAAATCAGAGGCAGAGATAAGATAATCTCTCTACACATATAATTAAAGTATAATTATGTATATGTGTGTATGCAGCTATAGTTACAATAGAGAGGAGAATCAAAGATAAATACATTTTTATGAAACTATACATAATTTAATAGGTGAATGCTTGGCTTCAGCTACACTAAGTAATCAGATGTTTGCTTAAATTTTTCTTCAATTTAGATTTAAGAAAAGGCAGGTAACAGTCAACTCGCTTCAAACTTCATATTTAATGTTTTTAAATGAGGACAAATAGGCATTGTTGTATATAATTCGAATTACTGTGGTGACAGTAATCCTGGTGCATTAACTGGCAATTCAGAAACTCTGATCCACTTTACCAGGAGATTTGATTTTCCAAACTGTCAGAGAATTCTTGGTAAAGTTCTGAATAACTGTGAGAACAAGCTTTCCTAGAATCACATCGTTGTTCTATTCCTGCAAAATTCAGCCTATCTTAAAGCCATATAGAAATAACTTGTGTGTAAAGTAGAGCAGAGTCAGATTCTCAGCTTAGAAAATCACGAGCAGGTCCTTCCCAGGAAGGGCGGGCAGGCACAGGACAGTGTCTGAAACAGTGTCAAATACATAGTTCTCTAAGATCAGTGATTTTAGTAGTATAACTCTAGATATGGGAAGACGCTACAAGAGGGAACCATTTCCTGGACCATAACAGACTAGTAGGACAGGCGACCCAGAGGCTTTGGGCTACTGTTAACAGAGCCTAGTCCAGTAACAGCACATTGAGTGGCCTATCAAGGAAATCCTCGCCTGAACTGGGAATGAGTATTCCAGGCACCGTGGGATAAATTGGTCATGAAACGCCTCCTAAACCTTGGTCAAAATTAAGACCAAAAGACAGGGGATTGTAACATAAAGAATGTTGCCCACCATTCAGTTGTACAAGAATTAAGTCATCAACCACCACAATCACGGACTTACAGGACACACTGAAAGGAATTCAGGGCGAAGATCAGGATGAGGCATTTTGTACTCTGGGAAAACTGGCAGAACTGACCCTCAGAGAGTTTGATATTTTCAGGAGAAAATTTTTATGAACCTGGATCCTTGCCTCTTCCCACATTTAGAAAAGCACAAAACCATTAAGGTATCTGTCCCTCCTGAAGAGCAGTAACCTCCTACCAAGCTGTGTGCTTGGTTGCACGTACCCCTTTGTCAAATTCACACAAATGGGTCAAATGGGTCACTTTTTAAATACAAGCAGTTCTTTTCAGCTGTCACGTAGAGAAAAGCCGGTCAGGAACAGCATTTCACAGGAGTGCAAACTGAATGGGCCAATCGACAGTGGTGAGATGGTCCTCGACACGCGCCTTGTCCTACGTGGTCTGAGGTCCCACATGGCTCTCTTTTCACCCACCGTGTTGGGGAAGATGAACCAGAATGTCCAGTCCTGTGTGTCTGACATGGCCGCGCTGGCGCCCCCTGGAAACGGGGCTCCTGGTGGGAGAAAGCGCGGCCCCTCCAGTCCTTCTCTTTGGTCTCAGGTGCAGGGACCAGCCGTCTGCGGCCCGGATGCCTTGGTGCAAGCAGCCACTGGCGGGGGCGGCGCCCGCTGAAGCAGCAGAAGAGGAAGGTCGCCGTCACCACGGAGGTGACCCTCTTCAAGAAGTATTTGCCCAGGGGAAGTACTCTGTGCAGGTGCAGCCACTGCGCAGTTGCGGACGTGGGAGCTGCTGGGGCACGTGGCGGGGGAGGGATGCTCCACACTAGGCAGGGTCGGTGGCTCAAGCCCGTGGCAGCACTGCAGCCCTGTTGTACCCTGCCCGCTAAGATGCCACGTGAACCTGATCACGTGAGTGTGTACCGCACCTGATCTCTCAGACATGTGTGCTCAATGCTGACCCATCAGGTGTGCCTGATGTCACACACACAGATGTGCTCACCTGCTCACTGCAGGCCCATCACATACACTTCATCATGCACCCACTCACTGCTGCCTGTCGCCCCCAGACCACGTGGGTCGAGTCCTCTAAGGAGGTCGGAGTTGCCCTGCTGGACCTCATCAGCTGGTCCAGTGCCGCAGCTGCGAAGGGAAGCCTCACATGGGTGCTTCCTGATGTCCTTCATGCTCGGGTCATGAGCCACACTCTCCTGCCCAGTCAGTTTCCAAGAAACCAGGCAGGCTCAGGCCTCTTCGAGGGGCTGGCTTAGGTAAGGGGCTTGCTTGTTTTCTGGGCAACATTATCTGTTATCTCAGAGTGAAGGGGGATTGTGTACCCCCCAGGGAAAGAGACATCCATGTCCTGACCCCAGGGCCTCAGGACATGACCTCATTTCTAAATAGGGCCTTGTTTTGTAAGTAGGTAAGACAAGGGCCTTAGGGTGGTCCCAATCCCGTGTAACTGTGTCCTTATAAGATGAGCGGAGACACAGACACAGAGGGGAAGCCACATGAAGATGAAAGCAGAGATGGGAGGGATGAAGCCACAAGCCCAGGGATGCCTGGAGCCCCAAGAAGCTGGAAGAAGCAGGAAGGACCCTCCCCTGGAGCCTCAGCACTTTCCAACTAGACAGCTACCATGAGTGGGCCTGAACTGAAGGCAGCACCGTGGTCCCTGACCATTCTGTCTTGCCCGCTTGGCACCGTGGGGAGCAGCTCCCATGGAACGCTGTCCAGCGAGTTGGTTTCACATGAGACCGTAGGACGCTGGTCCTGTAAACACGCAGGCCCATCTCACCCTTCCTCCTGGGTTCTGGTCACACACGGCGACTGTGCACCGTGTGGGGCTGGGCTTTCAGCCTCTTCACAGGACCCCTTGGTGTTGGTTCAGAGTTCAGCTTACACCCCAAGAATGACGGAAGATGAAATTCTCATCAGCTCTGTGCAGTGAAGGCAGGGAGTCACAATTAATTATAGAGTTAATAGCAGAGAGGGTAAGGGTTACTCAGCCATGGAAAAGGAGTGAAGCACTGACACAGGCTATGATGTAGATGAACCTCGAAAACATGATGCTCAGTGAGAGAAGCCAGGCACAAAAAGACAATTAGTGGATTCCACGTACATGAGACATCCAGAACAGGCAAGCCCACAGAGACAGAAAGTGGATTGGTGATTCTGGGCTTGTGGGAGATAAGGGGTGGCCTCTAAAGACTTGGGTTCTGGGGAGATGATGGAAATGTAAAATGCATTGTGCTGATGGCTGCACAACCCTGTGAATATGCAAAACACCAGTGAGCTTAATACTTAAAATGGGTTAACTGTGTGGTATAGAAATTCAATCTCAATAAAGCTGTTACCAAAAGTGAAAAACTGGAGGCTTCCAGACCCACCTCCAGAATCTGACAGCAGAGGTGTGGGGTCGGATAGGACCTGCGTGTCTGAAAGTCCCACTGTGTCCAGCCAGGTGGTCTGAGGGCACCTTGGGAAATTCTCCCTGTGGCATCAGAAGCGTGGGGCGCTAGTGTGGCTAGGCCTCAGGTGGAGAGGCTGGATTCTGTGGCCTTGCTGTCCTCTCTTAGGGACTGTGGCATCGTCTCCGTAGAAGGAGGTGGGTCAGCTTGAAGCCCTGTTCCCTCTTCTGCACGTTTCTTCTTTCTCTGCCAGCGATGATGCCGGCCAAGCTGTGCCAGAGCAACCAAGGCAAAAGGGTCATGCACAGAATGACTGAGAACTTTGACCAGGTGCCGTGGGCTCCTCAGAGGCAGTGACACCGGACTGAGGTCCCAGAGTCTCCTTCTGAGTGTCGTGGCCCCGGTGCCCCTCTCACGGGAGTTGTTGTCAGGCTTGATGGTTGAAGCAGCCATGGTATCGAGATTTCACTGGTAGAAACTATTCCTTTTCTTCCCTGAGAGAAGCAGGTCTCCTCCTACTTTGTTGGGATACCCCCTTTGTAATAAAAATGATAAGCTGTAAGTACATATTAAGGATTAGGTTATACATATGTAAAGAATAATCATAAAGATCAAGAAACAGAACATGATGAGTGGACACACAGGAGTGCCCTTCCCTCGTCACAGCGTCCTCCCCACCGTGAGGTAGCTGTTCTCCTGATTTTGTGTCAGTGATTTGTCCTCATAGTTTACGCCCAGGCACGCATCCCTAAATAACGCAGCCCAGCTTTGCCTAGTTACAAAGTCGGTAAGTGGGTGTACCGTGCAGGCTGCTTTATTGCTCTTGATGGCTCAGCATTGTGTCCATGAGATTCTTTCATCTTGTGAATATAGTATTTTTTAAAAATTATTTTAAAATTATTATTATTTTTTAAAAATAATTTTTATAGTTTTACTACTTTTAAACAAAATGTACTCCATTGCTGTGGAATAATCCTTCATAAGAGTGTGCATGGTTCATTTCTGCATCCGCTTGTGATGGCCTTCTGGTTGGTTTCAGGTTTGGCTCCTGTGGCTGTGGCGTCCATGTCCGTGTGTCCTTGTGCAGTGCTGGTGGGTTTGTGTTCAGCTGGGAGGAGCACTGTGGGTCTGTGTGCACGGACTTCGCTATCTGAGGCCCGATTATTTCAGAAGTGGTTGCATCCCCCCGCTACGTACCAGGCTTTCCATTGCTCCACGTCCTGCTGATATTTGATACTGTGTATTTCATGTCTGCCATTCTGGTAGGTGTACGCAGTTTTTTTCTTATGGTTTTAATCCCTGGGTTATTAGTGAAGTTGTGCATCTTGTTGTATTCATGGACTATTTCCTGTTGTTTTTAAAAAAGTTTTAAAAATTGTGGTCAAATACACATAACATAAGATTTACTATCTTAACCACGTTTAAGTGCACATTTCAGGGTCATGAAGTAATTCGCACTGTTGTACAACACTGACCGCCATCCTCCTCCAGAACATTTTCATCTTGCAAAACTGAAACAGTACCCGTTAAACACTCACTCCCCATTGTCCCTCCCTGAGCCCCTGCACCCACCATCCTGCTTTCTGTCTCTATGGTTCTGACTGCTCTAGGGGCCTTGTATGAGTGGATCCAGCACTATTTGTTTTTTTGTGTCTGGCTTACATCACTGAGCATAATGCCCTCAAGGATCATCCCTGCTGCAGCCTGTGTCAGAATTGCCTTCCTTTTTAGGCTGAATAACATCCCTTGTATGGATGGACCATGTTTTGCTTCTCCATTCATCCATTAATGGACACATGTAATATCTACATTCATTTCTCATGTCTTATAATATTTGTGGAATAACGTCAGAAAGTCCTATGAATCAAAAGTCATTTGTCATTAACTTTTTTCTTAAACTTTTTATTGTGAAAAACATCAAACCTAAGAAAAAGGGAAGAATACATGTCAGCTTCACTTGTGTTCAGGAATTAATGCTTTATGGTATTCACTTTATTCCCTGTGTGTGTGCTATGTGTGTGCATGTGCCTGTTTGCATACATGTGCATAGGTATGTCCATTTGCACATGTGAGTGTGTGCATGGGCATGAGTGCATGTGTGTTCATATGCTAGTGTGTGAATATATTTGTGCTGTGCACGTGCATGTGTTTGTGTGTGTGCTGTGCCTGCCTGTGTGCGCAACTGTGTGTTTGCTGGAACCACTTGCAAGTTGGCTGCAGACTGAATTGTGCCCCAGATATGTCTGCACACACCTGCTCAAACAATCCTGCATAACCACGTAAAGGTCACAGATCTCAGGGATTTAAATGGATTTAGCAGGATGTCCTGACACAGAGTCTGTCTTCCAATGACTGTCACTGTCTCAGTAACATCCTTCACACCTTCTTTAAGCCCCATTCAGGGTCCACCTTAGGCCCCCATTACATTCAGTCACCTGCCCCGGGTCCCCTATAAGCTACAATGTCACAGTTGGAGAGCCTGGCCAGGGCTGGCTGTGCCCCTCCCGTTGGCATGGCCTCCAGGCCCTGAACGTGGCTCCTGTGTTCCCATCTCTCATCCAGGCCCCAACTTGGATGGGGCCGCCACCTCTTTCCACACAGGGTCCCATCGCCCAGTCAAGGGGTTTCATTCTCCCCAAACACAGCATCAGGAGAGAGGGAAGGGTGACAATCCCCACTGGGTCTCCTTCATGTGAGACCCTGTACTTTTGAAAGAGGAGGCACTCTGCACTCAGGGGTGGTGGGGTGGTGGCATGCGGCCCACGATGGGCAGGCGGGTCACCAGGTGGGGATGAGCCAGTGTGCAAGGAGTTCCACCGTGGGTTCTCCTCTCCAACGGCTTCGGTGCCCCTACCTCTCCCTGTGCCTCCCCTAGAAGACAGCTTGGTGCCCGTGCTGGGTGTCAGCCGCAGGTCATGAGGTCACCTAACCAGGAGCCATAGGAGCCGTCAGCCACCCCCCCTCCATCCCCCCCGCCCCCCGCACACGCTGCACGGAAGCAGGACCTGAGTGCAGGGCTCTCAGCGGCCCTGAGCGCCCCGCCCGGAATCGGCCAGCCGAATGGACAGACCGGATCTCCCGGCCCGGACCATGCAGGACTCTCCTGACCTGGCTTGCAGTGTGGCCGCCTCCTTCTGGAAGCCTGGGAGGCTGGAATCAGGCCACTTCTTGTCTGTCCTGGCAGCAGACTGGGCTGCACTCTAAGAAGTTCGTGGCTCGCCCGTGGATCCTGACCATCAGGTGTCCAGAGAAACTGGTAACATTTCTGTTTTGCCTGTTGAAATGTTTAATGACAAAGATTTTGTTCGGTTTCCTGATGTGGGTGTCCAAAGATGAGAGACCCATGTATGTGACCTGTACCTCCTATGAGATCAGCCCTAAGGTAGTTTAAACATGATCAAGTTCTGTCTACGTGGTAGATTTAGACCTCTGCATGTCCTGTCTACTGATTATGTTTAGAGCTGACCATGTGCTGTCTATAATAAGAACATTTACACCTGACCATGTTCTGCGTACGTTAGGACTATGGGGACCTGGGTAGAGACCAGGCCTGGCCTCAATACTGGGAAGCTCCTTCAGTGTCTGCATCTGAATGTCAGTGCTTAGATGTCTGGGGTCTGGAGCTGAGGTGGGTTTGTCTACGTAACAGTCTCTCTTCTGAGTGTGGTTACCTGGCCCTCCCAAGGGTCAGTGCTATGGTCGGGGCCTTAGTCTTTATCCCTGCAAGTTCACCTTCCCTGGGGCTCGTGGAGAATCCTCAGAAGGGCTACCGGGAAATTATTCCAATTTACCAGCACATGCATGGTGAGTAGGGAGGCAGGTTTAGCTGGTGAATTGATTGCAGGGCACGCAGATTGGGCAAAAGGCCGATAGGCAAGTTTAGCTGGTGAATTGATTGCAGGGCACGCAGATTGGGCAAAAGGCCGATGGGTAACAGCTGAGGCTGCTGCTGAGCTCTCCTTCCAGTCTACCGTCCCTACTCAGCAGAGTCCAGAGCTGCCCCTCGGCTTTCAGCCCTGCTGTCCTGTGAGTTTTCTCAACATGTAAGTGAGACAAGAAAGGACTGAGCCTGCCAGAACCAAGGTAGTGTGTTCAACTCTAGCATGAAAGCTTTAAAAACAGTTAAAATCACACAGAACCAAAGTGAGAAGAGGAGGACTTCTCTGGGACAGGTGTGGGGGGAGGAGAGCAACCTTACACTTATTTTGGCATCCCAGGAAGTCCCAGGGACCCAGCTTGTTTCCACATTAAGGAACCAACCAGCAGAGCCATGGTGTCCTGACCAAGGGGACGTGTGATCCCAGGTGCAAGGTCTGGGGAGGCGGGGTCACCTGGTGAGTGGGGACCTGTGACTCCAGTTGTGGGGTGTCTGGGGAGGTGGGGTCACCTGGTGAGTGTGGACCTGTGGCCCCAGGTGTGGGGTGTCTGAGGAGGTGAGGTCACCCTGGAGACTGTGCACATGTGGCCCAAGGTGGGGGGGTCTGGGGAGGTGGGGTCACCCTGGGACTGTGGACCTGTGACCCAGGTGTGAGGGGGTTTGGGGAGGTGGGGTCACCCTGGTGAGTGAGAACATGTGACTTTAGATGCAGGGTCTGGGGAGGTGGGGTCACTGTGGGGAGTGTGGATGTGCGACCCCAGGTACAGGGTGTGGGGACTGTGTGGGTCTCACTACATCTGCATGGGTCGGGATCACATGTACGGGGAGACCCCATATCTGCTCTTTGCCTGCAGAGTTTCTTGTCCCTTTTGAGATTTACAACATCTGAATGAAGAGTGTTGCCCTGATTATCCTGTGGTTCCTTTTCTTCTCTTAATCTTGTCACATTCATATGAGGTCAGGCATGTTTGAGTGGGTTGCTGCTCTGTGTTCTGGTGAGTGACAACCCTTGGTGGTATCATATTAATATCATAGCATATATTATATCTAATCTATGGGGGTCACCACTGCCTGAGTCCCCCTGGACAGAGGTCAGGTGAGCACAGACTAGGCCCCCCTAAGAATGGTCTCCCACGTGCTCTGTGAGGGTACCGTGATGGCCCCTAAGGTAGGGGACTGTGTCTGGGCCTCCGACATTTGTGATGAAGGGGAGTCGAAATGGAATCTCAATTAACAAGACATTATTTTAAGAATTTATTTTAAGTGAAATAAAACACACGTCACATACCCTTTCCCATCATCACCATTTTAAGTGCACGTTTCTGAGGCATCAGATATATTCACTTTCTCGTGGAGCCATCACCACCATCCCTAGAACTTTTCATCTTGCAAAACCAAAATTCCACAACCATGAAAGTCTCATTCCCCATTCCCTCCCACTGCCCCTGGCACCGATATCCACTTCAGTCCCTGAGTTGTCGACCCCAGGGCACCCACTGGAGTGGAATCCTGCAGTGTTTGCTGACAGGTCATTTTGGAAGAGCTGACTTTCAGTCTGAAGCTCTGCCTGTTCGCATCTGAAGAATCTGCATTTAAGGAGAGGGTGTATGAGGAAGGGGGTGTATGCGGGACAAAGGTGTCCGGGGTGCAGGTGAGCCAGGACCTGACCAGCTGCCATTTGGGTCCTCTGGTCCCATCTCTTGGTCTGTGCCTCATCTGCATCATCACTGTCCCCGCTGGCACCGCTGGGGTGTTGTTGTCTGAGTGAGATTCCCCTGGTGCCCCTGCTCTCCTCCCCTCCTCCTGCTGGTTGGGGAGGGAACTGCTTGCTGTGTGGTCTCTACTCCTGAGGCATGAAGGACCCTGTAGCATGGACCTGCAGAGTGTGGGGTGTGGTCCCAAGAGCATGGGGCCCACATAGGACACGACATCGGGGCGTGACAAGTGCTAGGGCTGCCTCATCACTGACAGGGAATGTTGCCCAGATCCTGCTCGAGAGGGCGTGGTGGGTGGCCTGGGACCCTAGCGGCCCCATTCCTATACTGGAGCTTGGAGAGTGCATCCCCATGGGCTCCAGATTCACCCCATATCTCAGCCATATCCCTCTGTCCTGTCTTTGAACTCAGGAAAACGAGCTCTCTTGTCCACAACATAGGCCTGGTCCTGTTGATATTAGGATTCTTTAAGTTAGGCGTCCTGGGATAGCAGCTCTTTTTAGGCCTGAGAAGGAACAACTCCGGAGTGTACAACAATTTCAGATGAAACTAATATTCAATGACTATCCCTAACTACTCGGTTGTTGACTTCTATTAGTCATTATTCTCCTGGTTTTAGCTCTGATGTGGGGATTACAGAGGAGTCAACATTTAAATCTTCATAATCTGTGTATTTGTAGCTTCAGTATCATTACTGACCCATAGTTTTTTATGGTTTGGGAAGTGTTATTGATTTCATGTATCATGTAAAGGATTCACAATGATGATAGGGCAATTAAGATTACAATAATAGCTAGTAAATTGTTCACATTTTCTCTACCTGTGCATCTATTGTATGCATATGAGTTTAGATGTCAATATTAGTGAAATGATATAGAGGACTAGAGAACTTATTTTAAATATCACTATTAATGTGTGGTGAAGAAAATGTAAAAGTTCTTCCATAATCGGTGATGTTGTATCTTGAGAGCCTAGATGAAATTGATATGCCTTAGTGATATACAGGATTTTAGCCTATCATTTAACTTTGACAAAGCTACATCACTTTTTACTTTTATCTCATTTATTGAGGAAGACATAATTGTTATGGTGTTGGCTTGAAACTGGTTGAAAAGGACTTGAGTCCTTCCTTATTTTACATTTACATAGGTAGGATCTTGAAACATAGGATATGGTGGAGGACATCCGTGTAACCATTCTAGGTTAGGAGTAGCAATTTCCACTGCTAAGACTTCTTGTTTAGACACAAATGCTTTTCAAAGTATGAAGATTATTAGCATTACTGCTGCTACTGAGATGAATGAGCCTAAAGACAAAATATTTCATGTTGTGTGTGCCTCAGGGTACTCAGACTAACGTAGTGACATCCCTGAGAGGCCACGAAAGTGCTGCAGGAAGTCATATTTACTACTACAAATATACTTGTGAAGTGAATTTTTGCTCATGCTGAGTTAACTGTATAACCTGAGAATAGTGGGAATCAGTGTAGGAAGCCTCCTATAATAGTGAAGACTGCTCCCATGGACATTAGGTCATGGAAGTGTGCTACTACATAGTATGTATCCTGGAGGACAATGTCTGGGGATGACTTGGCTAAGATGATTCCTGTCAAACCACCTACTGTAAAAAGAAAAACTAAAGCCTAAAACTCATAATATAGTGGAAGGCCATATAGTATTACCTCCGTGAACAGTTGCTAACCAGGGACTTCCCTGGTGATGCAGTGGTTAAGAATTCGCCTGCCAATGCAGGGGACACGGGTTCGAGCCCTTGTCTGGGAAGATTCCACATGCCGCGGAGCAAAAAGCCCATGTGCCACAACTACTGAGCCTGCCCTCTAGAGCCCGCAAGCCACAACTACTGAAGCCCACGTGCCTAGAGGCCGTGCTCTGCAACAAGAGAAGCCACTGCAATGAAAGGGCCGCACACCGCAACGAAGAGTAGCTGCCGCTCACCGCAACCAGAGAAAGCCCATGCGCAGCAACCAAGACCCAACTCAGCCAAAAATAAAAAAGAAAAGAAAAAGAAAAATTAAATAAAGAGTTGCTAATCAGCTAGATACTTTTACTCCTGTAGGGATAGAAGTAATTACGGTAGCTGATGCAAAGTATGCTCCTGAGTCCACAGCTATCCCTATGGTAAACATATGATGGGCCCACAAGAAAAATCCTAAAAAGCCAGTGGACATGACTCATACTATTCTCAGATAGCTGAAAGGCACTTTTTTTCCTAAATAGTATGTCATGATATGTGAGATTATAACAAACCCTGGTAGGCCATGAATACACACTTCAGGGTGACCAAAGAGTCAAAATAGGTGTTGATATAGAATTCGGTCTCCTCCTGCAGGGTCAAAGAAGGTATTGTTTAGATTTCTATCTCTTAACAGTATGGCAATTCTGGCTGCTCAGACTGAGAGTGATAATTACAGTAATATGGCTATAGTTGGCAAAGATTAAACAAATACTGGTGTTTGGTATTGGGATATGACTGCTGGTTTTGTATTAAAGACTATAGTAATACAAGTAATAGCACCAAGAATTGAAGAGACACCTGCTAAAATGTAAGGAGAAAATGGTTAGGTCAACAGAGGCTCCTGTGTGGGCCAGATTGCAGGCTACAACTGAATATACGGTTCCACTTGTACCAGAACCAGCTTCTACTATTGATGATATGAGTAGGAGTAAGAATGATGGGGGAAGTAGTCAAAAGTTTATAAGATTTATTTGGGGAAATGCTACCTCAGGTGCCCCAGTTATTAGTGGCCCAAGTCAGTTTTCAAAGCCTGCAATCATAACGGGTACAGCTATAAAGAAAATTATTACAAGTGCAGGGACTGTTATGACTACCTTACAGATTTGGGCATCTCCAAGTAGCGGTCCAGGTTAGCGTAGCTCAGCCAGGATTAATATACTTAAGGTGCTGCCTGCTACTCCAGCTCAAGCACCAAATAGTAAAGATAAAATGCCGATATCTTTGTGATTTGTTGATAATAATCAGCAGTGTATGAACAGAGGTAAAATGACTGAGCTAGCATTCGACTGTAAATCTAAAGACAGAGATTGAGCCCTCTTTCTGGCAAACCCTGTGGTGAATCAACAAATTGAATTGTAACTTGAGAGAAGCAGCTTCAATTCTGCTGGTGATTTTCCTGCCTTTATTTTCTTTTTTCCTTCTCAAAGTCAGGAGAAGTAGATTGAAGCCAGTTGACTAGAGGATTTGCCTGTTAACTAAAATTTCCTGGGGTTAAAACTCATCAATCTCGTTAGGATTTAGCTTAATTACAATGTTTGCTTTGCATTCAATTGATATAGGATAAAGTCCTGCAGTCCTTATTTTTAGAAATTAAGCAAATTGTACTTGTTTAGGGTTTTGAAAGCTCTTGATCTGAACTAACCTAAATTCCTAGTCCAGCACTGATAGAATGGGGGTTATGGGTAGTAATCGTGTGGCTATTATGATTAGTAATGATAGGAAGGTTATTTGTTTTGTATGTTCAAATTGTTGTATTTTTGTGTTGTTTATTGAAGGGAATATAGTTAGTGATGTGGAGTATGTTAGCTGCAAGTAGAAATATATGCTGAGGACTGCTGTGATGGCTATTAGTGTTGGTAGAATGATGTTATCATTTTTGTTATCTCTTGGATAATTATTCATTTGGGTCAAAACCCTGATAATGGTGGGCGACCTCCTAATGACACTATAACACTGAGGATAAGGATCCTGATGGGAGGTGTTTTATCTCATGTGTGTGATAATGATACTCTTGTAGTACATGATCTGCGTATTAATAGGAAGAAGATAGTGTTGTTATGATATAAATTAGTATGTTTAGGATTGTTATAATTGGAATATACATTATAATAGCTGTTATTCATCCTATATGGGCAATTGATGAGGAAGGTGTAATTTTTTCCAGTTGAGTATGGCTAAGTTTGACTCAGCGTCCAACTATGATTTATAATATCACTATGATTAACAGTATGTTTAGGTTGATGGATGGTGACATGTGGTATAAAACTGATAGGGGTGCAATTTTGTCATTTTGATAGCATCAGGCCTGCTGTTCATGGAATGCCTTGAGTTACTTTGGGCACTCAGAAGTGAAATGGAGAAAGTCCTACTTTTGTGACAAGGATGATTGTCATGACAATGGATGCTGCTGGATTAAAGATTTTTGTAATTCATTGTGTTCTTTGACCAGAGTATATTAGATTAATGATAATAGCCGTATAAGTAGTATTGATGTGGTGGATTGTTTTAGAAAATATTTGTTGGATGCTTCTGTAGCTTATGGGTTCATGTTTTTTATTAGAATGTGGATACCATTAACCAGTGTGAGCTTGTTACTACAATTATAATTCCCGAGATAATGGTCAGTAGAATGATAGTAAAAACAATGAGAGTTTAATAGTACAGGAAGGATATACAACAATATTTTGGGGGTATGGGCCTTGAAGCTTTCTTAGAGAACCTTATTATATAGCATGTGGTGTAATGTGGTAGTATGGAGAATGTAAAATTCTTAGGAATAAGTTCAATTCCAGGAATAAGAGCATTTAAACCTCTATCATTTACTCTATCAAAGTAACTGTTTTGTCAGACATATTTCTTAAGTTTGTGGTGGGTTGCCTGGTATGATGACAGGTAGTGAAAACTCTCATATACATAGGGCTAATGTTAGTAATAAAAAATTTTTTATAAGAGATGTATACGTTGATCATATCAAAACTGTGGGTAGGATGCTCGAATTCATAGAAAGGAGATTGTTAGATGTGTTTTAATGATGACTTGGGCTGTATATAATTTTGGCATTTAGGGATTGTCGAATGCTCCTAAAAATAGAATGTTGTGGAAATGTTTATTATAAGGAAATTGACATATTCTCTAGGAAGGACGGGGTGAATGGGCCTGCTACATTTTCTACATTGAAGCCAAATACAGGTTTTGATTCTACTTCTGTTAAATCAAGTGGGGCTTCGTTGGATTTCTGCTACTGCAGAGATAGTCAAATTCTGGGTAGGAGTCAGGAGAAAATTAGTTATAGGTGTTCTTGTGTAATAAATACTGTTGAAAGTGTAAGTGATCCATTTATCAGTAGGACTGAGAATAGAATAACTGCTAACAAACTTCATATGAGATTGTCTGTGCTACTGTCCGTAGAGCTCCAGTGAGTGAGTATTTTGAATCTGAAGCTCATCTAGATCAGAGGATGGAATAAATGGCTAGGCTTGATATGGCTAATATAAATAGTATGCCTACATTTATATTAATTAATGGATAAGATATGGGAAGAGGAATTAATGTTGTGAGAGCCACGGTTAAGGCTAGCATTGGGGCAGTAATATATAAATTGATGATGTTGATGGTCATGGTGGTTCTTTTTTTTTTTTTAATTATTATTTATTTATTTTATTTTTGGCTGTGTTAGGTCTTCATTTCTGTGCAAGGGTTTTCTCTAGTTGCGGCGAGCGGGGGCCACTCTTCATCGCGGTGCGCGGGCCTCTCACTGTCGCGGCCTCTCTTGTCGCGGAGCACAAGCTCCAGACGCACAGGCTCAGTAGTTGTGGCTCACAGGCTTAGTTGCTCCGTGGCATGTGGGATCTTCCCAGACCAGGGCTCGAACCTGTGTCCCCTGCATTGGCAGGCAGATTCTCAACCACTGCGCCACCAGGGAAGCCCATGTTGGTTCTTTAATAAATAATTTGAATGCCTCAGCAATGGGTTGTAATAATGCATAGAGGCGGATGATTTTGGGCCTTTTCTGGATTTGTATATAGCCTAGGATTCTCCATTTAGTTAATATGAGGAATGCTATGGTGAATTAAATTGGGTAATTTTTGAAAGAATGTTGATTATAAACATATTCTTAGGAAGAGGACTTGAACCACTGCAGATAAAGGTTTCAGTTTTACATAATTACCGGGTTCTGCCACCGTAACAAACCCTCTTCTACAGTAGGGTATGTATAAATTAATTGAATGTAGATTATATCATCATTTAGTTTGAAGACATTTTGTAAAGTAAGCCCTATTTCTCTTGTCCTTTCCTACTGGGAGAAATCTATAATAGACAGAAACCAATCAGGATGACCCAGTCTGAACTCAGATCACGTGGGACTTTAATCATTGAACAAATAGACCATTAATAGCAGTTATAACATTGAAATGTTCTAATCCAGCATGAAGGTCATAAGCCGTATTGTCAATATGAACTCTAGAATACGATTATACTGTTATCCCTAGTCTAACTTGTTCCGTTGATCAGTGTTTTAGAACAACAGGTGATAAAGCATTTTGACTAGCTGGTCTAAATTTTAATCATTCAGAGGTGGTTTTATTCTCCAAAAAATAAATGGCGCACGGGCTCAAAGCACACCAGCTTCAGCAGCTGTGGCGCATAGGCTCAGTAGTTGCAGCTCACTGGTTTAGTTGCTCCGTGGCACGTGGGATCTTCCCAGACCAGGGATCAAACCCATGTCCCCTGCATTGGCAGGCGAATTCTTAACCACTGCGTCACCAGGGAAGTCCCAGAATCGCAGTGTCCCTTTTAATATACCTTAAGCCCGAAGAATCCATTGAAAATTGTTACAGAAAATAAGACAACAAAATATTGTAAGGACTATAACAGAAGCATATAGTACACAGTTCATATAGACACATCCCAAGCAGTTACAAAGTATATTAAAAGGGAGGTTGCAATTTTAAAAGAATAAGATAAATTATACCCACAAACTCCCAATCTTTCCTGAAAAGTTGCAATCTGAAACCCTACTGTAGGAAGCAGAAGATTCCAGGAGACATTCTACAGATGAAAGACTCTAAACCCTGTGGGTGGATAAGGAATTCTGGAAGGAAGGTATCCTCACCCAAAGAGAGCAGGTTCCTATAGTTCTGTAACATCACATCCCTGTACAATTCCCATTGATCTTGGTCCAGGCATTCCTACTTCTCTTGAGAGAAATCTGTGGCCACATCCTGGAATGTCAGCAGTCTCTGAAATTAAAAGTACACAGGCCATGTGGCCACGGGAAGAGTTCATAATATGACCCAAGAAGAAAACAACAAGTTAAGAGAACTGGTTTTAATTTAGAAGAGTGTTTTGAATTATCCACTAATATATATATATATATATATATATATATATATATATATATATATATATATATATATATATATATATATATATATATATATATATTTACAAAGTAACATTTTCTACCTTATTTATAACTACAAGAAAAGAGTATGGCATGTGATCCACAAAACCAGTATAGAGACTACACTTTTCTGGAAAAGAAATGATAAAATGATGGTTTCAACACAGGCATATGCATTTTTTGAGTGTTTTATTTATGTCAAACTGGATAAAATGTGTGTATTTCTTAGACAGAAAAGACATGTCGAGGTAGAAATGTACCTTTCAACTATTCATGGGTACACAAGTACACTGAGGAGATTGTAAAATTGCAGATTGTGAGTCAGTAGGTCTGGTGGGCCTGAATTCCATTTTTTTAACAAGCGCATTTTTAACTAGTGATGCCAGTCTCTGATTCATTAACCACAATTGTGAATAGAGAGATAATAAGGAAAGGTAAAAATTCATATTTAACTTTGAACTTAAAGTGTTTTATGGATTTTACACGTTTAATAGAATAGTAAGCACAACAGCAACAATCATTTTTGAATATTTACTATAGACTGTGTATCTTTCTAACTTTTTGTGTAGGATTACAGAAAAAAGGCCTGGGCTGCGGTCACAGTGGGCGTGGCCCCCAGGCCGGGCCGCCCATCCAGGACCTCCGACGGGGCCTGCGCACTCCTGGCGGCTACCTCCTCCGGCGCCCCCTCCCTCCCGGAAGGCCTTGGGGCCGAGCCGTCCCACCCCCTGCGCCCAGAATGGAACCCGCGTTTCCGCAGAGCTGGAACTCCTGTGTAGGGGTCTCTTCCCTCCGCCGTCACTGAACTGCCCCGGAGCCCGAGGGGAGGGCGGCCTCACTGAGGCTGCCAGCTCTGGAGGTGCCCTGGCGGCCGAAGCCGTGACAGTCCTGGGGACCGCGCGCCAGGTAAGTGGACGCGGACCCTCCGCCTGGTTCTGTGCCCGGGCGGCAGCGCAAGACCAGCTTCTGAGAGGCAGGGGTTCGCTGCCACCCGCCGCTGCTGTGTAGAAAGAGCGGCCCCCAGCGTCTGGTCCCCGGGAACTTCGGTCCCTCCTCTCGCCCCTGCCCTCGGCCTGGCTCGCGGGGCCTGGTGGGCGTGGGGAATGGGTCGGCCTGAGCGTCATGAGGGGAAATGGGGCAAGGGAGGCGCAGGGTCTGGTTGGAGCGTCAGCGCCCCTCCTCCTGACTGCGGGGAAAGTGGCTGAAAACTCCTCCCGAGGCGCGCAGGCCCCGTATTCAGCCGAGTCCCTCTGCGCTCCTTCCTCCCTGAGCTAAAGTACCGGGGGGAGGGGACAGGGCAGGGGACTGGCGCAGGTAATGGGGAACATCCAAAGGTGATTGTTAACTAAGGAAAACCAGCTCTCCCAAGGTGAGGAATGCGGCGCTTTTCTTTGCCTGGGCTCACTGAATTCCTTCCTTTGATATGCACCTCAGCTCTCTGGGGCCTGCATTCTGTATTTGCATATCCTGAGTGCCTCAGGGCCTGCCGGCTCACATTGGAGGGCTGCAAGTGTTGAAGACTGTGATATCCTTTGTTTACTGATATGGCAAGAAATATTCCATTTCTCACAGGCTTGAGGGGCAGACAGTGAAAAAGAGTCAGAGAATCTCACTCAGCATGTACTTTGGTTTCCATATAGATAATATTTATACTTAACTGTGCTAATAGAGGTTCTCAAGTACAATCAACTTGTACTACTGCCCTCTATGTATTAATTTCATCAATATCATAAGATAAATGCCTATAGAATTGACTTAATCCATTTAAATAAGATAATGATTTTTAAAGGAAACATAATAGAAATATAACAACAAAACCTTTACCACTAAAGGCTGGGTCTGTAACAACCTAAATGATGTTCCATTGTTAAAATATTGAAAGATGTATTCAATAGAAATATCAACAAAAATGACAAATAATAAGGGCAGCAGAATGTTGAAATGTTCTATCTTTATCATTAAGGTGGCAGAAAATCATTTATTAGTAGGCACTGGGGGCAGAAGATGCCTGATTTTATATCTTTGTCATAATTTGTGCAGTTGTTTCAACAAGTAACTTAAAGACAAAATGGGAAAACAAGGAGGTTTGTGCCTGAGATCATGTTGATGTGAAACCAGGGTTGGCCACCTTGTGCCAGGTGAGTTAAGTTTACCTGGCAGGTAGACCGCAGAGCTCCTGGGAAGCAAGGGTTGGAATTTTTCTGCTGGGTGCCCCTTAGGTTCTGGGACTTGACTGATTGTGAGTCATGTTTCGGGAAAGACCTGATCACAGGAAAAGGGTGGGAATAGAGTGATTTGGGGAGCAGCTAACAACATTCATCACAGATCATGGCCTGATTGAATTTTAAAAAAACAGGAAAACAAATGCTTCTTATGGAATCAGAGAATGTGAGGGCTGGACAATCTCAGAAAATGAGAAACACCCATCCCATTTTCCAGATGAGAAAACAGAGGCCCAGCAAGGTGAAATCCCTCACCCAAGTTGCACCCGTCTCTTCTCCACACTACATGCTTCATGAAAGCAGGACTCTTCCTGTCTTGATCACTGCTGAAACCCAAAAAGGGCCAGGCATCTAGCAGCTGCTCCAAAAATTTGGGTTGACTGTAGGAACAATGCTATTTCTTTCTTTCTCACTCTTATTCAGGATTGTGCCAAGAACTCCCAGGTAGCAATGTAATTCGATAAATGTCAATATTAATTGAGTTTTGTTGTGATGAGGACTTAGGCTTTGAAGGTAACAGACTTGGTTCAGATCTTGGTTCTGCCACTCCATAGCTGTTTGGCTTTGGGAAAATTACTAAACCTCTCTGAGATTATTTCCTCCTTTGTAAAGTGAGGATAAATCTATCTGAGGCAGTAGAGCACCTGCATGAGAGATGTGCACTAAATATTGGTCTTTCTCACTCTCCCATGCCATCTCTCTGTTCTTCCCAGAGAAGTTGTACAGAAGGATATAGTACTTTTTAAAAATAATTAATTAATTAATTAATTAATTTTTGGCTGCGTTGGGTCTTCGTTGCTACGTGAGGGCTTTCTCTAGTTGCGGCAAGCGAGGGCTACTCTTTGTTGCAGTGCGCGGGCTTCTCATTGCGGTGGCTTCTCTTGCTGCGCTTGTTGTGGAGCACCGGCTCTAGGCACGCGGGATTCAGTAGGTGGCATGCAGGCTCAGTAGTTGTGGCGCATGGGCTTAGCTGCTCCGCGGCATGTGGGATCTTCCCGGACCAGGGCTCGAACCCATGTCCCCTGCCTTGGCTGGCAGATTCTTAACCACTGTGCCACCAGGGAAGTCCTATATAGTACTTTTCAAAAAGGGGTTTTGATTTATTTCAGATAGTATACATTTTTCTTGCAGAAAAGATTATTCCACTATAGAAACATAAACACGCAAAACCACTACAAATGCAGTATTCTATGGATTAGATATTATCAGTCACATTTTATAAATAATTGGACAAATGCCAAAGCACTAGCAACTGGGGAGTAAGAGGACTCAAATCTGGGCTGCCCCCCACCCCAATTTCAAGAGCAGGGTGTGCTTTTCAAATCCATGTTTCATCCGGTCTTTGCTTCTCATCCATCCTCTGTGTCTGCCTTTCTCAAGAAGGCTCAGATCCTCGGCTTTCACACCCTCCCGGCTGGCTGTGCCCCAGCTCCCGGCCTGGAACCTCTGCGTGCCTGGGTGTGCCTGCTCCCCCTGTGCATCACCAGCTTTGCCAGGGAGCTGCTGTATCGTGCACTGCTTGCTGTGCCCAGAGTACCTGGACCCTTCTGGTACATGAAGTGCACCCTCCTCACCATGTGTGCAGCCCATCCCCTTACCTTATATCCTGCCTCTAAGCCAGGCTTGGGGGTGACTACAGTGTGCCTTCAGCTGTGTGAGGTGCTGGGATCAAACTGAAGTTCCCAACTTTTGAAGTTACAGGCTTGAGGGGCACACAGTGATTTAAAGTCGGGTCACCTGACTTAAAGTGGGGGCTGATTGATTTAAAGCTAGGGCATCTGAATTAAAACCTGCGTCCCTCAGCTGCAGGACGAGACCAACTTTGGCGGTGCACGGGTTCGCTCCAAGCCAGCACTGCTGTTCAGGAAGAGCTTCCAGTAGCGCCTTAGTGCAGGGGGACTTGGTCCGTTGTCTTGCCCCTGCCCTCAGAGGGGGGCCACCTGCTCTTCTGGAGGAGAATCAGGGAGGGGGAAGTGCAGAGTCCCGGCTGGAGTTGCGGCACCGCTTGTCTGATGGCAGGGCAAGGGGGACAGGGCTGTGTGGTGTCCTGGGGCTGGACTCAGCAGGTCGACTCAGGCTCTCAGCCTCCTAACCTCCCCCCACACACCCCACAAGAGTTTCCAATAATATGTAATTGCGCCTTAGGTTCTCGGTCTTCAAACTCATACCCAGGCTCCCAGGTCCTTTGATTCAGCCTATTCCTCTGTGCTCTTTCTTCTATTAGATACAGTCCCAGAGGGAGGGGCTGGGGGATGGGACTGGAGGGATGCCGGCAGCACTGGCCTCAGCTGACTGAAGAGATCCGGGGCCTGCGCTATCACACATGTGCGAGGACCCTTAAGGCGGAATCGAGGGGGCCAGTTAGAGGCAGTCCTTGCTGCCTCAAGTGAGTATGGATCTCCGTCGGGTGGGGAGCACGCTGACCCCTGAGAAGTACTGTTGGGAGGATGTGTTCCTCCCTCGGCTTCAAGGACGTGGGTGGGCTTCAGGGCTCCAGTTCCCCTCCAGGCCTCCAGGTCCGACTGCACCGCAGCGGCCTTGCAGACCCGCCTTCCTGTCCCAGAACTTGCCAGGCTCCAGAATCCAGACTGCAGAGATGGTGCCTGAGCGCTGCAGCTTAAGAAGTGCTGTGCCTGGGGACCCAACAGTGGAGGGACGAAGGGTGAAGGGAGTAGGCAGGTGGGGTAGGGAGGGGTGATGGCCCTGGGAGACTTTGAGAGAAATATATCCCCACCCCCACCCCCTGCCCCCTGCAACTGACCCATTGGTGCCATAGGATCTCAGTGCCTTTTAGTCAGAGATGCCTCTGCTTCTTTACTCCTGTGTTCAAAACTATTAAAAACCAACTCTTCATCCTCTTGCTGCCTTGCCAGGACTTTTAAAGCACTGTTCTTTTGAAGCACTCGTTCCCTAAACTGCAGTTTGGAGCTGTCCCAGGTATTTAAAGGTGTTCTCCTTAAACTGAGACTAAATCCTACTCTTTTGGAAAAACGACCTTCACTTCAGAGAAGATCGTCTTTTCTGCCCGTTTCTTCCTTCTACTGCCCTCTTAAGAACCCCTGTGCTCAAAGAGCTTGGTGATTTGTTTTTTGCTTGATGTCAAAAAGAAACCTTCCTCATGCACCCCAAAAAGCTTTCCTGGAACATAGGTGTTTCAAAACCATGACAGTGTTTTGCAGTTAGTATACCCTGGGTAGACTGCCTAGCAATCCCTCCAAGAGCCAGAGGTGGGCAACACCTTTACTTATTTGATCGGATGCCCTTCAAGTTTAGGAAGGTCCCATTCTTATGACCCGGTAGATAAGACAGAGCCCTGGATGGCTGTGGCTGTGATTAGATAACTTCCGATGATTTTATTTCCCTTACTGAGCTGCTGCTTCTAGGTTAAATTCATTTTATTACCTGTCCATTTTTAAAGAAAGACTGACAAAGTCACTGGAATAGGTCAGGAGTCTGAGCTCAGGGTTGGTCAAAGGTACTGACAGGGAGGAAGGTGGATAAAAATAGGTGGGTAAAATAGGAGGGTTGGCAAGTACAGCCAGGACACCCGTGTTCATCGTGCATACTAATAAAGGCCAGAATCTCCTCATTTATCTCTGGTGGGAAGTTCTGATGGTTTCACAGGATCAAACTCAAATCATATTCAAACTAGGGGATTTCCCTGAGCATAAAAGGAAGTATCCGTCCCTAGCAGGAGTCGCTGCAGAGGAATAAAGACGTAGATGTAGAGAATGGACTTGAGGACACAGGGAGGGGGAAGTGTAAGCTGGGATGAAGTGAGAGAGTGGCATGGACCTATATACACTAGCAAAGGTAAAATAGCTAGTGGGAAGCAGCTGCATATAGCACAGGGAGATCAGCTCGGTGCTTTGTGACCACCTAGAGGGGTGGAATGAGGAGGGTGAGAGGAAGACGCAAGAGGGAGGGGATATGGGGATATATGTATACGAATAGCTGATTCACTTTGTTACACAGCAGAAGCTAACACAACATGGTAAAGCAATTACACTCCAATAAAGATGTTAACAACAACAACAAAAAACCCAAAAAAACTAAGTCAATCAAGCCAACGGAGACATTGTATGTGTTTACAGTTCAAGAAATACACAAGAGAATTCTTTATTCTGTATGCAATGAATGGTCCATTCGAAAAGAAAAAAACTTTCTAAAATGTTGTTTTTCCATTTATTGTTCAGAACATCATTTTTATACCTCTGCATTTCTTACTCTTCAAAGCCAAGTCATGTGAGTTACAGGGAAGCAGCTGATTGATTTAAAGTTGGGTCATGTGATTTAAAAACCTGTGGCAGCTGATTGATTTAAATCCCAGTCATATGACAAGAGGAGGGGGTTCTAAAAACTGCTTTTTCATCTCTGGCTCAGAATATCATATTTACCTTGGTTTTTCTTATGATTTAGAAAACTTGAGCTGTCTCTCCTTGGAATCAACAGGAGAAAAATACAATATTTCAAGTTCATTCTTGAAACCAACTTCTCACGGTTAAGGTGTATTGACTAAAAGGTCTTCCTTCTTCAAAATATTCCAAACCTCTGTAAGACACTTCATTGTAATTGGAGAAAAAAGAAGAATGAAATCAGGCCAGCAGCTGCAGGAGGCCAAGGCAGCCCCCAGGACTAGGGAAAGAGGAGGAGGAAGGGCTGAGAGTTGCCATTAGAGCAGACAACCTCCAGAGGGCGCGGAAGCACTGGCAGAGCCAACTTGCCACCCCCACTCTGGCACTCCAGGGTCAGATTTGGGTTTGGAGATGGGGTTGCTGTAACCCCAAGGAGGTGAGCAGAGAGGAGGAGTTGATTACTGGTCTCCTCTGACTCTCTGACCCAAATTGCCTGGCTTCACAGGGGGGACAGAGTTTGGCTTTCCACAACTGATGGGGCACTTCCATCCTGGTCGGGTTGTCCAGTGGCCCGACAGCCTGACAGGCTGACTGCATTGTGATGGCCCTTTGTTTCTCCATAATCTCTACATCAGGAGGTGCATGGTTGTGGGAGCCCATTCACCGCCTCTCCCCCCAAGGGGGATCGCACCCTCCCTGGCTGTACCCTATGTTCACCAGGTACTTGAAATGACTGCATGTTTTTTGGCTTCAAGGAAAAGCCCACATAACCACTTCTGCCTCATAATGTGTGGGATTTACTATAATGGAAGGACATTATAAAGAACAGGTAGAAAACTCACCTGTTGGTCTCCATGTAGGAGTTTATTTTGCATGAATCCCTCCTACATGAGTAGATAGCAGAGGTTTATTTTTGTTCCTGTGTGTGTAGTTGTGGCAGAGAATGTAGGTATGGTGATTTGAAGCCCTCAAAGAAATATTCTCAGAACTCTCCACACTTCTCTTGATTGGAACCGAAAGAGACCTGGAAAAGGAGGAAAAGAAAAGGAGAAGGGAGAAAGAATGACTGTTTCTCAGTAAATTCACCTTCCTGGTTGATTGTTCTGTCTTCTCATTTCTTTTAACTTCTATGTATGTGTAATGGAATAATGTAGAAAGGCTGATTTTTATGCTTTAAAAGATTTTACATCACAAAGAAACTAGAAGTGGCTAACAGAACTTATTCAAATCAATTTTAGACAGAGACTTTGATATTAAATTTGTATACTAAAATTGGTTAATCCAAATTTTCTCTTTCTTTTTGAGTGAATATTTGTAACATATTTTTGTAGATGATAATTTATACTAGATATACAAAATTGTGAGAATGGGTAACATTTTTTACCACTTAAATGATTTCTTTTAAAGGAATAGATTGTACACTTTAAATGCCAATGTTATGTCTTACATGTTGTTTTTTATTTCCTTGATTTCCAAAACTTGTGTTTATGTAATTGATTTCTATCTAATAATCTGTGGCTCCCCTTTATTGTTTCTTACTTTATATTTTATTGATCTATAGTTAATTTGCATTATTATATCAGTTTCAGAGGTACAACATAGTGATTCATAAATGTTTAGGTTCTTCTCCATTTATACTTATTATAAAAGAGTGGCTATATTCCCCATGCTATTCAGTACATCATTGTAGATTATTGATTTTATACATAGTGGATTATACCTCAAAATCTCCTACCACTCTTTTGTTCCTCCACCCTATCTCTCCCTGCTGGTAACCACAAGTCTGTTCTTTAATCTGTGAGTCTATTTTTTGTTGTTGTTGTTTTATTCAATTTTTTAGATGCCACGTGTAAGTGATAACATAAGATGCTTGTTTTCTCTGCGGCTTATTTTACTAAGCATAATACCCTCCAAGCCCATCCATGTTCTTGCAAATGGCAAAATTTCATTTTTTGTTGAAGTCATCATAAAAAATCTTTTTTATCCACTAACCTTTTGATGAACACTTAGTTTGACTCTATATCTTGGCTATGGCAAATAACACTGTTATGAACATTGGTGTGCAGTTATATTTTTGAAATACTGTTTTTGTTTTCTTCTGATATATACCCAAGAGTGAAATTGCTGGATATTATGGTAGTTCTATTTTTAGTTTTTTGTGGAACCTCCATTCTGCTTTCCACAGTAGCTGCACTAATTCACATTCACATCAAGAGTGTACAAGAGTTTCCCTTTCTCTACATCCTCACTAACCTTTGTTATTTGTGATGTTTTTGATGACAGCCATTCTGACAAGACTGAGGTGATATATCTCATAGTTTTGATTTGCATTTTACTGCCAATTAGCTATGTTTAGCATCTTTGTGAGTTCTGGCTGTCTATCTGTATTTTTTCCTTGGAAAAATGTCTCTTTAGGTCTTCTCATTTTCTAAAAAAAGATTTTGGGTGTTTTTTTGATATTGAGTTTTATGTGCTGTTTCTGTATTTTAGATATTAACCCTTGCTTGGTCATGTTTTTGGTGTTAACCTCTTATCATGTGCAAATATTTTCTCTCCTTCAGCAGGTTGTCTTTTCATTTCGTCTGTGGTTTCCTTTGTTGTGCAAAATCTTTTAAGTTTAGTGACGTCCCATTTGTTTATTTTTGCTTTTGTTTCATTTGCCTTAGTGGACTGAACCTAAAACTGTTGCTATCATTTATGTTGAAGAATGTTCTATATTTTCCTCTAGGGGTTTTATGGTTTCCGGTCTTACATTTAGGTTTTTATTCAGTTTTTAGTTTATTTTATATATGGTGTGCTAAAATACTCTAATTTTATTCTTTTCTATGTAGCTGACCAGTTTTCCCAGTACCACTTATTGAAGAGACAGTTTTTTCTCCATATTGCCTGCTTTGTCATAAATCAATTAAATATAAGTGTGTGGGCTTATTTCTGGGATCTCTATTCTATTCTAGTGATCTTTGTGTCTGTTTTTGCTCCGGTACAATTCTCTTTGATTACTTTCACTTTGCAGTATAGTCTGAAGTCAAGGTGCGTGTTGCTTCCAGCTCTGTTCTTTCTCAAGATTGTTTTGGCTATTTGGGATCTTTGTGTTTCTATACAAATTTTCAAATTACTTTTTCAAGTTCTGTGAAAATGCTTTGGTATTCTGATAGGGATTGCATTAAATCTGTAGATTGTCTTTGGTAGTATGGTTATTTTAAGAGTATTAATTCTTCCAGTCCATGCACATGCTATATTTTCCCATCTTTTTCTGTTGCCTTCAACTTCTTTCACCAATGGCTGATAGATTTCTGAGTACATGTCTTTTACCTGCTTAGGTGTGTTTGTTCCTGCGTATCTTATTCTTTTGATGTGATTGCATATGGTATTGTTTTCTTAATTTTTTTCTTTCTGACAGCTTTGAGTTTTGTTTTTTCTTCTTTTTCTAATTCCTTCAGGTGTAATGTTAGGTTGTTTATTTGATATTTTTCTTGTTTCCTAAGAATAAGTTTGTATCACTATAACTTCCCCCTGTGAACTGCGTTGGCTGTGTCCCATAGATTTTGGATCATTGTGTGTTCATTTTCATTTGTCTCTGGATATTTTTAGAATCCCTCTTTAATTTTTTCAGTGTTCCTTTCTTCCCCTTTTATTCCCTTCATCTGTGATGTGAGGACTATCTTTAATATTATGTTTGGATTTCTTTCAGTTTTGTGTGTGTGTGTGTGTGTGTGTGATTATTTTAAGTTGCTGGGCTCTTAATTTCACATGGACATTAACAACCCTGCATTTCTACCCTCCACCCCCATAGTTACTGAATTTGACCTTATATTTTACATCTACTTGTTTTGTGTGTCCCTTAACTTCTTATTGTGAATATAGATGATTGTTTTACTGTTTTCTTTCATCCTTCCTACTAGCTGTGTACATGGTTGATTTACTACCTTTGTTGAATATTTGCCTTAACCAATGAGGTTTTTCCTTTAGTAAGTTTCCTTTCATAATTTTTATATTTCAGTCGTGGCCTTTTCTTTTTCACTTAGAAAAGCCCCTTTAAGATTTCTCATAAAGCTGGTTTGGCGATGCTGAGCTCTTTTAGTTTTGCTTCTCTGTAAAACTTTACATCTCTCCATCAAAGCTGAAGGAGAGCCTTTCTGGGTAGAGTATTTTTGGTTATAGGCTTTTCCCTTTCATGACTTTAAATATACCATGCCACTCCATTCTGGCATGCAGAGGTTATCCTGAAAAGTCAGCTGATAACTTTATGCAAGTTCCCATGTTTGTAACTTGTTGCTTTTCCTTTGCTCCTTTTAATAGTGTCTTTTTATCTTTATTTTTTTGCCATTTTAATTACAATGAGTCTTGGTGTGGTCCTCTTTGGGTTGATCCTGTTCTGGCCTTACTGTGTTTACTGGACTTGGTTGTCTGTTTTCTTTCCCAGGTTAGGGATGTTTTCAGCTCTTATGTCTTCAGGTATGTTCTACACTGATTTCTCTTTCCTTTTTGCTTTTGGGACCAGTATAATGCAAATATTAGTACACTTGATGTTGTTTCACAGGTCTCTTCAACTTTCATCATTTCATTTTATTCTATTGTTTTACTGTTTATCTTCAATGATTGCCAGTACTCTGCCCTTCAGTTTTCTGATTCATTCCTCTGTGTCATTTAGTCTACAGTAGTTTCCTTTTAGTGTATTTTTCATTTCAGTTATTGTATTCCTCATCTCTGTTTTGTTGTTCTTTAATGGTCTAACTCTTTTTAAAAAACTTCTAACTTCATGCTCTGGTCATCCATTCTTCTCCTGAGTTCTTTGATCGTCTTTACAGTCATTACCTTGAACTCTTTCTTGAGTAGATTGGCTATCTCCACTTCACTTAGATCTTCTTCTGAGTTCTTATCTTGTTCCTTCATTTGGATCGTGTTTCTGTGTCACCTCATTTTTCTTAACTTGCTGTTTTTATTGCTATGTATGTAGTAGGTTCATTACATTTCCTGACCTTGGAGAAGTGGCCTTTTGTAGGAGAGGTCCTATGTGTCCCAGCAGCCCAGTGTCCCCTGGTCACTAGAACTCTATGTTCTAGGTGTACCCCCTATGTGGGCTGCTTGGGCTCTTCTGTTGTGGTGGGCTGACTACTGTGGGTGGTCTGGTAGGCTTGGCTGCCCCCAGACTGCTTGTTTGCCAGGCTCTGCCTTGTATGGAGGCTGTCTGTGCTGCTTGGTGAGACTAATCATAAGGCAGCTGGCTGCACAGCTCTGGGGGACACCAAATCTAGTGCTGGTTCACTTATGGGTAGAACTGCAGTCCAGGTGATAATCAGGGCTAGTGCCCAGTCACTGGTCCTGGGGCTATGCTGGCTACTGGGAGGAAGAGACAGGTTCTGAGTTCTGGCTGCAGGGCCCAGGAGTCGCAGAGTTGGTGTTGGATCACTGTTCCTGACACAGCTATCTGCAGGGTCTGGGGTGTCCCTAATCTTGTGTTGGCATTCTGATGGGCAGGGTCAGGACCCAGCTGAGTCCATGGCTGCTTCTGGCCTGTAAGTGAGTGTTCTGGTCACACAGGCTGCTGGGCTGTGGTATTCCTGGATCTGGTGTGTGCCTGTTGGTGTATGAGGCTGATCCCAATGCTAGAGCAGGTTTGCTGTTGGGTAGGTCCGAGCTCCATCCAGTCCCTGTGCAGTTATCACCTGCCGATGGTGAGGCTGACTCCAAGGCCAGAGTAGGCTCACTTGTCAGAGGGGCCAGGGACTCTGGGGCTGGTGCCTGTCCACTGAGGTGTGGAGGCTGGTCCTGGGGCTTTTGGTGGCTGGGCCCATGTCCAGGGGCAGCTGTGCATTGAGAGGGTCTGAAGGCAGCCTGTTTGCTAGTGGGTGGGGCTATGCCCCTGCTCAGTTAGTTGCTTGGCCTGCAGCATCCTAGTACTTGTGTCTCTAGTCTGGTGGAAATGGGTAGGGCTAGGTCCTGAGGCTAAAAACATAGAGGGAGGATTCTGAAATTATGCTTGCTGGTACCAGTGTCCACGAGGTAGAAGGAGCTCCCCCAAATGGCTGCTGCCAGTGTCTATGTCCTTGAGGCTGTGCTGTAGTTGCCTCTTGCCTCTCTGGGAAACTCTCCAACATCAGGAGGTAGGTGTGACCCAGGATCCTTTCAAATGACTGCTTCTGTTCTGATTCTCGGATCATGTGGGATTTTTTGAGCATCTTTTTTTTTTAATTAATTAAATAATTAATTAATTTTTGGCTGTGTTGGGTCTTCGTTTCTGTGCAAGGGCTTTCTCTAGTTTCGGCGAGCGGGGGCCACTCTTCATCGTGGTGCGCGGGCCTCTCACTATCACGGCCTCTCTTGTTGCGGAGCACAGGCTCCAGACGCGCAGGCTCAGTAGTTGTGGCTCACGGGCCTAGTTGCTCTGCGGCATGTGGGATCTTCCCAGACCAGGGTTCGAACCCATGTCCCCTGCATTGGCAGGCAGATTCTCCACCACTGAGCCACCAGGGGAGCCCTGTGAGCATCTTTTAAGAGTGGAATCTCTATTTCCCATAACCCTCTGGCCCTCTGGAAAATAAGCACTACTGGTCTTCAAAGCCAAACTTTCTAGAAAGTCTTCTTTCCAGCAAAGGATCCCTGGGTTTGGGAGCCTGATGTTGGGTTCATACCCCTTGCTACCTGGGAGCACCTCTGAAATTTTAATTATTCTCCCATTTGTGGGCCATCCACCTGGTAGTATGGGTCTTGACTATATTGAGATTTTGCTCTTCCTTCCTGTCTTGTCGTGGTGCCTTCCTTATGTCTTTAGCTGTAAAACATCTTTTATGGTAGGTCCCGGCCTTTTTCATCAATTGCTGTTCTGTAAACATTTGTGACTTTGGTGTGCCCATGAGAGGCATCAAGCTCTGGGTCTTTGAATGCTACCATCTTGGACAGTCTCTCCACTTCATTCTTAAATCATATTATTCAATTTTTCTTAGTATCTTATTTGATTAGCGACAGTTTGAAATTTATTATCACTCATGTTTACTTCGCCTGTTTAAAAAAATTGAATAGTGCATTCATTCATTTTGAAATGAAGGTAGTGACCTGTGAATTTCCATACCTCAAAAATCAAGGATAAGACAAAAGCCTTTTCTACCTGTGTTACCCTCAAACTCTGCACCCCACACCAGCCTGGGGATTAACCTCTTGCACCCATGCTCACCTTCTGTTTTTGGACCGTTAACCATCATATTGCATCTGTATGTGTGTTGACAAAGTGAACTCTAGTCTTTCCAGTTTTTGTGTTTTGTTTTTTGGTTTAGGGAACAGTCCTACTATGAATGTACATTTACTGCTCTGCTGAAGTTCATATATAAACCTGTCAAGCACATTACCAGAGTTGGAATTGCTTGTATATACACTTTGATAAATTTTAGAGACAATGGTAGAACAGAAGTAAATTGTATTTCAAATCCCACAATATTCTCACACCATGAAAACCCTTCCCTTTTTAATATATTTGTGTGTAGTTTATCTTTATGTCCATACTATATTTCTCAGAGATGGGTAAGTGTTATGTTTCTTGCTAGCACATTTGCCGTATTGTTCAAAGTCAGGCGTTTAGTGGTTTTAGCATGATCATATTTCCGTGAACTCGCAAATACAAGATCTTCTCTCACACTGTCTTTTACTCCCTGCTGTTTTATATTGCCCTCCTAATTCTCAGTCCTGGTCTTTCTTTCTGTTCTTCATCAACCTGGATAGGTTATACTATTTTCTTCCTTATTCAAGACCAATAGAATAGAATAGAACACCCAGAAATAAACCCTGATATATGGCCAAATGATTTTTGACAAGTTGCCAAGATTTTCCAAAGTAGAAAGGATAGTATTTTCAACAAATGGTGCTGAGAAGTCTTGTTGTCAACATTCAAAAGAAGGAAGATGGACCCTTACCTAACATCATATGCAAACATTAATGAAAACGTATCAAGAAACTAAATATAAGACCTAATAAAATAAAAAGTCTTAGATGAAGACACAGGACAAGAGCTTCATGACATTGGATTTGGCAGTGTTTTCCTCCATATGAAACGAAGGAACAACAAAGGTACAGCTAACAAAAAAATAAACAATTTGCAGTACATAATTAAAAAAAATGTGTATCAAAGAAATGTAAACAGAATAAAATGGCAGCCCACAAGATGGGAGAAAATATTTGAAAGCCATCTATTTGACAAGAGATTTCTATTCAGAATATACAGAAAACTCCTACAACTGAACAAAAAGCAAACACCCTGATTCAAAAATGGATAAAAGACTTGAATAGATGGTTCTTCAAAAAGATGTACAAATGACTAAGCACTTGAATAGATGCTCCATATCACTAAATGCATGTTTATATATTTGTGTGCATGCATACACACACAAGCACACACACACATACACAAGCAGAAAACAAGTATTGGTGAGGATGTGAGAGAGTTGGAACCTTTGTGCTATGTCAGTGGGAATGTAGAATGATACAGCTGCTTTGCAAAAGAGTATGGCAATTTTTCAGATGTTGAAAAATAGAATTACTACATGATCCAGGAATTTTACTATGAGGTATACCCAAAGGAATTGAAATCAGGGTCTTAAAGAAATATTTGTACTCCAGTGTTTAGAGCAGTAATAATCAGAGTAGCTAAAATATGAAAGTAACCTAAGTGTTCATCCACTAGTTCCTGGATAAGCAAAGTGTGGTATACCCATATAATACAATATTATTCAGTGTTAAGAAGGAAAAGATCTAGGAATATGCTACAACATGGATGAATCTTGGGGAAATTTAGCTACCAAAAATGCCATGTTTGTGACTTTTACTGAGTCATAACAATACAACTACTTATTTCAATTATATGGGGTACTTAGTGTAGTCAAAACCATAGAAATTGGGAGGGTAATGATGCTTTTCAGGTGGTTATGGAACAAAAAGGAAAGTTATGTTTAAAGGATACAGAGTTACAGTTTTAAAACGTAGAAAAGAATTAGAAAGATAAATGGTGATGTTGATCGCCCAATAATATGAATGTATTTAATATCACTGAACCGTGCACTTTATAATAGTTAGCATGTTATATTTTATGTTATTTGATTTTACCAACATACAAAATTGGGAAAGAATGTAATATCAGGAAAGGGAGTGGACCTGGGATAGAGCAGAGAGTAATCAGAAGGGTGAGACACTGCATATGTTGAAGAAGAGCTGAGAGTCTTCATTGGCCAGAAGAGACTTTATAAAGAAAAAAAAAATTACTCTGAGGGTGTATTAAATAGATATCTATGGGTGTACTGCTATCTCCCATGGGTTATCTTAAAAAGTCTTTAATAAAGTCCATAAGGCTTGCTGAGGCTTTTTTAAAAACTGGATTCCCTATGAGATAATTAGAGGGTGGTACTTAAGTCTATGTCTAGGTGGACAGATTTTGCAGGGAAGACGAACTTGAGAACAGTGGAGGTCCTGAGAGTTTAAGTACATGGAAATTAGAAAAAAAATAATAAAGAGAATTAGGAAATCTTTGGACCTCGAAGGTCATGTATTACTGAGTCAGACCTGAGGTTTCTAAGGAGTTATGTACACAGTTGCTATTTGGATTACTTGTGGATAAAGATAAGTGGAAAAACTAGAGTCGTTTCCAAGTGTAGGTAAGATATAATGAGAGGATGGAGGTGGAAAGTAGGGAAGCCCAGAGAAAAGTAGGAAGGTCATAAAGGGCCAAGATGGTGGTAATATCCAGCAGAACAGATGGTAGGGCAGACTATGGATTCATCTTTTTTATTTTGGCTCCCCCCCGCATCCTTAATAACTCTTTGGGAATATTTCATTGCTCTGTGATGCAGGTACAGAATTCGAGTGAGGAGGCTACACCTTCAGTGTCCAGCTGTCTGAGTCCTCAGTGTGCTTAAAATGATGGAGAACTATTGCTTCTTTATGAGAAGAGTTAGTACCTCGTAGCTAAGCTTAAGCTGGAGCTTATGCAGTATTGATTCCATTTTATATATACTGTTGGCATGGAGGTTCCTCCTCCTCTTTTCTTGACCATTATGAAATGAATCTATATTTATCAATATTTGGGTATATCAGATAAATACATTAAGTAAAGGAATCTTATATATTGGTCCCTGCATAGTTTGCTCTTTCTTGTTTCTCTTTTACCTTTACTAAATTAGCACAGGGAGAGACCTTGAAATGTTCTAATCAGGAGAGATTAGAACATCATATTTCTAGAGAGGTTGGTTGGACAGAGCAGTGGTCCCAGTGAGAATCAAAGCTCCTGTTTCTACTTGGAAGTGTACCTGTATAGAGTAGAGGGCTCCAGGAAATATCCTAAAATATTCCAATGTCCCTGCAGGAGATCATTAAGAGAGGCAGGATCTGGTACCAATCAGTGTACTATGACATGTTTGTCAGTCATCTGTTGTGAGATTCTCAGAGCCAATCCCATATGGTAGGGCTGAGTGCAGAGTGATGAAGAACGTGTGAAAGCCTTTGATTGCATGTTAAAGATGAAGTTCTGATTTCAGGGAGAATTTTCTTACCTGACTGAATGTCATCCTTCTGTGGGGATCAGATTCTGTGCTTTTCCTCTGTTGATGACCACTGACTGAACATCATTAGAGGATCATGTCTAGACAGCATTCTTTATTTAATTTCTTAAAGAAGAAAACATTTTTATCCACTTTCAAATTGAGGATCAAGGGGAATGACATCAGTGAAAATGTCAGAGTAGGGAGCTCTGGCTTTTGTCCATCCCCAGAAACACTGACATATGTGGTAAAACCTGTCAAAATGATCTTATCAACACATGTAAGTTTTCTTTTCTTTTCACCCTGTAGATTTATCTTTCATTGAAACTTTACTTACTACAGGATGTGGAGAATAAACAAGGAAGTAGAAACTGTATTTCCTGATGAGAGAATCACTAAGTCACATTAGTTGTTCTGAGCTATGTCTTACTCACCATGACTGTAATTAAAACAAACAAACAAACACTTTTTTTTTTGTAAGTCAGTTCTGACATTTCCTCATTAAAGACAAGGTAACAGATACAGACTTAGATTTACCAGAGTTGAGCAAAATTTTGATTGTGCCTGTGTTGAATGTATGAGCATGACCTGCTCCAAAACTTCATTATACTTATTGCCACAACTGACAAATTCCCTTTTTCCACTCCTGATATGTTGCATGTAAGGAACGCATAGGTCATTAACCCCAGCTGGTCACAGGTAAACTCTGCCACATGGATTACTGCCTGTTTTCCTGCTGGAAGACCATACATTCTCGAGTATCATGCCTGCAGAGTATCTGGGCTCTTCTTTTTTCTGGATAAAGGTTAGATAATCACCTAATTTTATGAGAAATATATAAATTGTATTTGCATATTCTTCAGGTTTTTATTTATCCATTCTCTTTCAAGTCCTAAGTGCAAATATTAAACTGATTTCCAAGAGGGTGGTAAATAAGACAGGTACGTTTATGTTCCAGAATTAGCAATAAATCATAATACAATTGTAAATACATTAATGTGTGATTAATATGTAGATACTTATGTAAATGCAATTTTAGTAATGCTTTGTGGAGAGCTTCAGAATCTAGGTATTAAAAAAAAAGAAGAAGGAGTTCTTGAAACTCTCAGGGAATTATAGAGAAGTCTTTGTGTCTATAAATATCAATCTGAAATAATGCATTTTCTCAGAAATAAACTAGGCATAAAATTGTAGGAAAAAACTTCATGAAATGAAAGAGCATGTGAGACGGCCATACAAGAAAAAGAATATTCTCAGAGAATAATGAACAGTGTGGAGTTCAGCAGAAGGGTAATACAGATTCAGAGAGTAAAACTTTGGAGAGCCTAATTATGAGTTCCTCATATTTCATCTTTGGAGAGACGGTAGTCATTTGAAATATGATGTTATAAGGTGACATTAACATAGTTAAATACTTTCGTTTAAAAATGACCACTTAGAACCAGAATAAATGAAAGAGAACAAAAAATTATGTTTTTGTTGATTTTTAAAGACCTCAGGTGAGTGTTGATAATTTAAAAATACATGATGTCTTTCACTGCAAAGTAAAGGAGCTGTTACAGTGGAGGATTACTGGACTGAATGTCAATATTATGATATAATATGAGTGTGTTTCATGTTTGGTAATTGCAATCATTGTTGCTTTTGTTGTGGTCATCCATTTACAATGCTTGGTGTCAGTTGATTTATCTCTTGTAAAAATAAAATACAGTCTGTGTGTGTGAAAAAAACATACATGATGTCTTGACTAAAGTTGTATGGAATTTGAGATCTGGAAAAAAGCATTTCTTTTCTGTAATGCTAGGATGCTAATTGGACATTTTTGCAAGAAAGAGATTTCAGGATGCAAATCTCGTGTCTGTAAGGTGGGAAGTCAGTTTATGGCGGAACATTCTATTAAACTTATGTGAGTGGAGAAATATTTCTTTGGAAGGAAGAGGTCACGAATCCCTTTTTAATAAAGTTAGTGGTTTATAGTATACCGAATGAGCAAAATGGCTCATTTTATATATAACTCCCTGGTCCATAGGTTAGATGAGCAACGTAGTATTTGGTGACAGATGCAGTACTTTGACGTTGGGATGAAAGTCATCCATGAATGGGGGGGTGGCCCAGAGCATCGTCGAGCAGCAAAAGAATGTTTTGCTGGGACGTCCTTCTCCAAGCAATATTTCTCTACATCTGGGATAAAGTGGTGGCAAAACCAGTCCTGGAAAGTGGCCTGTGTAATCCAGGCTTTGGGATTACGCTTCCACACAACAGGAAGAGAGCCCTTGGCTATGTTTTTAAGGGTTCTTGGGTTCTCTGAATGATAAACTAAGAGAGGCTTCAGCCTCATATCATTGGAAACATTGCCACCAAATAACAGTTAGCCTATCCTTTGCTGCTTTATAGGCCGGCATCAACTTTTCCTCCTTACTGATGTAACTTTGATCCGGCATCCTCTTCCAGTACAGTTGTGTCTCATCCACATTAAAAACCTGCTTGGGTAAATACACACCATCATCAATAATTTCTCAAAGTGTTTCAGGAAGTTCCTGGACAGCTACCCTATCTGCACTTGCTGCCTCTCCACTTACTTTTACATTGTGAAGGTTGGCTCTAGCCTTGAACCGATGAAACCAGCCATGGCTGGCATTAAAAGATGTGCCCTCTGATTCTTTGCCGTATTTCTTCTTCAAGTCTTCATAAAGGCTTTTCGCTTTCTCTTGAATCAGCATTAAGCTGAGCAGGAGTCAGCGCTGATGTTGATCCTGCATCCGCACACTGAGAAGTTTCTCCATCTCCTCCATCACTTTTCCATGCTTCTTCGATATTTTGTCAACATCATCGGCACAGCAGACTTCACATGTTCCATGATCTTGTCCTTGTTCTTTAGATTCGTGCCAATGATTGAATGATTCATGTTATAAGATTGAGCGATGTCTAACATCTTTTTGCCTCGCTCCACTCTCTCAATTATTTTCACTTTTGTTTCCATCATTATCGCTTGGCACTTCTTAACAGTACCAGCTACATCACTGCTGCTTTTACACTTGCTTCCAGACATCTTGGGCTTGAAATAAAGGTACTGTACTACTGTACTCTATACAGTACTGTAAAGCACACAAAAGCACAACCACTTATAGAGGATGCACACACGTGACAATGTATGTCAGACACGTGAACTAACTTACATGATTGGACATGCGAATGGACGTTTGCATCTTTGAAAGTTTGCAACTTGAAGGTTCGTATGTAGGTGACTTACTGTATTTGTACTGCCTTGGGAGAACTACCTAGGAAAACTTTGGTATGAGTTATGTCAGAGAATGTTTTTCTTATGTTCTCTTCTAGGAGTTTTAAGGTGTCATATCTTATATTTAAGCATACAAGCCGTTTTGAGTTTATTTTTGTGTATGGTGTGAGGGTATGTTCTGACTTCACTGATTTGCATACGGCTGTCCAACTTTGACAACACCACTTGCTGAAGAGACTATCTTTTCCCCATTGTATATTCTTGCCTCCTTTGTCGAAGGTTAATTGACCATAGGTTTGTGGTTTTATTTCTGGGCTCTCTATTCCATTCCATTGATCCATGTATCTCTTTCTGTGCCAATACCATGCGGTTTTCATTACTGTAACTTTGTAGTATTGTGTGAAGTTTAGGAGGGTTATGCCTCCTGCTTTGTTCTTTTTCCTCAGAATTGTGTTGACAGTTCTACTTTTTATGGTTCCAGATACCTTTTAAGATTATTTGTTCTAGTTCTGGGGCAAATGTCATGGGTAATTTGATAGGGATCACATTAAATCTGTAGATTGCTTTGGGTAGTATGGCCATTTTAACACTATTAATTCTTCCCATCCACGAGTGTGCGATGTCTTTCCATTTCTTTGGATCATCTTCAGTTTCCTTTACTAATGTTCTGTAGTTCTCAGCATATAAGTCTTTCACCTCCTTGGTGAGGTTTATTCCTAAGTATTTTATTTTTTTGATGCCATTAAAAAAAGGATCGCTTGTTTACATTCCCTTTCTGATATTTCATTGTTAGTGTAAAGAAATGTAACCAGGGACTTCCCTGGTGGCTCCATGGTTGAGAATCCGCCTGCCAATACAGGGGACACGGGTTTGAGCCCTGGTGCAGAAAGATCTCACATGCCGTGGAGCAACTAAACCTGTGCTTCACAACTATTTAACCTGCACTCTAGAGCCCGTGAGCCACAACTACTGAGCCCATGTGCCACAACTACTTAAGCCCGCATGCCTAGAGCCGGTGCTCCGCAACAAGAGAAGCCACTGCAATGACAACCTTGTGCACCACAATGAAGACTAACCCCCACTGGCCACAACTAGAGAAAGCCCGTGCACAGCAATGAAGACCCAATGCAGCCAAAATAAATTAAAAAAAGAAAAACAAAGAAATGCAACCAATTTATGTATGTTAATCTTATATCCTGCTACTTTGTTGAATTTGTTTATCAGTTCTAGTAGTTTTTGTGTGGAATTTTTAGGGTTTCCTTTATATATATTATCATGTCATCTGCATATAATGACAACTTTACCTCTTCCTTTCCAATTTGGTTAGATTTTATTTCTTTTTCTTGTCTGATTGTTGTGGCTAGGACTTCCAATACTATGTTGAAGAGAAGAGGTGAGAGTGGGCATCCTTGTCTTGTTCCAGATTTTAGTGGGAAGGCTTTCAGCTTATGAACATTGAGTATTATATTGGCTGTGGGTTTGTCATAAATAGCTTTTATTATGTTGAGATATGTTTCCTGTATACCCACTTTGGTAAGCGTTTTTATCATGAATGGATGTTGAAGTTTTTCAAATGCTTTTTCGGCATCTATTGAGATGATCATTTGTTTTGTGTTTTTCCTTTGTTGATGCAGTGTATCATGTTGATTGATTTGCATATTTTGAAACAACTTTGTGACACTGGGATGAATCAAATTTCGTCATGGTGTATGATCCTCTTATGTGTTGTCGGATTCGGTTTTCTAATAGTCAGTTGAGAATTTTTGCATCTACATTTATCAAAGATATTGGCCTGCAATTTTCTTTTTTGGTAGTGTCTTTCTCTCTGTGTGTGGTTTTTTTAAAAGTCTTTATTGCATTTGTTCCAATATTGCTTCTGTTTTATGTTTCGGTTTCTTGTTTGTGAGACATGTGGGATCTTAGCTCCACGACCAGGGATTGAACCCGCACCCCCTGCACTGGAAGGTGAAATCTTAACTGCAGGACCACCAGAAAAGTCCCCATCTGGTCTTTTTTTGTTTTTTTGTTTTTAGAAAATTTCTTTCCTTCTTTAATTTTGGATACATTGGGTCTTTGTTGCTGTGCTCGGGCTCTCTCTAGTTGCAGCTAGTGGGGGTTACTCTTTGTTGTGGTGTGCAGGCTGTTCATTGTAGTGGCTTCTTTTGTTGCAGAGCATGGGCTCTAGGTGCACAGGCTTCAGTAGTTCTGGTTATCAGGCTCAGTAGTTGTGGCTCGTGGGCTGTAGAGGGCAGGCTCAGTAGTTGTGGCACACAGGCTTAGTTGCTCCGCAGCATGTGGGATCTTCCCGGACCAGGGCTCGAACCTATGTCCCTTGCATTGGCAGATGGATTCTTAACCACTGTGCCACCAGGGAAGTCCCCCCCATCTGGTTTTGATATCAGGGTGATGGTGGCTTCATAGAATGTCTTTGGAAGTATTCCTTACTCTTCAATCTTTTCAAAGAGTTTGAGAAGAATCAGTGTAAGTTCTGCTTTGTATATTTGGTAGAATTTGCCTGTGAAACCATCTGATCCTGGACTTTTGTTGGTAGAGAGTTTTTGTAAATTACAGATTCTATTTTGCTTTTAGTGATCAGTCTGTTCAAGTTATCTATTTCTTCTTGATTCAGTTTTGTTCGGCTGTAAAAAAACAACATATATTTTAAGGTTATGTTAGCACCTAAATACTTACCATATATTAGGCCACAAAAGAGCAAAGAAAAAAATATTAAAATATTTTTTCAAATAGAAAAAGTATTGAAATATTTTTAAGAAATTGGGATAATAATACTAATTACAATAATGACAAATTGTTCTGAACTTAAAGACTACTTTATCTAAGATGCATATTATATGCTTACTGTTTTATTGTTTTTAAATACATGGAATGTTTTCTCCTTTCTAATGTAATTCTTTTATTTTACCTGTATGTTGTGAAAAAAATTTAGTTGCACATAATATAAAAAATTACACTTTAATAGGAGATATTAATCCATTTACATTTACTATAGTACTGAAAATACTTAGGTTTAGAGTTACCATGTTATTGAGTGCTCTTTTTTATTTATTTATTTTTTAAAATGATTTAATTTCTGGGGGACATACATTATTTATTTATTTATTTTTAACATCTTTATTGGACTATAGTTGCTTTACAATGGTGTGTTAGTTTCTTCTTTATAACAAAGTGAATCAGCTATACATATACATATATCCCCATAGCTCCTCCCTCTTGCATCTCCCTCCCACCCCTGTAAGTGGTCACAAAGCACTGAACTGATCTCCCTGTGCTATGCAGCTGTTTCCTACTAGCTATCTGTTTTACATTTGGTAGTATATATAAGTCCATGCCACTATCTCACTTCATCCCAGCTTACCCTTCCCCCTCCCCATGTCCTCAAGTCCATTCTCTATGTCTGCGTCTTTATTCCTGTCCTGCCCATAGGTTCTTCCCAACCATTTTTTTTCTCTTTTTTTAGATTCCATATATACGTGTTAGCATACAGTATTTGTTTTTCCCTTTCTGACTTACTTCACTCTGTATGACAGACTCTAGGTCCATCCACCTCACTACAAATAACTCAATTTCATTTCTTTTATGCTGAGTAATATTCCATTGTATATTGAAGATGTGCAACTTCTTTATCCATTCATCTGTTGATGGACACTTAGGTTGTTTCCATGTCCTGGCTATTGCAAATAGAGCTGCAATGAACATTGTGGAATATGACTCTTTTTGACTTATGGTTTTCTCCACGTATATGCCCAATAGTGGGATTGCTGGGTCTTATGGTAGTTCTACTTTTAGTTTTTTAAGGAACCTCCATACTGTTCTCCATAGTGGCTGTATCAATGTATATTCCCACCAACCGTGCAAGAGCGTTCCCTTTTCTCCACACCTCTGCAGTATTTATTGTTTGTAGATTTTTTTGATGATGGCCATTCTTACCTGTGTGTGGTGATACCTCATTGTAATTTTGATTTGCATTTCTCTAATGATCAGTGAGGTTGAGAATTCTTTCATGTGTTTGTTGGGAATCTGTATATCTTCTTTGGAGAAATGTCTATTTAGGTCTTCTGTCCATTTATGGATTGGGTTTTTTGTTTTTTTGATATTGAGCTGCATGGGCTGCTTGTAAAGTTTGGAGATTAATCCTTTGTCAGTTGCTTCGCTGGCAAATATTTTCTCCCATTCTGAGGGCTGTCTTTTCGACTTGTTTACGTTTTCCTTTGCTGTGCAAAAGCTTTTAAGTCTCATTAGGTCCTATTTGTTTATTTTTGTTTTTATTTCCATTTCTCTAAGAGGTGGGTCAAAAAGGATCTTGCTGTGATTGATGTCATAGCGTGTTCTGCCTATGTTTTCCTCAAGAGTTTGATAGTGTCTGGCCTTACATTTAGGTCTTTAATCCATTTTGAGTTTATTTTTGTGTATGGTGTTAGGGAGTCTTCTAATTTCATTCTTTTACCTGTAGCTGTCCAGTTTTCCCATCACCACTTATTGAAGAGGCTATGATTTCTCCATTGTATATTCTTGCCTCCTTTATCAAAAATAAAGTGACCATATGTGTATGGGTTTATCTCTGGGCTTTCTCTCCTGTTCCATTGATCTATATTTCTGTTTTTGTGCCAGTACCATACTGTCTTGATTACTGTAGCTTTGTAGTATAGTCTGAAGTCAGGGAGCCTGATTCCTCCAGCTCTGTTTTTCTTTTCAAGATTGTTTTGGCTGTTCGGGGTCTTTTGTGTTTCCATACAAATTGTGAAGTTTTTTTGTTCTAGATCTCTGAAAAATTCCATTGGTAGTTTGATAAGGATTGCATTGAATCTGTAGATTGCTTTGGGTAATAGAGTCATTTTCACAATGTTGATTCTTCCAATCCAAGAACATGGTATATCTCTCTATCTGTTTGTGTCATCTTTGATTTCTTTCATCAGTGTCTCATAGTTTTCTGAGTAAAAGTCTTTTGTCTCCTTAGGTAGGTTTATTCCTAGGTATTTTATTCTTTGTGTTGCAGTGGTAAATGGGAGTGTTTCCTTAATTTCTCTTTCAGATTTTTCATCTTTAGTGTATAGGAATGAAAGAGATATCTGTACATTAATTTTGTATCCTGCAACCTTACCAAATTCATTGATTAACTCTGGTAGGTTTCTGGTAGCATCTTTAGGATTGTCTATGTATAGTATCATGTCATCTGCAAACAGTGACAGCTTAACTTCTTCTTTTCCGATTTGGATTCCTTTTATTTCTTTTTCTTCTCTGATTGCTGTAGCTAAAAATTCCAAATGTGTGTTGAATAATAGTGGTGAGAGTGGGAAACCTTGTCTTGTTCCTGATCTTGGTGGAAATGGTTTCACTTTTTCACCATTGAGAACGATGTTGGCTGTGGGTTTGTCATATATGGCCTTTATTATGTTGAGGAAAGTTCCCTCTATGCCTACTTTCTGGAGGGTTTTTATCATAAATTGGTGTTTAATATTGTTGAAAGCATTTTCTGCATCTATTGAGATGATCATATGGTTTTTATCCTTCAGTTTTTTAATATGGTGTATCACATTGATTTGCATGTATTGATGAATCCTTGCATCCCTGGGATAAACCCCACTTGATCATGGTGTATGATCCTTTTAATGTGCTGTTGGATTCTGTTTGCTAGTATTTTGTTGAGGATTTTTACATCTATGTTCATTAGTGATATTGGCCTGTAGTTTTCTTTCTTTGTGACATCTTTGTTTGGTTTTGGTATCAGGGAGATGGTGGCCTCATAGAATAAGTTTGGGAGAGTTCCTCCCTCTGCTGTATTATGGAAGAGTTTGAGAAGGATAGGTGTTAACTCTTCTCTAAATGTTTGATAGAATTTGCCTATGAAGCCATCTGGTCCTGAGCTTTTGTTTGTGGGAAGATTTTTAATCACAGTCTCAATTTCAGTGCTTGGGATTGGTCTGTTTATAGTTTCTATTTCTTCCTGGTTCAGTCTTCGAAGGTTGTGCTTTTCTAAGAATTTGTCCATTTCTTCCAGGTTGTCCATTTTATTGCCATATAGTTGCTTGCAGTAATCTCTCATGATCCTTTGTATTTCTGCAGTGTCAGTTGTTACTTCTCCTTTTTCATTTGTAATTCTATTGATTTGAGTCTTCTTCCTTTTTTTCTTGATGAGTCTGGCTAGTGATTTATCAATTTTGTTTATCTTCTCAAAGAACCAACTTTTAGTTTTTTTGATCTTTGCTGTTGTTTCCTTCATTTCTTTTTCATTTATTTCTGATCTGATCTTTATGATTTCTGTCCTCTACTGACATTGAGGTTTTTTTTCTTTCTTTCTCTAATTACTTTAGGTGTAAGGTTAGCTTGTTTATTTGAGATGTTTCTTGTTTCTTGAGGTAGGATTGTATTGCTATAAACTTCTCTCTTAGAACTGCTTTTGCTGTGTCCCATAGGTTTTGGGTCATCATGTTTTCATTGTCATTTGTTTCTAGGTATTTTTAAATTTCCTCTTTGATTTCTTCAGTGATCTCTTGGTTATTAAGTAGTGTATTGTTTAATGTCCATGTGTTTGTATTTTTTTAACACATTTTTTCCTGTAATTGATATCTAGTCTGATAGTGTTGTGGTTGGAAAAGATACTTGATACGATTTCAATTTTCTTAAATTTAACAAGGCTTGATTTGTGACCCAAGATATGATCTATCCTGGAGAATGTTCCACGAGCACCTGAGAAAAAGTGTATTGTGTTGTTTTTGGATGGAATGTCCTATAAATATCAATTAAGTCCATCTTGTCTAATGTATCATTTAAAGCTTGTGTTTCCTTATTTATTTTCATTTTGGATGATCTGTTCATTGGTGAAAGAGAGGTGCTGAAGTCTCCTACTATGATTGTGTTACTGTCGATTTCTCCTTTTATGGCTGTAAGCATTTGCCTTATGTATTGAGGTGCTTCTATGTTGGGTGCATATCTTCTTCTTGGATTGATCCCTTGATCATTATGTAGTGACCTTCTTTGTCTCTTGTAATAGTCTTTATTTTAAAGTCTTTTTTGTCTGATATGAGAATTGCTACTCTAGCTTTCTTTTAATTTCCATTTGCATTGAATATCTTATTCCATCCCCTCCTTTCAGTCGGTATGTGTCCCTAGGTCTGAAGTGGGTCTCTTTTAGACAGCATATATACCGGTCATGTTTTTGGATCCATCCAGCCAGTCTATGTCTTTTGGTTGGAGCATTTTATCCATTTACATTTAAAGTAATTATTGATATGTATGTTCTTATTACCACTTTCTTAATTGTTTTGCATTTGTTATTGTAAGTCTTTTCCTTCTCTTGTGTTTCCTGCCTAGAGAAGTTCCTTTAGCATTTGTTGTAAAGCTCGTTTGGTGGTGCTGAATTCTCTTAGCTTTTGCTTGTCTGTAAAGATTTTAATTTCTCTGTCAAATCTGAATGAGATCCTTGCTGGGTCGAGTAATCTTGGTTGTAGCTTTTCCCCTTTCATCACTTTAAATATGTCCTGCCAGTCCCTTCTAACTTGCAGAGTTTCTGCTGAAAGATCAGCTGTTAACCTTATGGGGATTCCCTTGTATGTTATTTGTTGTTTTTCCCTTGCTGCTTTTAATATTTGTTCTTTGTATTTAATTTTTGATAGTTTGATTAATATATGTTTTGGGGTGTTTCTCCTTGGGTTTATCTTGTATGGGACTCTTTGCACTTCCTTGACTTGATTAATGATTTCCGTTCCCATATTAAGGAAGTTTTCAACTATAATCTCTTCAAATATCTTCTCAGTCTCTTTCTTTTTCTCTTCTACTTCTGGGACCCCTATATTCTAATGTTGGTGCAGTTAATGTTGTCCCAGAGGTGTCTCAGATTGTCCTCAATTCTTTTCATTCTTTTTTTTTTTTAATTCTGCTCTGTGGTAGTTATTTCCACCATTTTATCTTCCAGGTCATTCATCCATTTTTCTGCCTCAGTTATTCTGCTATTGTTTCCTTCTAGAGAATTTTTAATTCCATTTATTGTGTTGTTCATCATTGTTTGTTTGCTTTTTATTTCTTCTAGGTCCTTGTTAAACGTTTCTTGTATATTCTCCATTCCAGTTCCAGGATTTGGGATCATCTTTGCTATCATTACTCTGAATTCTTTTTCAGGTAGACTGCCTATTTCCTCTACATTTGTTTGGTCTGGTGGGTTTTTACCTTGCTCCTTTACTGCTGTGTGTTTCTCTGTCTTCTCATTTGGCTTTATGGACTGTGTTTGTGGTCTCCTTTTCGCAGGCTGCAGATTCGTAATTCCCTTTGTTTTTGCTGTCTGCCCCCAGTGGCTAAGGTTGGTTCAGTGGGTTGTGTAGGCTTTCTGGTGAAGGGGACTGGTGCCTGTGTTCTGGTGGGTGTGTCTGGATCTTGTCTTTCCGGTGGGCAGGTCTGCATCCGGTGGTGTGTTTTTGGGTGTCTGTGACCTTATTATGATTTTATGCAGCCTCTCTGCTAATGGGTGGGCTTGCATTCCTGTCTTGCTAGTTGTTTGGCATGGGGTGTCCAGCACTGGATTTTGCTGATCTTTGAGTGGAGCTGGGTCTTAGCTTTGAGACGGATATCTCTGGGAGAGCTTTTGTCATTTGATATTACAAGGTGCTGGAGGTCTCTGGTAGACCAATGTCCTGAACTCGGCTCTCCCACCTCAGAGGCACAGGCTTGACACCCGGCCGGAGCACCAAGACCCTGTCAGCCACACAGCTGGGGGTGAGAGCAAGAGGTAGCTTTGGTACATCTCAAAGAGCACCAATGGGATTCACTGACCATTTTCTCTCCATAAGTGAAGAAAACAAAATTCAGTCTTTGGCGAGTCAGCCACTTTGGTAGCCAGCCTCCAAGATAGCCCTAATCATCCTCTAATTATCTCCCAGTCTTCATGCACCCGTGTGGCTCCTCACAGTTGAAAAGAGCTGACTGTTTAACTAATAAGACATTGCAGAAATGACAAAGTGCAGCTTCCAAAGGTATAAAAGACATTGCAGCTTCTGCTTTGGTTTCTGCTAGATCACTCATCCTGGGGTAAGCCAGCTGCCATGTCATGAGGACACTCAAGCAGCCCTCAGGAGAGATCCATGTGGCAAGGAACTGAGTGAGGCCTCTTACCTACAGCCACGTGAGTGAGTCATCTCAGAAGTCAAAAGATTTAATTTTATTTATTTTTGGTTGCGTTGGGTCTTTGTTGCTGCACAGGTTTTCTCTAGTTGTGTCAAGCAGGGGCTACTCATCGTTGTGGTGCATGGGCTTCTCCTTGCGGTGGTTTCTCTTGTTGTGGAGTATGGGCTTTAGGTGCATGGGCTTCAGTAGTTGTGTCATGCAAGCTCAATAGTTGTTGCTTGCAGGCTCTAGCGTTCAGGCTCAGTAGTTGTGGTACACGGGCTTAGTTGCTCTGTGGCATGTGGGATCTTCCCAGACCAGGGATTGAACCCCTGTCCCCTGCATTGGCAGGCAAATTCTTACCCACTGTGCCACCAGGGAATACCAGTGTGCTCTTTTTTATACCTAGTCTGTTTTCATTATTTTCTATCTTAATGATTCTGTATTAAATAAAAAAATAATAATACTCCTTTCTACCTCTCCTCTTTGAGGATTATATATGAAGAAGTATGTCTTCTTTATTAATCTCAAATTTTCACCTTTTAAGAACTAATCACAATGTCAAGTATTTAATACCTTTCACTTCCACCTTGAAAAGCATGGATATTAAAGTGCTAATATAATTACCTTCCCTAGTCTATCTTTTTTACTTTTTGTTATGTATAAAAAACAACTAAAAACATGCATGGTTTGTAAGGAAATGACAAATTTCAGAAAATTCAGCATCTGAATACACTCTATACATAGCTTCTAGATAAAGACACAGAAAATTGCCAGATATTCAGAGGCCCCCTGGTCCCATTCTAGTGACTCCTCTTAAGGTTTAATATTGTTCTGGTATCTAACAAAAAGATCACTTTACCTGTATTTTGTATTTTATATAAATGTAATGGCACAGTAAAATCACTTTTGGATTGGGCTTTTTTATTTTATGTTGTTTGTGAATATGCCTATATGGTTGCCTGTTGTTGTGATCATTCATTGCCACTGTTGCATAGGATTCCATAGTGTAAATATTTAACTATTAATTAATTTATTCCAATGTGTATTACAATATGAGTGATTTTCAGTTTATGTCTATTGAGAATAGCACTGGTATATAAATTCTAGAACTTGAACTTTGGTGGGGTGTGTATAAATTATTGTTCAGTATACATGTAGTAGTAAAATTTTCGAGTCATAGCTTTCATGTGTTTATCTTTTTAGATATTTCTAACTATTTTCAAAACATTTGTATGATTTTTCATCTTCAGCAGCAGTGAATGAGATTCAAGGATTATACACATTCTTGTCAAACTTGATAATACCTCTCATTTTTATTTGAAATTTCTGGTTGGTGAGTGATAATTCCAGGTATCACTTTTTTGCATTTAATTGACTACTAAGAAGCAAAGCATCTTTTGATATGTTTACTTAACATTCTGTACTCTCTTTTTTGAAATATCTTTTGGTATATTTTCCCCATTTTTGCTATTACATTATCTTCTTATTGAAGACTTCTTTTTTTTTTAACATCTGAAGACTTCTTATTTAGGAGTTTTTTATATATGCTTGATATATCTCTGTCTCTCCTTCTCTTTCTTTAAATGAGTGTCAGTTTTTAATGTTAATAACATCTAATTTGTTATTTTCCTCTTTATTTATTTATTTAGTCTTATTTCTGTTTATTTATGTAGTCTTCTTATCTGTAGCAGAACACATTATTTTTTCTAAACCACAAATATGTTTTCATTTCTTCAATAAATCTAATTATTAAGCTTTAAATTTAAGTTAACTTTCTAAACTAAATATGTTGTATCATAGTATTAATTTTTCTATGACAGCTGAAAGGTTACATTTATTCAGAAAATGTTGTATTCAGCTTTCTTTTCATTTGCTCCTACTTCTCATTGATTCACAGAGGTAAATGTCACTTCATCCATGTATCTGACTTTTCTCTGATTTCTCATGGTCATTCTCACTAATTCTTCTTGCCTTCTGAAATCTTTAGCAATCCCATTATTCCACAAAAGCAAAAACTTTCCTTGGACCTTTTTCCTCAGAAGATTGATTATTCCCACATTTTAAATGGGAGATTGAAATAAGTTAGGAGAAAATACCACAAGGGTCTCTCATTTTTTTTTTCACATCCTGTATCAGCCTCTGCTTGCACTCTCTGTTCAAAGATTTTTGTACAACACATTGATGGAAGATGCCAGTTGTTTCTCTCATTGGGGCAAAAGACAGATTAATTACCTGACAAATAAAATAAAGACAGTGTCTTGCTCTGTTCAAATGTTGAACAGGATTGCTTGCATCCTAATTTAAAAGTTTCAGGTGACTGAAGCTTAAGATTCCTAAGCTTTAATCCATACTTGCACCATGCACAGCACCCAACAGGACTGCTTTACATAACCCCATGAGACTTTTGTGTGCAAGTGGAACAGATAAAAATATAAAACTATTGCTGTCCTTTTGTGTCATAAAAATGATTTTTTGTCTCATTTAAAATATTTTTTTCTAAAATCCATAAACGTGTCAGGCAAAAATACTGGAATTTCAAATATGGTAAAATCTAAGACCCTTCAAATTTCTTTCCAGTTTTGGTGATGATGGGATGCTGTCAGAGATATGACTTCCTTAAACACAATAGGTAAGATTCCTTCATAGGCTGTTTGGGGAATATGACAATCCCTGGAAAAATCTGGACATTCTCTAGTTCTCCAGTATTGATTAAGATGGTAGTAAGGGCCCTTCATTGTCCTATATGTGAATGCAAATCAATTATGAGAGGTGGGGATAAAACAAGCAGCCTAAATATCCTTTATGTTTGTTAGTTTTACTACTAGTAGAAGAGGAAGGGTCAACATGTCACCATGGTTGATATAGCAAATAAGCTGCTTGAAACTACACAGAAATGTACCTGCTAGTATTTTCTGTGCAGTTACCCTCTCTTTTGGTGTGCCCTGATACCTCCCTCAACTTATGTACAAACACCAGCAGCATTAAGCAGAAATCCAAAGAAATCTATTCTTTGGAATTATGAGGAAGGGAAGAGTCGAAAATTTTATAGCATGATTTATACAAGTATACACGTCACCATCCTTATCTATGTGATGCCATGCATGCAGGGTCAGTAGGTTCAGGGGATTCTGGAAGCACCAAGGTCTGTGGGGTTAATCACAGCTACATTTATGGGCAATAAAAGAGAAGGTCCTTATCTTGGTCACTTTCTCAATGCTAGTAGCTACAAAAAGAAGAGGGCAGCAGACATCTTAGGGAAAAGAGCCAACATTAAATGAAATGTCCTAATTACTCTAGGCAACCTCTAATGATAGCCTCCCATAGCTCCTCAAATCCCTACATACTTGCACAAGGGATAGTGTAATATTACTGGAGCATGTGACTGCAGATTAACATTATTTTTGTTGAAAAAAATAAAAATAGGTTCAAGTGATAGGGTTTGAAAAGGGTTCCCAGTGTGAGGGAAACTACTGTAACAATGTGGATAGAACCCTTTGGATGGATTCATCATGTTTTTGTGTTTTGTTTTTTTTTTTTGCTGCTTCAGAATCTGTAGTAGAATTTGGTGTGTTCCATGATGCATTCCTGCTTCTTATAAGTTTTAGATGGAATACCCCATTAGGAAGAAGTGCACGTAAGGAAGATTAGTGAGTCAAACTCCTCTGCCCTCTGTCAGCAGTGGGTTCAAAGGGATTTAGACCAAGTGCTTTCATCCTTTGATGTGCAAAGTTTTCACTATATGAATGATGTTTTGTTTGTTTGCAAGTCAGGAGACTTGGTCTCAATATCCCTGTTTAAAAAGTGTTATCACATGTCTGCCAGAAAGAATTGCTGATGATACTGGAAAAAATTGAGAGTTATCATTAACAATTAACGGTTTTGTAGCAACATGGATGGACCTAGAGATTGTTATACTGAGTGAAGCAAGTCAGACACAGAAAGACAGATATCATATGATATTGCTTATATGAGGAATCTAAAAAAAAAAAAGTACAAATGAACTTATTTACACAACAGAAATAGAGTCATGGATATAGAAAACAAACTTAGTGTTACCAAGGGATAAGTGGGGAAGGGATAAATTGTGAGAGTGGGACTGACATATACACACTACTATATATATATATAAAACAGATAAGTATTGGTAAGGACCTGCTGTATAGTACAAGGAACTCTGCTCAGTGGTCTGTACCGGCCTATACGGGAAAAGAATCTTAAAAACAAAAACAAAAACAAGGGTTTTGGGATTATATAATAAATATAAATGTGCAAACCTTTAACATGAAAGGAAAAATCAATTAACTCTGTTTTCCCTGTTACGGTGTAAACATTTTGTACCTCTAATTTTAAAATTTTGAAACCCAGCTCCCATATTGATGGTATTAGGAGGTGGGGCTTTTGGGAGGTGATTAGGGCATGAGGCCAGAGACCTCAAACATGGGATTAGTGACCTAATAAATGTAGCACACAGAAGATCTTGTGCCTATTACATGATTTCATTGCCGAGCCAGAAGACCCACATTATGAACAAGAAATTTGTCCCTCACCAGACACTAAGTCAGCTGGCAACTTGTTCTTTTTCTTAAAAAATTAATTAGTTAATTAATTAATTAATTTTTTGGCTGTGTTGGGTCTTTGTTGTGGTGCACAGGCTTCTCATTGGGTGGCTTATCTGTTGCGGAGCACGGGCTCTAGGCATGAGGGTTTCAGTAGTTGTGGCACACAGACTCAGTAGTTGTGGCCTGTGGGCTCTAGAGCACAGGCTCAGTACTTGTGGTGCACGGGCTTAGTTGTTCCATGGCATGTGGGATCTTCCCGGACCAGGGCTCGAACCCGTGTCCCCTGCATTGGTAGGCGGATTCTTAACCACTGTGCCACGAGGGAAGCCCCTGGTAACTTGTTCTTGAACTTTTCAGCCTCAGCAATTATGAGAAAACAAAATATTCTGTTGTTTATAAAATACCAAGTCTCTCGTATTTTGTTTTAGCAGTCAAAGAGCTGGCTGAGGAGAAATATCTGTGAGCTTGAAGACATATCAAGAGAATCCTTTAAATCTCAGAAGAAAAGAGAAAATGTCAGGAAAGAAATCAACAGAACAGAGTAATCAATAATTGTGGAACAATGAAAAATGCTGTGACCTATACATAATGGGTATAGCAGGAGGAGAATAAAGATAGCAAAGAACAGAAAATATTTTTTAAAAATGACTGAGAATCTCCCCAAATGAATGTCTGACACTAAAACCACAACATCCAAACTTAGAGGAACGTATGAATAGTAAAGAAAACTGACCAATATCTCTCAGGAACATCAATGCAAAAATCCTCAACAAAATATTAACAAATCAAATCCCACAATATTTTGAGAGAAGTTTATATCATGAATGAGAGGGAATAATCCCAGGTATGCAAGGCTGGTTCAACATTCTAAAATCAAATAATTATATCCATCATATCAACACCCTAAAGACAATCATTAGCATATCAAAAGATTCAGAAGACCTTTGAAAAAATCTAACACCCATTCTTCATAAAAACTCTCAGTTAAAGAAATAGACTGGAGCTTTCTCAAGTTGATAACAAAGATCTACAGGAAACTTTTATGTTACATCATGATTAATGGTCAAAAACATGAAGCTTTTCCACTAAGTTCAGGTAAAAGCAAGGATGTCCCCTTTCATGATTCCTTTTCCATATTTTACTCGAAGTCCTTTCTAATGCAATAAGGCACGAAAATAAATAAAATAAATACAGATTGGGTAGAAAAAAAATGAAAGCAGCCTAAATAAAATGTGGACCAATATACTTTAAGGACACCTCACCAAAGAAAATAGACAGTATGCATATAAGTATACAGAAGAATAATCCAGATTACATGCTGCCATGAAAAAGCAAATTAAAAATACAATTACATACCACTATGTAACACTTAGAATGGCTAAAATGTGAACAATGACAAGAACAAATTCTGTAGGGGACGTGGAACAATAGGAAATGTCATTTGTTATTGGTGGGAATGAAAAATAATACAGCTACTTTGGTAGTCTGATTGACACTTGCTATAATATTGAACATTCCCTTACTGTACAATCCAGCAAGTGTTCTCATGAATATTTACTGAAAGTAGTTTAAAACATACGTCCAGATGAAAACCTGCATATGGATATTTATAGCACCTAATTCAATATTGCCAAAATGTGAATGAAACTAAGCTGTCCTCCAATAGGTGAATGAAATGATATAGTATTAATATATTCTGGGAATGGGATAATACTGAGCACTAAAAAAGTAAGCTATCAAGCCATAAAAATATATGGGAATTCTTTTTTTCTTTTGAAATATAGGTGATTTTCTTTATTTTTTAATTTAAATTTTATTGGAGTATAGTTGATTTACAATGTTGTGTTCATTTCAGCTGCACAGCAAGTGATTCAGTTACACATATGCATATATTCATTCTTTTTCACATTCTTTTCTTTTTTTTTTAATTTTTTTAAATTATTTGTTTATTTATTTATTTATGGCTGTGTTGGGTCTTTGTTTCTGTGCGAGGGCTCTCTCCAGTTGTGGCAAGTGGGGGCCAGTCTTCATCGCGGTGCACGGGCCTCATTATCGCGGCCTCTCTTGTTGCGGAGCACAGGCTCCAGACGCGCAGGCTCAGTAGTTGTGGCTCACGGGCCCAGTTGCTCCGTGGCATGTGGGATCCTCCCAGACCAGGGCTCGAACCCGTGTCCCCTGCATTGGCAGGCAGATTCTCAACCACTTCGCCACCAGGGAAGCCCTCACATTCTTTTCTGATAAAGGTATTCCCAGAATATTGTGTAGAGTTCCCTGTGCTATACAGTAGGTCCTTGTTGCTTATCTATGTTATATAGAGTAGTATTCGTATGTTTACCCCAAGTTCCTGATTTATCCTTACCCCCCACCTTTCCCCTTTGGTAACCATAAGTTTGTTTTCCAAGTCTGTGAGTCTGCCTCTGTTTTGTAAGTTAGTTCATTTGTATCAATTTTTAGGTTCCACCTAGAAGTGATATCATACAATATTTGTCTTACTCTGTCTTGACTTACTTCACTTAGTACAATCATCTCTAGGTCCATCCACGTTACTGCAATTGGCATTATTTTCTTCTATTTTATGGCTGAGTCATATTCCATTTATATATGTACCACATATTCTTTACCTATATTCATGTTGATGGACATTTCGGTTGCTTCCACGTCTTTGCTATTGTAAAGAGTGTTGCAGTGAATATTGGGGAAGATGTGTCTTTTTTATTTATGCTTTCCTCCAGATATGTGCACAGGAGTGAACTTGGTGGATCATCTGGTAACTCTATTTTATTTTATTTTATTTCATTTCATTTCAATTTCAATTTTTTGGAGTATAGTTGATTTATGATGTTGTGTTACTTTCTGCTGCACAGCAGAGTGAATCAGTTATACATATATCCAATCCTTTTTGGATTCCTTTCCCATACAGGTCATTACAGAGTATTGACTAGAGTTCCCTATGCTATACAGTAGGCCCTTATTTGTTATCTGTTTTATATATAGTGGTGTGTATATGTCAATCTCAATTTCCAATTTATCCCTCCCACCTCCCCTACTCTGGTAACCTCTATTCTGTGCTCCATAGTGGCTGTTACCAATTGGCATTGCCACCAATAGCGTAGTATTGGTGGCGCAGTGGTTAAGAATCCGCCTGCCAGTGCAGGGGACACAGGTTCGAGCCCTGGCCCAGGAAGATCCCACATGCCGCAGAGCAACTAAGCCCATGCTCCACAACTACTGAGTCTGCGCTCTAGAGCCCACGAGCCACAACTACTGAGCTCACGTGCCACAACTACTGAAGCCTGTGTGCCTAGAGCTTGTGCTCCACAACAAGAGAAGCCACCGCGAAGAGAAGGCTGCGTACTACAACGATGAGTAGCCCCCACTTGCTGCAACTAGAGAAAAGCCGCAGGCAGCAACGAAGACCCAACGCAGATTAAAAAAAATAGTAAGTAGTAGGTTTCTCTTTTTTCCACACCCTCTGAAGCATTTCGTGCTGTAGACATTGTGATGATGGCTATTCTGAGTGGTTCCAGGTGATACTTCTTTGTACATCTGATTTGCATTTGTCTAACATAAAACAATGGTGAGCATCTTCATATGTGCTTTTTTTTTTGAACAGTGTGAGTAAAATTTACCCCTTGAAAAAGGGTTATTGAAAGTTTGCCTTCTTTTGAAGTCTATTTCGATTATCTACCCCAAGACATTTTTTGAAGGCTGTTGTCATTTACAGCTCCCCAGGCATTGTGAATATGAAGTGCCTATAAGGTCCAGTTTTAGAGTTGTTGTTGTGGGAAACAGAAGGCGGCAGGATTTCTACTGTCCCTCTCTGGTTACTGACACAACCTTAGATGTAGGGAAAGTCCTGTTCCTGGGTTTTAAATTAGAGTGGAATGTGCCTGACCAAACATGTAAGGACTTCTGTCCCATTCCTTCTTCCCCCTTACCCTTCATCCCCCGAAAGAATACAAACCCCTGCAAAATCACCTGTTGAGTGTGCTGTGTTGCAGAGTGGGATGACCCTAATGAAGAAGTCTGGAGGTCGGAACCCAAACACCAGGATATGTTGAGACCAGGTGATTTTCCAAGTGTCATCCAGCCCAGAGAGTCCACCATCCTTTGGGTGTCAGAGGGTTGGTTTAGTAGTATGTGGGCACACTGCATGGGATCTGGAGATTGTGACCCCATGCAGAGGGGACCAGTTACTACATGTTAAAGGGGGGTGAATTAGCTGGCAGATCCTCCCGAGGTCCTCAGGCTCACAACAGTCCAGCCTTGGGACCAAATGGGATCTGTGTCCAGGGATGTGACACTAGCACGTTCACCGTGACTAAACGAATTTAGTGATCATTTTTCTTTTCTGTAATTTAATTTTAAATTTATAATGGAGTATAGTTGATTTACCATGTTGTGTTCGTTTTTGATATACACCAATATGATTCATTTATACAGAGACGACTATATATTCTTTTTAGAATTATTTTCCCATTGAGGTTACTACAGGGTGTTGAGAAGAGTTCCAAGTGCTCTACAGCAGGTCCATGTTGATTACAAGTTTTCTCTCTGTAAATATGTATATACTAACTCCAACCTCATGATTTATGCCTCCAACACACCTTTCCAGTTTGGTAACCATAAGTTTGTGTTCTAAGTCTGGGACTCCGTTTCTGTGTTGTAAGATAGTACCTTTGTATCAATTTTTAGATTCCACCGATAAGTAATATCATATGATATTTATCATTGTCTGATTTATGACACTTAGTATGAATGTATCTAGGTCCTTCCGAGTGGCTGCAAATGGCCTTATTTCATTCATTTCATGGCTGAGTAATATTCCATTGTACATATGCACCATAATTTCTTTATCCATTCTTCCTTCCAAGGACTCTTAGGTAGCTTCCAAGTAGAGGCTCTTGTAAAACAGGGCTGCATAAAGGTTGGAGTGCCTGGGTCCTGTCAATTTATGTTTTTTCCAAGATACAGGCCCAGGAGTGGAAGCGCCATGTGCTCTGAAGCTCTGTTTTTTAGATTTTTAAGGAATCACCATCAATTCTCCAGAGTGGCTGTTAGCAATTTACATTCTCACCATCAGCTTGTCAGGGTTTCCTTTTCTCCACGCCCTGTCCTGCATTTCAGGTTTTACACTTTGTGAGGCTGGCCATTCTGACTGGTGCGAAGTGATACCTCTTTGTAGTATTGATTTGCATTGCCCACCTGTTTTGTTGGCCGAAAAGGGAGTAAGGGTTTTTCCTGAATATATTAAGGAATAACGCATATGACCTTTTTGGCCAACTGTATCATTGGCGATGTTCAGCAGCTTTGCATGTGCTTTAATGGCGAGTGCAAACTACCTCTTGAAATCCCTTTCCTGCAATTCTGCCTTGCTTACAAGTCCTTTACAAATACTTGGCTGAAGAAATGACTCCATTAGAGGTGTCAATTACAACCCTGCATGTCTGTGAATTACAGTGCCCCTGAGCACCAGTTTTCAACTTGTTGTTTAGGGAAGCAGCCACAAAGGGACAGGATTTCTACAGACCTATTCCAGTTACTCAGGCACCTGAAGGATAGGGAAGTTCTTCTTCCAGATTAGGAAACTAGAGTGGCATATGCCTGTCCAAACATCTAGGGCTTGTGTCTCATTCCAACCCCCATTCCCCTTCTTCACCCACAAAATTCCAAGCTGTGCAAAACCGGCTGTGTGTGCTGCCTTCCCAAAGTGGGGAGACTCTAAGGAAAGGAGCTGGAGGGGGGAACCCAAATACCAGGAGACATGGAGATGAGGTGACCTTTCCAAACTCTTCCCGATCAGATGGTGTACCATCCTCTGGATGTCCCATGCATGTTTTAGCTGTAGGAAGGGTCCCCTGCACCTGGAGATATGGGGCCCATGGAATGGGTACCACGCAGTATTACTCTAAAAGGGCTGCACTTGCTGTCCCATCCTCACCAAGCCTCTCAGACCCACGAGTGTAGAGCCTTAGGTCCCATCCAGCTGTGTGTCTAGATGTGGTCAGTCCAGGTTGCATCACAGCCCCTGAACAAATTTTGTAAGAATTTCTCTCTCTCTCACTGTCTTTTTTTTTGTTCTTGTTATTTAATTTTATAATGGGGTATAGCTGATTTTCAATACTGTGTTTCTTGCTGCTCTACATCTATCCACTTGACTCACTTAAAGAGAGACATCAATAAATTTTTTACAGATTCTTACCAGTCTTATATATTCTTTTCCGGTGACAACAGTGTGCTGAGTCCAGTTCTTTGAGCTATAGAGTAGGTCCTGTCGAATACCTATTTTGCTTATGGAACCGTATCTATGCTAATTTCAACCTCCTGGTTTATGCATCACCCCACCCCACCTTTCTCCTTTAGCAGCCATAAGTGTGTTTTCTAAATGTGTGACTCTGTTTCTGTTTTGTAATTTAGTTCATGTGTAGCCATTTTTAGATACCATCTATAAGTGATACCTTATGATAAGTCTCTTTTTATGTCTGATTATGTCACTTAGAATGAGCGTATCTAAGTCTCCACGAGTTGCTGCAACGGGCCTTATTTTATTGATTTAATGGCTGAGTAATATTCCATTGTACATAAGTACCACATCTTCTTAATCCATTTTTTCCTTCCAAGAACATGTAAATTGTACCCAAGTTGAGGCATTTCTAAACAGAGCAGCACTAAACGTAGGGGTGCCTGTGTCCTGTCGCTTTTTGGTTTCCCCAGGATATACGCCCATGAGTGGAAGTTCCATATGCTCTGTAGCTCTGTTTTTTAGATGATTTAGGAAACACAATACTCTTCTCCAGAGTAGCCGTTGGCAATTTACATTCCCCCCAAGAGCATAACAGGGCTCGCTTTTCTCCACGCACTCTCCTGCATGTGGCTTTTACACTTTTTGAGGATGGCCCTTCTGACACATGTGAATGGATAATTCTTTGAGGTGTTGATTAGAAGTGCCTGCTTTTTTGGTTGGGAAAAAGGGCGTATGCTGTTTTCTGAATATATTCAGGAAAAATGCATATGCCCTTTTGGTCGATTTCATCATGGGCGAAGTTCAGCCGCTTTTCATGTGATTTAATGCTGAGTCCAATCTACTTCTTGAAATCCCTTTCCTGCAATTCTGCCTTGCTTTCAAGTCCATTTCGATGATTTACCTCAAGACATTTTTCGACGATACGTGTCATTAACTAACCTGGCAGTTTGTGAAATGCAGTGCCCCTGAGCGCCATTATTCAACTTGCTTTCTTGGGAACTGGCCACAAAACAGCAAGATTTCTTCAAGCCCTATTCTGGTTCCGGGGTAAAGATGAGGTTTTGGTCAATTCGTCTTCCTGATTAGAAATTAGAGTGACATGTGCCTGTCCAAACACCTAGGGCTTATCTCTCATTGGTTCCACCCATTCCCCTTCATCCTCTGGACAAATTCCACACTTTTCGAAAAAGGATGTTGAAGGTGATGATTCCCCAAGTGGGGAGATTTATAGGAAAGAGGCTGGTGGAGGGAACCTGAGCACTAAGAGGTGAGAAGATGAGGTGCCTTCTCCAAACTCTTCCCGATCACATTCTGTACCATATCTGGGTGTCCCATGCATGTTTTAGCTGTAGGAAGGTTCCCCTGCACGTGGAGCTTTGAGTCCCATGGAATGGGGACCAGGGAGTATTACTCTACGGGGGCTGCATTTGCTGGCCCATCCTCACTAATCCTCTCAGCCCCACGAGTGTCCACCCTTAGGTGTCATCCATCCTGGGTCTAGATGAGGTCAATCCAGGTTGCAAAAAAGCCCCTGAACGAATTTTGAAAGAATTTCTTTCTCTTTCACTATCTTGGTTTTTTTTTTGAAATTTATTTTTATAATAGGGTTTAGCTGATTTTCAATGTTGTTTTTATGCTGCTTTACACCCACTTGATTCACTTACAGAGAGATATCAATAAATACTTTTTAAGACTCTTACTAGTCAGATATATTGTTCTGCAGTGAATAGGGTGTGTTGAGTCCAGTTCATTGAGGAATGAGTAGGTCTTGTCTAATATATATTTGGTTTATGGAACGGTATCTGTACTAATGGCAAACTCTTGTTTTATGCATCACCCCAACTCACCTTTCCCCTTAAGCAGCCATAAGGGTGTTTTCTAAATGTGTGACTCTGTTCTGTTTTTTAATTCAGTTCATGTGTGGCGATTTTTGTATTCCCCCTATAACTGATATCTTATGACAAGTTTCTCTTTCTGGCTGAATTATTTCACTTAGAATCATCATACCTAAATCCACTCATTATGCTGCTACTGACCTTATGATATTGATTTCATGGCTGAGTGTTATTCCATTGTACATAAGTACCACAACTTCGTTATCCATTTTTTTCTTTCCTGGGACATTTAAGGTGTACCGAAGTCGAGGTTCTTGTAAACAGAGCAGCCCTAAACGTTGGGGTGCCTGTGACCTGTCGATTTTTGGTTTTCCAAGATATACACCCATGAGTGGAAGTGCCCTGTGCTCTGTAGCTGTGTTTTTTCGATGTTTTAGGAAACACCATACACTTCTCCAGAGTGCCTGGTGGCCATTTACATCCCACCCGTCAGCGTAACAAGGCTCCCTTTTCTCCATGGCTTGTCCTGCATTTCTGGTTTTTATGCTTGTTCAGGATGGCCCTTTTGACCGAGGCGAAGTGAGACTTCTTTGTAGTGTTGATTTGCATTGCCGCTTGTTTGGTTGGCGAAAAAGGGTGTATGCGTTTTTTCCTGAATATAAACAGGAGGTTAAAGGTGCTGATCTTCCAAGTTGGGACATTTTAGTACAGCGGCTGGAAAGGCGAACCCAAGCAAAAGGGGGCGAAAAATGAGGTGTGTTTTAGAAACCTATCCCCATCACACGGCGTACCATCCTCTGGGTTTCCCATGCATGTTTTAGCTGTAGGAAGATTCCCTTGAAGCTGGAGATTTGGGACCCGTGGAATGGTTACCACGCAGTATTCCTTTAAAGGGTCTACATTTGGTCAGCCAACCTCACCAATCCTCTCAGCCCCAAGAGTGTGCAGTCAGGTATAACTTTTTGTGGTGAAAAGGTGTGTTGAATACAGTTTATTGAGCAATGAGTCGGTCTTCCCTATTACATATTTGGTTTATGGAACGGCACGTGTGCTAATTTCAAGCTCTTGTTTTATGCATCACCTCAACTCACCTTTCCCCTTTTGCAGCCATAAGTGTGTTTTCTAAATGTGTGGCTCTGCTGTTTTGAAATTCAGTTCATGTGTAGCGATTTTTACATTTCTTTTATAAGTGATATCTTATGATATGTTTCTTTTTCTGTGTATCTTATTTCACTTAGAGTCATCGTACCTCAAGGCACTCATTATGCTGCTATTATGCTTATGACATTGATTTCATGGCTGAGTGATATTCCATTGAATGTAAGTATCACAACTTCTTTACCCATTTCTCTCTTTCCTGTGGTACTTCAGGTGTACCGAAATCTAGGTTCTTTTAAACAGAGCAGCCCTAAACGTTGGGGTGCATCTGTCCTGTCAATTTTTGGTTTTCCCAACATATACGCCCACGAGTGGAAGTGCCCTATGCTCTGTAGCTGTGTTTTTTAGATGTTTTAGGAAACACCATACACTTCTCCAGAGTGCCCGGTGGACATTTACATCCTGCCCGTCAGCGTAACAAGGCTCCCTTTTCTCCATGGCTTGTCCTGCTTTACTGGTTTTTAAGCTTGTTCAGGATGGCCCTCTTGACCCAGGCGGAGTGAGACTTCTTTGTAGTGCTGATTTGCATTGCCCGCTTGTTTGGTTGGCCAAAAAGGGCGTATGCGCTTTTTCCTGAATATATTCAGGAAAAAAAGCATACGCCCTTTTTGGACAACTGCATCATTGTCTACGTTGTGCCGCTTTTCATGTGCTTTAAAGGCGAGTCCAATCTACCTCTTGAAAAGTGTTTCCTGCAATTCTGCCTTGCTTTGAAATCCTCTTCCTGGCCTTACCTCAATATATGTTTGGACTATAGTTATCATTTATAACCCTGCAGGTTTGTGAATTGCAGTGCCCCTGAGCTGCATTTTTGAACTCGCTTTTTTTGAGCTGGCTGCAAAACCGCAGGATCGCTTCAGGCCCTATTCTGCTTGCCGGGGGCAGGCTGAGCCTTTGGCTAATTCTTCTGCCTGATTGGAAATTAGCGTAACATCTTCCTGTCCAAACACCTAGAGCTAGTCTCTCTTTGGTTGCCCCTCTTCCCACTCATCCTCCGGAAAAATTGCAAAGTGTACGAAACAGGAGGTTAAAGGTGCTGATATTCCAACTGGGGAGATTGTTAGTACAGCGGCTGGAACGGCGAACTCGAGCGCCAGGAGGCGAAAAATGAGGTGTGTTTTAGAAACCTATCCCGATGACACGGCGTACCATCCTCTGGGGTTCCCATGCATGTTTTAGCTGTAGGAAGATTCCCTTGAATCTGGAGATTTGGGACCCATGGAATGGTTACCACGCAGTATTCCTTTAAAGGGTCTGCATTTGCTCAGCCAACCTCAGCAATCCTCTCAGCCCCAAGAGTGTCCAGTCAGATATAACCTTTTGCGGTGAATAGGGTGTGTTGAATACAGTTTATTGAGCAATGAGTCGGTCTTCTCTATTACATATTGGGTTTATGGAACGCTACCTGTGCTAATTTCAAGCTCTAGTTTTATGCATCACCCCAACTCACCTTTCCCCTTACGCAGCCATAAGTGTGTTTTCTAAATGTGTGACTCTGCTCTGTTTGGAAATTCAGTTCATGTGTAGCGATTTTTACATTCCTTCTATAAGTGATATCTTATGATACGTTTCTTTTTCTGTGTATCTTATTTCACTTAGAGTCCTCGTACCTAGAGGCACTCATGATGCTGCTACTAGGCTTATGACATTGATTTCATGGCTGAGTGATATTCCATTATACGTAAGTACCAAAACATCTTTATCCATTTTTCTCTTTCCTGGGGTACTTAAGGTGTACCGAAGTCGAGGTTCTTGTAAACAGAACAGCCCTAAACTTTGGGGTACCTGAGTCCGGTCGATTTTTGGTTTTCCCAAGATATATGCCCATAAGTGTAGCTGTGTTTTTTATATGTTTTAGGAAACACCATACACTTCTCCAGAGTTCTCGGTGGCCATTTACATCCCACCCGTCAGCGTAACAAGGCGCCCTTTTCTCCATGGTTTGTCCTGCATTTCTGGTTTTTATGCTTGTTCAGGATGGCCCTTTTGACCGAGGCGAAGTGAGACTTCTTTGTAGTGCTGATTTGCATTGCCCGCTTGTTTGGTTGGCCAAAAAGGGCGTATGCGTTTTTTCCTCAATATATTCAGGAAAAATCGCATCCGCCCTTTTTGGACAACTGCATCATTGTCTACGTTTTGCTGATTTTTATGTGCTTTAAAGTCGAGTCCAATCTATCTCTTGAAAACTGTTTTCTGCAATCTGTCTTGCTTTCAAGTCCTCTTCAGTTCCTTACCTCAATATATGTTTGGACTATAGTTATCATTTATAACCCTGCAGGTTTGTGAATTGCAGTGCCCCTGAGCTCCATTATTCAACTCGTTGTTTGCAAGCTGGCTGCAAAACCGCAGGATCGCTTCAGGCCCTATTCTGCTTGCCGGGGGCAGGCTGAAACTTTGGCTAATTCTTCTGCCTGATTGTAAATTAGAGTAACATCTTCCTGTCCAAACACCTAGAGCTAGTTTTTCTTTGGTTGCCCCTCTTCCCGTTCATCCTCCGGAAAAATTGCAAAGTATACGAAACAGGAGGTTAAAGGTGCCGATCTTCCAAGTGGGGAGATTGTTAGTACAGCGGCTGGAACGGCAAACCCGAGCAACAGGGGGTGAAAAATGAGGTGTGTTTTACAAACCTATCCCGATCACACGGCGTACCGTCTTCTAGGGTTCCCATGCATGTTTTAGCTGTAGGAAGATTCCCTTGAAGCCGGAGACGTGGGACCCATGGAATGGCTACCACGCAGTATTACTTTAAAGGGTCTGCATTTGCTCACCGAACCTCACCAATCCTCTCATCCCCAAGAGTGTCCAGTCAAATATAATGTTTTTTGGTGAATAGAGTGTGTTGAATACAGTTTATTCAGCAGTGAGTCGGTCTTCTCTATTACATATTTGGTTCATGGAACGGTACCTGTGCTAATTTCAAGCTCTTGTTTTATGCATCACCCCAACTCACCTTTCCCCTTTCGCAGCCATAAGTGTGTTTTGTAAATGTGTGTTTCTGTTCTCTTTTGTAATTCAGATCATTTGTAGCGATTTTTACATTCCTTCTATAAGTGATATCTTATGCTACATTTCTTTTTCTGTGTATCTTATTTCACTTAGAGTCATCGTACCTAAAGGCACTCATGATGCTGCTACTAGGCTTAGGACATTGATTTCATGGCTGAGTGATATTGCAGTGTATGTAAGTACCACAACTTCTTTATCCATTTTTCTCTTTCCTGGGGTACTCAAGGTGTTCTGAAGTCGAGGTTCTTGTAAACAGAGCAGCCCTAAACTTTGGGGTGCCTGTGTCCTGTCGATTTTTGGTTTTCCCAAGATGTACGCCCATGAGTGGAAGTGCCCTATGCTCTGTAGCTGTGTTTTTTAGATGTTTTAGGAAACACCGTACACTTCTCCAGAGTGCCCTGTGGCCATTTACATCCTGCCAGTCAGCGTAACAACGCTCCCTTTTCTCCATGGCTTGTCCTGCATTTCTGGTTTTCACGCTTGTTCAGGATGGCCCTTTTGACCGAGGCGGAGTGAGACTTCTTTGTAGTGCTGATTTGCATTGCCCGCTTGTTCGGTTGGCCCAAAAAGGCGTATGCGTTTTTCCCTGAACATATTCAGGAAAAAATGCATACGCCCTTTTTGAACAACTGCATCATTGTCTACGTTGTGCCGCTTTTCATGTGCTTTAAAGGCGAGTCCAATCTACCTCTTGAAAAGTGTTTCCTGCAATTCTGCCTTGCTTTGAAATCCTCTTCCTGGCCTTACCTCAATATATGTTCGGACGATAGTTATCATTTATAACCCTGCAGGTTTGTGAATTGCCGTGCCCCTGAGTTGCATTTTTCAACTCGCTTTTTTGCGAGCTGGCTGCAAAACCGCAGAATCGCTTCAGGCCCTATTCTGCTTGCCGGGGGCAGGCTGAGCCTTTGGCTAATTCTTCTGCCTGATTGGAAATTAGAGTAACATCTTCCTATCCAAACACCTAGAGCTAGTCTCTCTTTGTTTGCCCCTCTTCCCGTTCATCCTCCGGAAAAATTGTAAAGTGTACGAAACAGGAGATTAAAGGTGCTGATCTTCCAACTGGGGAGATGGTTAGTACAGCGGCTGGAACGGCGAACCCAAGCACCAGGGGGCGAAAAATGAGGTGTGTTTTAGAAACCTATCCCGATGACACGGCGTACCATCCTCTGGGTTTCCCATGCATGTTTTCCTGTAGGAAGATTCCCTTGAAGCTGAAGATTTGGGACCCATGGAATGGTTACCACGCAGTATTCCTTTAAAGGGTCTGCATGTGCTCACCGAACCTCACCAGTCCTCTCACCCCCAAGAGTGTCCAGTCAGATATAACTTTTTGTGGTAAATAGGGTGTGTTGAATACAGTTTATTGAGCAATGAGTCGGTCTTCTCTATTACATATTGGGTTTATGGAACGATACCTGTGCTAATTTCAAAGTCTTGTTTTATGCATCACCCCAACTCACCTTTCCCCTTAGGCAGACATAAGTGTGTTTTCTAAATGTGTGACTCTGCTCTGTTTGGAAATTCAGTTCATTTGTAGCGATTTTTACATTCCTTCTATAAGTGATATCTTATGCTACGTTTCTTTTTCTGTGTATCTTATTTCACTTAGAGTCCTCGTACCTAGAGGCACTCATGATGCTGCTACTAGGCTTATGACATTGATTTCATGGCTGAGTAATATTCCCTTATATGTAAGTACCAAAACATCTTTATCCATTTTTCTCTTTCCTGGGGTACTTAAGGTGTACCGAAGTCGAGTTTCTTGTAAACAGAACAGCCCTAAACTTTGGGGTACCTGTGTCCAGTCGATTTTTGGTTTTCCCAAGATATATGCCCATAAGTGTAGCTGTGTTTTCTATATGTTTTAGGAAACACCATACACTTCTCCAGAGTGCCCGGTGGCCATTTACAACCCGCCCGTCAGCTAACAAGGCTCCCTTTTCTCCATGGCTTGTCCTGCATTTTTGGTGTTTACGCTTGTTCAGGATGGCCCTTTTGACCGAGGCGAAGTGAGATTTCTTTGTAGTGCTGATTTGCATTGCCCGCTTGTTTGGTTGGCCAAAAAGGGCATATGCGTTTTTTCCTGAATATATTCAGGAAAAATCGCATCTGCCCTTTTTGGACAACTGCATCATTGTCTACGTTGTGCCGCTTTTCATGTGCTTTAAAGGCGAGTCCAATCTACCTCTTGAAAAGTGTTTCCTGCAATTCTGCCTTGCTTTGAAATCCTCTTCCTGGCCTTACCTCAATATATGTTTGGACTATAGTTATCATTTATAATCCTGCAGGTTTGTGAATTGCAGTGCCCCTGAGCTCCATTATTCAACTCGTTTTTTGCGAACTGGCTGCAAAACCGCAGGATTGCTTCAGGCCCTATTCTGCTTGCCGGGGGCAGGGTGAACGTTTGGGTAATTCTTCTGCCTGATTGTAAATTAGAGTAACATCTTCCTGTCGAAACACCTAGAGCTAGTTTCTGTTTGGTTGCCCCTCTTCCCATTCATCCTCCGGAAAAATTGTAAAGTGTACGAAACAGGAGGTTAAAGGTGCTGATCTTCCAAGAGGGGAGTTTGTTAGTACAGCGGCTGGAACGGCGAACCCGAGCAACAGGGGGTGAAAAATGAGGTGTGATTTACAAACCTATCCTGATCACACGGCGTACCATCCTCTGGGTTTCCCATGCATGTTTTAGCTGTAGGAAGATTCCCTTGAAGCCGGAGATTTGGGACCCATGGAATGGTTACCACGCAGTATTACTTTAAATGGTCTGCATTTGCTCACCGAACGTCACCAATCCTCTCATCCCCAAGAGTGTCCAGTCAGATATAACTTTTTGTGGTGAATAGGGTGTGTTGAATACAGTTTATTGAGCAATGAGTCGGTCTTCCCAATTACATATTTGGTTTATGGAACGGTACGTGTGCTAATTTCAAGCTCTTGTTTTATGCATCACCCCAGCTCACCTTTCCCCTTACGCAGCCATAGGTGTGTTTTCTAAATGTGTGACTCTGCTCTCTTTTGTAATTCAGTTCATGTGTAGCGATTTTGACATTCCTTCTATAAGTGATATCTTATGATACATTTATTTTTCTGTGTATCTTATTTCACTTAGAGCCATCATACCTAAAGGCACTCATTATGCTGCTACTATGCTTCTGACATTGATTTCATGGCTGAGTAATATTTCATTGTACGTAAGTACCACAACTTCTTTATCCATTTTGCTCTTTCCTGGTGTACTTCAGGTGTACCGAAGTCGAGGTTCTTTTAAACAGAGCAGCCGTAAACTTTGGGGTGCCTGTGTCCTGTCGATTTTTGGTTTTCCCAAGATATATGCCCATGAGTGTAGCTGTGTTTTTTAGATGTTTTAGGAAACACCATACACTTCTCCAGAGTGCCCTGTGGCCATTTACATCCCACCCGTCAGCGTAACAAGGCTCCCTTTTCTCCATGGCTTGTCCTGCATTTCTGGTTTTCACGCTTGTTCAGGATGGCCCTTTTGACCGAGGCGGAGTGAGACTTCTTTGTAGTGCTGATTTGCATTGCCCGCTTGTTTGGTTGGCCAAAAAGTGCGTATGCGTTTTTTCCTGAACATATTCAGGAAAAAACGCATTCGCCCTTTTTGGCCAACTGCATCATTGTCTACGTTGTGCCGCATTTCATGTGCTTTAAAGGCGAGTCCAATCTACCTCTTGAAAAGTGTTTCCTGCAATTCTGCCTTGCTTTGAAATCCTCTTCCTGGCCTTACCTCAATATATGTTTGGACGATAGTTATCATTTATAACCCTGCAGGTTTGTGAATTGAAGTGCCCCTGAGCTCCATTTTTCAACTTGCTTTTTTGGAACTGGCCACAAAGCCGCAGGAGTACTTCAGGCCCCATTCCGGTTTCAGGGGGCAGGCTGAGCCTTTGGTTAATTCTTCTTCTGATTGGCAATTAGAGTCACATTTGCTTGTCCATACACCTAGAGCAAGTCTCTCATTGTTTCCCCCTCCTCCCATTCGCCCTCTGCACAAATTGCAGATTGTGAGATACAGGAGGTTAAAGGTGCTGATTCTCCAAGTGGTGAGCTTGTTTGTATAGAGGCTGGAGGGGTGAACCCGACTACCAGGATATGAGGAGATGATGTGTCTTTTCCTACCTCTTCCCGTTCAAACTGTGTATCATTTTTTGGGTGTCTCAGTCATATTTTAGCTGTAGGAAGAGTCCCCTGCACGTAAGGAGAACACCAGGGATTTTTCCAAATCTGTGTCTCCCCGAAGCCCAAACTGGGAAATTTTTAAGCTACGGGTACATGTATGTTCATTAAGGGCCTTGGGCAGTAGGCATAGTCCGAGCTTTAGATGATTGAAGTCTTCAGGGTCAGAAGCACTCACCATCGCTCTCCTTTAAGTTACATTTTATCTGTCGTTGATAGATGAGGTAGATATAGATATCTGTTCTTTTTCACATTATTTTCCCTTATATGTTATTACAAAATATTGAGTGTAGTTCCCTTTGGTATACAGTAGTTCCTTGTTGATGATCTATTTTATACATAGCAGTGTGTATGTGTTAATCCCAAACTCTTAATTTATCCCTCCTTCCGTGTTTCCCCCTTGGTAATAATAAGTTATAAGATTTTATACTTCTCAGAAATTGGTGAGCTGAAAGAGGGGTATTGTTTTCAATGGAAAAGCATTCAAACAAGATTGAAGCTTCAGCCAAGATTATTAGATGTATATCCTTGGAAAGAAATCCCTTCATTTCTCTAATGTTGACCTGAAAACTAAGATAAATCCCTCCACTGAACTTGCTTATAATAAAGTGATGGAAATATCAAATGGTAGTGTTAGAAACATCTTATTTTACACGAGCCTTATACACTGCTCTAAGTTAATTACAGTTTGGCTCACACATCTGTTCATTGAAGTTACAATGTTCTCAAATTCTGTTACTGATCCTCCAGAGTGGGCCCCAGCAAGGGTCCCCCTGCCCAGTGTCACTGGAGCCAACAGAACGAGACTGAGTTTGGTTCAGAAGCAAAGGAAAACTTTATAATTTGATTAGAGAATGGAGAGCTGAGAGCGTGCGCTCCCCCGCAGGCTGTGGGCCGGGCTGCTGTGTAGGGATCCCGTCAGCGTCAGCGGGAGGGAGCGGGCGGAGCTCTCCAGAGCCGGGTTGGGTGGAGCTCAGGCTCTGTGTCGCGGTGTCTGCATGGAGCCCCGCGAGCTGAGGTGTCGGCCCAGCCATTTTGCACTAGGAAATCGGGTCTGAATTGCCGACTGTGACGCCTCTGCCTGCGGAACACTACGAGCAAGTGAAATTAGACAAAGCACAAAGGAAAAAAAGGTTAGACTTTATTTTATTGCCCAGATTCTATTTTTATCTCCCAGGAATTTTTAATGGGCTTTGCCGATGACAAAGCCCTCCTCTGTCTTTTTTTGTTCCTCACTCTTGGGGGGCTGAGGGTGCAGACCCCTCTTCTGTGACTGCTTCGTGCCGACTTCGGTGTACTCATACCGGGGGGAGGGGCAGAACTTCTCCCCGACAGCCTCCAGGTGAGTTTGATTGTCCCCAGGGCTCCTCCCTCACTGCTCGTCTGCCTGAGCACCAACATTTGAAGTTTTATAGATTCTAATGACTTTTAAGGGTCCAGGAAAGAGATGTCCAGAGACGCTAGGGTGGCCGGTTTTACCCCCGCCCCACATTTGTTCGGCCACCTTAGGCTGACGGTTTCTGCCAGCCTAGATGCTCTGACTAGTAGTCTGCGCTTTCTTCAATTAGGCCACTGAATTAACTTAAAAACAGCACCAGGTCAACTCCCAGACAGTCCAGGGACGGTGGTGATCCAGGACCATGACGGCCACTGAGTCAACGGACTTTTGAAGTAGCTAGGAGTCCAGCCGGTCTCATTGGCCGCCGTCACTGCCGTGCATGTTGGCTTTTCTATGGTGACAGCGTTATATACGCTTCCCCCGCCAAGCTTATTAGCTCCCCTCTGGGTGCAGTAATTCCTACAACCAGTAGTCTGCTCTTTTGGGGCCCACTCTTGTTGCTTTCTGGAAGAGAAGCTCCAGGTCAAGTGATGGTCACACGAGTCGTCATGGAGCCCGTTGCCCCAGGTTGTCTCACTGGAGGTTGGAGCTTGAGGGCCTCCTCACTCGAGGTCAGTGTGCCCACGGAGCGATCCCTGCAACTTCAGGGCAAGGTGGGTGGTTAGGATCACCAAGTGGGGTTCTTTTCCCTTAGGAGGCAGCTGGCCTTGTGGGCTGCTGATTTACAGGTTTTTAGAAACCCCCAGTATCCTGGCTGGATGGGGCGGCAGGCCCAGCCCTTGGTGACCATAGTTTCTCCTACCTGGAGTGCATTCTTGAGTTGTTCCATTTCAAGTGGTCCCAGTTTTTGCACTAATACTCCAAGGGCGATTCACCTTCTACCGGGAAGGTAAAGGTCAAAGGGTTTAGCTAAATTTAGGAGGTCCATGGCAAGGGCCTGAATTAACTGCTCTTTCAATTCTTGAAAGGCCGCTTCTGGATTCTATTCAAAAAGGTCATCATCTTTTCCTTTCACTGTTTCATATAGAGGCCCAGCTATTAGACTGTAGTTAGGGATCCAGATGCAGCAAACCCCGGCCTCCACAGGAACGCTTAAGCTGTCTTCTTGTTTTAGGAATGGTAAGGCTGCAAATGGCTTCTTCCCTTTCCTGGGATGGGCTTCTCCGACCTTCTGTGAGAATGAAGCCCAGGCAGGTCACCTTAGTCTGTGATATTTGAGCCTTTTTCTTGGACACCTTCTATCCTTTATTGCCTGGGTAGTTCAGAGACCTCCTTAGTAGGGCTAGCGATCAGAATGTCGTCTGCCTATTGAAGGAGGGTTCACTTCTCCAGAGGTAGATCTTTTAGGTCTTTAGCTAAAGTTTCCCCGAAGATGGTGGGGGTATTTTTGAATCCTTGAGGTAGGACAGCCCAGCAGTATTCTTTTTGTTGTATGTTGAGTCCTGCCAGTCAAAAGCTAACCTTCCTTGTGACTCTGGGACTAATGGAATACAGAAGAAGGCATCTTTTAAGTCTAATACAGAATACCAGGTGCTGGTGGAGAGTAGAATGACGAACAGGGTGTAGGAATTAGGAACTACTGGATGTATATCCTCGGTGGCTGAACTGACTGTCCTGACGTCCTTTACCAGGTAGCCAGCAGCCCACGGGGCTCTCGTGGTCAGGCCGCCCCAGGATATGGAGATCACCTGTACAGGTACCCAGCAGCCCACAGGGCTCTCGTGTTCAGGCCCTTCCCAGGATATGGAGCTCACCTGGGCTGGCACCCAGCAGCCCACAGGGCTCTCGTGGTCAGGCCCCTCCCAGGATATGGAGCTCACCTGGGCTGGCACCCAGCAGCCCACGGGGCTCTCATGGGCAGGGCCCTCCCAGGATACATAGCTCACATGCACAGGTACCCTGCAGGCTGGGCCCACAGGAACCGTGCACATAACCCTCATTGCAGAGCACTCCCAGCTCACCCGTTGGTCAGAGCTGACACAGAGCACCTCAGAGCAGGACTTGAACTAACAAACAGCAGCTCCGACAGGGCTGTGACCCTGGGCTTCACTCTGTGCGGCCTCACTCTGCCTGGACTTCCAGAGGCTTCCACTGCAGCCGGGGCACCAGGTTTCTGTCTCCACCCACCACCCCTCCTCTCCCTGACTCCTGGTTTCTTCTCATTAGGAGAGGGTCTTTCTGAAGTTGTCTCCCACCCATGGACCAGGTAAAATGATTAGAAAGCAAGCCAGAGCTGCAGCCCCTTGTCTATCCTGACCCTCAGGACACCACACCTCTTCCTTGGACCTGGCCAGTGCAGCAGGGCCCATTTTCTGCAACTCTGAGCCCCTGAGGGGCGAGGATTGGCTGACCTGCGCAGCCTGACTCGGCCGGCCAGCCCTCCCCAGGTGTACCCCTCCAGGCAGCAGGAGTGCCTGCAGCTGTGCCTGACGCCATATTCTCTGCCCCGTCAGCAGTCTCAGGGCTGGGCTGGTAGGAGGGAGTGAGGGGCCTCGGCTTTGTGGGTGGCCCGGTGTGAATGGGGCTCTGCTGGACTTTCTGCAGGACTTGCCGGGCTGCCAACCGCTAAAGAAGAGGATGTGTCACCCATACCTGCCATTGGAATTTCTCCCTGGGCAGAGGTAAGGAAACAAGAAAAAAAGCAGTGGGGGCCGAGACAGGAGGGGTAACTCCGGTAGGGAAATGGAAAGCTTCCAGAAGAGCGCCCGGGGCCACGACCATCCTGGCTGGCCTGCAGGCACCAACTCGGGCCTACGTGCTGTCGCTGGTGTGGCTCCAAGCCCCTTCCTCTAGGCTTTAAAGTCTTTGCACACATTCAGGTGTTTTACCTGGGAAGGGTGGGAAAAGTTCAGCAGCAGCTGGCCTGGGGCTCAGCTCACGTTTACTCAGAGATGCCTCGGCACCGTGCAACAGCTTTGCAATGAGGACGCTCCTTGCAGGGGGGCTGCTGGCTGCATGGGAGACAATTCCCCACCTCTGACCAACTTCAGCATTGTTTACCACTGGAGCAAGTGTCCTGCTAGGGTTTTCATCTTTAAAACTGGTGGGTTCTGTTTATTTTTTTTCCTTTTTGTTTTTTGGTTCAAGGTAGTTTTTTTTTTTTTAAACATCTTTATTGAAGTATAATTGCCTTACAATGGTGTGTTAGCTTCTGCTTTATAACAAAGTGAATCAGTTATACATATACAATATGTTCCCATTTCTCTTCCCTCTTGCATCTCCCTCCCTCCCACCCTCCCCATCCCACCCCTCTAGGTGGTCACAAAGCACCGAGCTGATCTCCCTGTGCTATGCGGCTGCTTCCCACTAGTTATCTATTTTACATTTGGTAGTGTATATATGTCCATGACACTCTCTTACCCTGTTACATCTCACCCCACCCCCTCCCTATATCCTCAAGTCCATTCTCTAGTAGGTCTGTGTCTTTATTCCCGTCTTGCCACTAGGTTCTTCGTGGCCTTTTTTTTTTTTTTCTTCCCTTAGATTCCGTATATATGTGTTAGCATACTGTATTTGTTTTTCTCTTTCTGACTTACTTCACTCTGTATGACAGACTCTAACTCCATCCACCTCATTATAAATACCTCTATTTAATTTCTTTTTATGGCTGAGTAATATTCCATTGTATATATGTGCCACATCTTCTTTATCCATTCATCTGTTGATGGACACTTCGGTTGCTTCCATGTCCTGGCTATTGTAAATAGAGCTGCAATGAACATTTTGGTACATGACTCTTTTTGACCTATGGTTTTCTCAGGGTATATGCCCAGTATTGGGATTGCTGGGTCGTATGGTAGTTCTATTTGTAGTTTTTTAAGGAACCTCCATACTGTTCTCCATAGTGGCTGTATCAATTTACATTCCCACCGACAGTGCAAGAGTGTTCCCTTTCCTCCACACCCTCTCCAGCATTTATTGTTTCTAGATTTTTTGATGATGGCCATTCTGACCGGTGTGAGATGATATCTCATTGTAGTTTTGATTTGCATTTCTCTAATGATTAATGATGTTGAGCATTCTTTCATGTGTCTGTAGGCCATCTGTATATCTTCTTTGGAGAAATGTCTATTTAGGTCTTCTGCCCATTTTTGGATTGGGTTGTTCGTTTTTTTGTTATTGAGCTGCATGAGCTGCTTGTAAATCTTGGAGATTAATCCTTTGTCAGTTGTTTCATTTGCAAATATTTTCTCCCATTCTGATGGTTGTCTTTTGGTCTTGTTTATGGTTTCCTTTGCTATGCAAAAGCTTTTAAGTTTCATTAGGTCCCATTTGTTTATTTGTGTTCTTATTTCCATTTCTCTGGGAGCTGGGTCAAAAAGAATCTTGCTGTGCTGTATGTCATAGAGTGTTCTGCCTATGTTTTCCTCTAAGAGTTTGATAGTGTCTGCCCTTACACTTAGGTCTTTAATCCATTTTGAGTTTATTTTTGTGCATGGTGTCAGGGAGTGTTCTAATTTCATACTTTTACATGTACCTGTCCAATTTTCCCAGCACCACTTATTGAAGAGGCTGTCTTTTCTCCACTGTATATGCTTGCCTCCTTTATCGAAGATAAGGTGACCATATGTGTGTGGGTTTATCTCTGGGCTTTCTATCCTGTTCCATTGATCTATATTTCTGTTTTTGTGCCAGTACCAAACTGTCTTGATTACTGTAGCTTTGTAATATAGTCTGAAGTCAGGGAGCCTGATTCCCCCAGCTCCATTTTTCGTTCTCAAGATTGCTTTGGCTATTCGGGGTCTTTTGTGTTTCCATACAAATTGTGACATTTTTTGTTCTAGTTCTGTGAAAAATGCCAGTGGTAGTTTGATAGGGATTTCATTGAATCTGTAGATTGCTTTGGGTAGTAGAGTCATTTTCACAATGTTGATTCTTCCAATCCAGGAACATGGTATATCTCTCCATCTATTTGTATCATCTTTAATTTCTTTCATCAGTGTCTTATAATTTTCTGCATACAGGTCTTTTGTCTCCTTAGGTAGGTTTATTCCTAGATATTTTATTCTTTTTGTTGCAATGGTAAATGGAAGTGTTTTCTTAATTTCACTTTCAGATTTTTCATCATTAGTGTATTGGAATGCAAGAGATTTCTGTGCATTAATTTTGTATCCTGCTACTTTACCAAATTCATTGATTAGCTCTAGGAGTTTTCTGGTAGCATCTTTAGGATTCTCTATGTATAGTATCATGTCATCTGCAAATAGTGACAGCTTTACTTCTTCTTTTCCGATTTGGATTCCTTTTATTTCTTTTTCTTCTCTGATTGCTGTGGCTAACACTTCCAAAACTATGTTGAATAATAGTGGTGAGAGTGGGCAACCTTGTCTTGTTCCTGATCTTAGTGGAAATGGTTTCAGTTTTTCACCATTGAGGACAATGTTGGCTGTGGGTTTGTCATATATGGCCTTTATTATGTTGAGGAAAGTTCCCTCTATGCCTACTTTCTGCAGGGCTTTTATCATAAATGGGTGTTGAATTTTGTCGAAAGCTTTCTCTGCATCTATTGAGATGATCATATGGTTTTTCTCCTTCAATTTGTTAATATGGTGTATCACGTTGATTGATTTGCGTATATTGAAGAATCCTTGCATTCCTGGGATGAACCCCACTTGATCATGGTGTTTGATCCTTTTAATGTGCTGTTGGATTCTGTTTGCTAGTATTTTGTTGAGGATTTTTGCGTGTATGTTCATCAGTGATATTGGCCTGTAGTTTTCTTTCTTTGTGACATCTTTGTCTGGTTTTGGTATCAGGGTGATGGTGGCCTCGTAGAATGAGTTTGGGAGTGTTCCTCCCTCTGCAATATTTTGGAAGAGTTTGAGAAGGATAGGTGTTAGGTCTTCTCTAAATGTTTGATAGAATTCTCCTGTGAAGCCATCTGGTCCTGGCCTCTTGTTTGTTGGAAGGTTTTTAATCACAGTTTCAATTTCAGTGCTTGTGATTGGTCTGTTCATATATTCTATTTCTTCCTGGTTCAGTCTCAGCAGTTTGTGCATTTCTAAGAATCTGTCCATTTCTTCCAGGTTGTCCATTTTATTGGCATAGAGTTTCTTGTAGTAATCTCTCATGATCTTTTGTATTTCTGCAGTGTCAGTGGTTACTTCTCCTTTTTCATTTCTAATTCTATTGATCTGAGTCTTCTCCCTTTTTCTCTTGATGAGTCTGGCTAATGGTTTATCAATTTTGTTTATCTTCTCAGAGAACCAGCTTTTAGTTTCATTGATTTTTGTTATTGTTTCCTTCATTTCTATTTCATTTATTTCTGACCTGATCTTTATAATTTCTTTCCTTCTGCTGGCTTTGGGGTTTTTTTCTTCTTCTTTCTCTAATTGCTTTAGGTGCAAGGTTAGGTTGTTTATTCGAGATGTTTCCTGTTTCCTGAGGTAGGCTTGTATTGCTATAAACTTCCCTCTTAGCACTGCTTTTGCTGCATCCCATAGGTTTTGGGTCGTCGTATCTCCATTGTCATTTGTTTCTAGGTATTTTTTGATTTCCCCTTTGATTTCTTCAGTAATCACTTCGTTATTAAGTAGTGTATTGTGTAGCCTCCATGTGTTTGTATTTTTTACAGATCTTTTCCTGTAATTGATATCTAGTCTCATAGCGTTGTGGTCGGAAAAGATACTTGATACGATTTCAATTTTCTTAAATTTACCAAGGCTTGATTTGTGACCCAAGATATGATCTATCCTGGAGAATGTTCCATGAGCACTTGAGAAAAATGTGTATTCTGTTGTTTTTGGTTGGAATGTCGTATAAATATCCATTAAGTCCATATTGTTTAATGTATCATTTAAAGCTTGTGTTTCCTTATTTATTTTCATTTTGGATGATCTGTCCATTGGTGAAAGTTGGGTGTTAAAGTCCCCTACTATGATTGTGTTGCTGTCGATTTCTCCTTTTATGGCTGTTAGTATTTGCCTTATGTATTGAGGTGCTCCTATGTTGGGTGCATAAATATTTACAATTGTTATACCTTCCTCTTGGATCGATCCCTTGATCATTATATAGTGTCCTTCTTTGTCTCTTGTAATAGTCTTTATTTTAAAGTCTATTTTGTCTGATATGAGAATTGCTACTCCAGCTTTCTTTTGATTTCCATTTGCATGGAATATCTTTTTCCATCCCCTCACTTTCAGTTTGTATGTGTCTCTAGGTCTGAAGTGGGTCTCTTGTAGACAGCATATATATGGGTCTTGTTTTTGTATCCATTCAGCCAGTCTGTGTCTTTTGGTGGGAGCATTTAATCCATTTACATTCAAGGTAATTATCGATATGTATGTTCCTATTCCCATTTTCTTAAATGTTTTGGGTTTGTTATTGTAGGTGTTTTCCTTCTCTTGTGTTTCTTGCCTAGAGAAGTTCCTTTAGCATTTGTTGTAAAGCTGGTTTGGTGGTGCTGAACTCTCTCAGCTTTTGCTTGTCTGTAAAGGTTTTAATTTCTCCATCGAATCTGAATGAGATCCTTGCTGGGTAGAGTAATCTTGGTTGTAGGTTTTTCTCCTTCATCACTTTAAGTATATCCTGCCACTCCCTTCTGGCTTGCAGAGTTTCTGCTGAAAGATCAGATGTTAACCTTATGGAGATTCCCTTGTGTGTTATTTGGCGTTTTTCCCTTGCTGCCTTTAATATGTTTTCCTTATATTTAATTTTTGACAGTTTGACTAATATGTGTCTTGGCGTGTTTCTCCTTGGGTTTATCCTGTATGGGACTCTCTGTGCTTCCATGACTTGATTAACTATTTCCTTTCCCATATTAGGGAAGTTTTCAACTATAATCTCTTCAAATATTTTCTCAGTCCCTTTCTTTTTCTCTTCTTCTCTGGGACCCCTATAATTGGAATGTTGGTGCGTTTAATGTTGTCCCAGAGGTCTCTGAGACTGTCCTCAGTTCTTTTCATTCTTTTTTCTTTATCCTGCTCTGTAGTAGTTATTTCCACCATTTTATCTTACAGGTCACTTATCCTTTTTCTGCCTCAGTTATTCTGCTATTGATCCCATCTAGAGTATTTTTAATTTCATTTATTGTGTTTTTCATCATTGCTTGGTTCCTCTTTAGTTCTTCTACGTCCTTGCTAAATGTTTCTTGCATTTTGTCTATTGTATTTCCAAGATTTTTGATCATCCTTACTATCATTATTCTGAATTCTTTTTCAGGTAGACTACGTATTTCCTCTTCATTTGTTAAGTCTGGTGTATTTTGACCCTGCTCCTTCATCTGCTGTGTGTTTTTCTGTCGTCTCATTTTGCTTATCTTACTGTGTTTGGGGTCTCCTTTTCACAGGCTGCAGGTTCGTAGTTCCCGTTGTTTTTGGTATCTGTCCCCAGTGGCTAAGGTTGGTTCAGTGGGTTGTGTAGGCTTCCTGGTGGAGGGAACTAGTGCCTGAGCTCTGGTGGATGAGGCTGGATCTTGTCTTTCTGGTGGGCACGTCCACGTCTGGTGGTGTATTTTGGGGTGTCTGTGGCCTTATTATGATTTTAGGCAGCCTCTCTGCTAATGGATGGGGCTGTGTTCCTGTCTTGCTAGTTGTTTGGCATAGGGTGTCCAGCACTGTAGCTTGCTGGTCGTTGAGTGAAGCTGGGTCTTGATGTTGAGATTGAGATCTCTGAGAGATTTTTGCCGTTTGGTATTACGTGGAGCTGGGAGGTCTCTTGTGGACCAGTGTCCTGAAGTTGGCTCTCCCACCTCAGAGGCACGGCCCTGATGCCTGGCTGGAGCACCAAGAGCCTTTCGTCTACACGGCTCAGAGTAAAAGGGAGAAAAAATAGAAAGAAAGAAAGAAAGAGGCTATAATATAGTGAAGTAAAATAAAGCTATTGTAAAGCAAAGCTATACAGACAAAATCGCACCCAGAAGCATATACATATACACTCACAAAAAAAAGGAAAAGGGGAAAAATTAATATATCCTGCTCCCAAAGTCCACCTCCTGAATTTGGGATGATTCGTTGTCTATTTAGGTATTCAACAGATGCAGGCACATCAAGTTGTTTGTGGAGTTTTAATCCGTTGCTTCTGAGGCTGCTGGGAGAGATTTCCCCTTCTCTTCCCTGTTCGCACAGCTCCTGGGGTTCAGCTTTGGATTTGGACCTGCCTCTGCGTGTAGGTCGCCTGAGGGCGTCTATTCCCCGCCCAGACAGGAGGGGGTTAAAGGAGCAGCTGCTTCGGGGGCTCTGGCTCACTCAGGCCAGGGGGAGGGAGGGGTACGGAGGAGGCGGGGCAAGCCTGCGGCGGCCGAGGCCGGCGTGACGTTGCACCAGCCTGAGGAGCCCCGTGTGTTCTCCCAGGGAAGTTGTCCCCGGATCACGGGACCCTGGCAGTGGCGGGCTGCACAGGCTCCCGGGAGGGGCGGTGTGGAGATTGACCTGTGCTTGCACACAGGATTTTTGGAGGCGGCAGCAGCAGCCCCAGCGTCTCACGCCCGTCTCTGGGGTCTGCGCTGATAGCCGCGGCTCGCGCCAGTCTCTGGAGTTCGTTTAGGCGGCGCTCTGAATCCCCTCTCCTTGCGCGCCGCGAAACAAAGGCAAGAAAAAGTCTCTTGCCTCTTCGGCAGCTGCAGACTTTTTCCCAGTCTCCCTCCCAGCCAGCTGTGGTGCGCTAACCCCTTCAGGCTGTGTTCACGCTGCCAGCCCCAGTCATCTCCCTGCGATCAGAGGGAAGCCGAGCCTCTGCTCCCAGCCCCGCCCGCCCCGGCGGGGGAGCAGACAAGCCTCTCGGGCTGGTGAGTGCTGGTCGGCACCACTCCTCCGTGCGGGAACCTCTCCACTTTGCCCTCTGCACCCCTGTGGCTGAGCTCTCCTCCGTGGCTCCGAAGCTTCCCCCCTCTGCCACCCGCAGTCTCTGCCCGCGAAGGGGCTTCCTAGTGCGTGGAAATCTTTCCTCCTTCACAGCTCCCTCCCACTGGCGCAGGTGCCGTCCCTATTCTTTTGTCTCTGTTATTTCTTTTTTCTTTTGCCCTACCCAAGTACGGGGGGAGTTTCTTGCCTTTTTGGAGGTCGGACTTTTCTGCCAGCGTTCAGTGGGTGTTCTGTAGGAGCAGTTCCACGTGTAGATGTATTTCTACTGTATCTGTGGGAAAGAAGGTGATCTCCGCATCTTACTCTTCCGCCATCTTCTCTGCACCCTCCGACCTGGCTCCGGGGACACCGACATCCGCACGCGCCCCGAGGTCCCCGCCGGTCCTCCCTTCGCACACTCAAGGTAGTTTTATTCCTTTTTTTGTATTTATAGATATAAGCATAGAAATAATTCATTCATATAAATACGTCTATGGGAAGGGAAGAACTTTTTCTTTCTGTTTTATTGTTTTTTAATTTTTGAATTTTATTTACTTTTTTATACAGCAGGTTCTTATTAGTTATCTATTTTATACATATTAGCGTATACATATCAATCCCAGTCTCCCAATTCATCCCACACCGCCAGCCACTTTCCCCCCTTGGTGTCCATACGTTTGTTCTCTACATCTGTGTCTCTATTTCTGCCTTGCAGACCGCTTCATCTATACCATTTTTCTCGGTTCCACATATATGCATTCATATACGATATTTGTTTTTCTCTTCCTGAATTACTTCACTCTGTATGACAGTTTCTAGATACATACACATCTCTAGAAATGACCCAATTTTTCTCCTTTTGCTGGCTGAGTAATATTCCATTTGTATATATGTACCACATCTTCTTTATCCATTCGTCTGTCGATGGGCATTTAGCTTGCTTCCATGACCTGGCTGTTGTGAATAGTGCTGCAGTGAACATTGTGGTGAATGTGTCTTTTTGAATTATGCTCTTCTCTGGGTATATGTGGGATTGCTGGGTCTTATGGTAATTCTATTTTTAGTTTTTTAAGGAACCTCCATACTGTTCTCCATAGTGACTGTATCAGTTTACATTCCCACCAACAGTGCAAGAGGGTTCCCTTTTCTCCACACTCTCTCCAGCATTTGTTGTTTGTAGATTTTCTGATGATGCACATTCTAACTGTTGTGAGGTGATACCTCATTGTAGTTTTGATTTGCATTTCTCAAATAATTAGTGACGTTGAGCAGCTTTCCATGTGTTTCTTGGCCATCTTTATGTCTTCTTTGGAGAAATGTCTGTTAAGGTCTTTGCCCATTTTTGGATGGGGTTTTTGTTTTTTTAATATTGAGCTGCATCAGCTGTTTATATATTTTGGAGATTAATCCTTTGTCCGTTGATTCATTTGCAAGTATTTTCTCCCATTCTGAGGGTTGCCTTTTCGTCTTGTTTATCTTCTCCTTTGCTGTGCAAAAGCTTTAACGTTTCATTAGGTCCCATTTGTTTATTTTTGCTTTTATTTCCATTACTCTATGAGGTGGATCAAAAAATATCTTGCTGTGATTTATGTCAAAGAGTTTTCTTCCTATGTTTTCCTCTAACAGTTTTATTGTGTCCAGTGTTACATTTAGGTCTCTAATCCATTTTGAGTTTATTTTTGTGTATGGTGTTAGGGAGTGTTCTAATTTAATTCTTTTACATGTAGCTGTCCAGTTTTACCAGCACCACTTATTGAAGAGACTGTCTTTTCTCCATTGTATATCCTTGCCTCTTTTGTCATAGATTAGCTGACCATAGGTGCATGGGTTTATCTCTGGGCTTTCTATCCTGTTCCATTGATCTATGTTTCTGTTTTTGTGCCAGTACCATATTGTCTTGATTACTGTAGCTTTGTAGTATACTCTGAAATCAGGGAGTGTGATTCCTCCAGCTCCGCTTTTTTCCCTCAAGACTGCTTTGGCTATTCAGGGTCTTTTGTGTCTCCATACAGATTTTAAGATTTTTTGTTCTAGTTCTGTAAAAAATGCCATTGGTAATGGCATTGGTAATTTGATAGGGAATCTACACTGAATCTGTAGATTGCTTTGGGTAATACAGTCATTTTCACAATATTTATTCTTCCAATCCAAGTACATGGTATATCTCTCCACCTGTTGGTATCATTTTAAATTTCTTTCATCAGTGTCTTATAGTTTTCTGCATACAGGTCTTTTGTCTCCCTAGGTAGGTTTATTCCAAGGTATTTTATTCTTTTTGTTGCAGTGGTAAATGGGAGTGTTTCCTTAATTTCTCTTTCAGATTTTTCATCATTAGTATATAGGAATGCAATAGATTTCTGTGCATTGATTTTGTATCCTGCAACTTTACCAAATTCATTGATTAGCTCTAGTAGTTTTCTGGTAGCATCCTTAGGATTCTCTATGTATAGTATCATGTCATCTGCAAACGGTGATAGTTTTATTCTTCTTTTCCAATATATATTCCTTTTATTTCTTTTTATTCTCTGATTGCTGCAGCTAGAACTTCCAAAACTATCTTGAATGATAGAGGTAAGAGTGGGCATCCTTCTCTTGTTCCTGATCTTAGAGGAAATGCTTTCAGTTTTTCACCATTGAGAATGTTGTTTGTTGTGGGTTTGTCGTAGATGGCCTTTATTATGTTGAGGTAGGTTCCCTCTATGCCTACTTTCTGGAGAGTTTTTATCATAAATGGTGTTGAATTCTGTCAAAAGCTTTTTCTGCATCTATTGAGATGATCATATGGTTTTTATTCTTCAATTTGTTAATATGGTGTATCACATTGATTGATTTGCATATATTGAAGAATCCTTGCATCCCAGGGATAAATCCCACTTGATCATGGTGTATGATCCTTTTAATGTGTTGTTGGATTCTGTTTGCTCGTATTTTGTTGAGGATTTTTGCATCTATATTCATCAGTGATATTGGTCTGTAATTTTCTTTTTGTGTAGTATCTTTGTCTGGTTTTGGTATCAGGGTGATGGTGGCCTCATAGAATGAGTTTGGGAGTATTCCTTCCTCTGCAATTTTTTGGAAGAGTTTGAGAAGGATGGGTGTTAGCTCTTCTCTAAATGTTTGATAGAATTCGCCTGTGAAGCCATCTGGTCCAGGACTTTTGTTTGTTGGAATATTTTTAATCACAGTTTCCATTTCATTACTTGTGATTGGTCTGTTCATATTTTCTATTTCTTTCTGGTTCAGTCTTGGAAGGTTATACCTTTCTAGCAATTTGTTCATTTCTTCCAGGTTGTCCATTTCATTGGCATAGTGTTGCTTGTAGTAGTCACTTAGGATGCTTTGTATTTCTGCAGTGTCTGTTGTAACTTCTCCTTTTTCATTTTTAACTTTATTGATTTGAGTCCTCTCCCTCTTTTTCTTGATGAGTCTGGCTAATGGTTTATCAATATTGTTTATCTTCTCAAAGAAGCAGCTTTTAGTTTTATTGACCTTTGCTATTGTTTTCTTTGTTTCTATTTCATTTATTTCTGCTCTGATTTTTCAGATTTCTTTCCTTTTGCTAACGTTGGGGGGTTTTTTGTTCTTTTTTCTCTAGTTCCTTTAGGTGTTAGGTTAGATTGTTTATTTGAGATTTTTCTTTTTTCTTGAAGTAGGCTTGTAGAGCTATAAACTTCCCTCTTAGAACTGCTTTTGCTGCATCCCATAGGTTTTGGATCATCGTGTTTTCATTGTAATTTGTCTCTAGGTATTTTTTGATTTCCTCTTTGATTTCTTCAGTTATCTCTTGGTTATTTAGTAGTGTAGTGTTTAGCCTCCATGTGTTTGTGTCTTTTACGTTTTTTTCCCTGTAATTAATTTCTGATCTCCTAGCGTTGTGGTCAGAAAAGATGCTTGATATGATGTCAACTTTCTTAAATTTACTGAGGCTTGATTTGTGAGCCAAGATTTGATCTATACTGGAGAATGTTCTGTGCACACTTGAGAAGAAAGTGTAATCTGCTGTTTTTGGATGGAATGTCCTATAAAAATCAATTAACTCTATCTGTTCTGTTGTGTCTTTTAAAGCCTCTGTTTCCTTATTTATTTTTCATTTTGGATGATCTGTCCATTGGTGTAAGTGAGGTGTTAAATTCCCCGTCTATTATTGTGTTACTGTCGATTTCTTCATTTATAAATGTTATCAGTTGCCTTATGTATTGAGGTGTTCCTATGTTGGGTGCATATATATTTATAATTGTTATATCTTCTTCTTGGATTGATTCCTTGATCATTATTTAGTGTCCTTCCTTGTCTATTGTAACATTCTTTATTTTAAAGTCTATTTAAATCTATTAAAATCTATTTAAATCTAAGTCTATTTTTTAAAAATAATTTATTTATTTAATTTATTTTTGGCTGCATTGGGTCTTCGTTGGTGCGTGTGGGCCTTCTCTATTTGTGGAGAGTGTGGGTTACTCTTCATTGTGGTGCGCATGTTTATTGTGATGGCTTCTCTTGTTGCAGAGCACGGGCTGTAGGCTCACGGGCTTCAGTAGTTGTGGCACACGGGCTCCGTAGTTGTGGCATATGGGCTTAGTTGCTCCGCGTCATGTGGGATCTTCCTGGTCCAGGACTCAAACCTGTGTCTCCTGCATTGGCAGGCAGATTCTTAACCACTGCTCCACCAGGGGTTAAAATCTGATGAGTATTGCTACACCAGCTTTCTTTTGATTTCCATCTGCATAGAATATCTTTTTCCATCCCCTCACTTTCAGTCTGTATGTGTCCCTACATCTGAAGTGGGTGTCTTGTAGACAACATATATATGGGTCTTGTTTTTGTATCCGTTCAGCAACCCTGTATCTTTTGGTTGGAGCATGTAATCCATTCACGTTTAAGGTAATATTGATATATATGTTCCTGTTACCATTTTCTTAATTGTTATGGGTTTGTTTTTGTAGGTCCTTTTCCTCTCTTGTGTTTCCCACTTAGAGAAGTTCTTTTAGCATTCGTTGTAGAGCTGGTTTGGTGGTGCTGAGCTCTCTAAACTTTTGCTTGTCTGTAAAGCTTTTGATTTCTCTGTCAAATCTGAATGAGATCCTTGCCGGGTAGAGTACTCTTGGTGTAGGTTCTTCCCTTTCATCACTTTAAATATATCGTGCCAGTCCCTTCTGGCCTGTAGAGTTTCTGCTGAGAAATCAGCTGTTCCCTTGTCTTTTATTTGTCGTTTTTCCCTTGTTGCTTTCAATAATTTTTCATTGTCTTTAATTTTTGTCAATTTGATTATTATGTGTCTCATCATGTTTCTCCTTGGGTTTATCCTGCCTAGGACTCTCTGCACTTCCTCGACTTCGGTGACTATTTCCTTTCCCATGTTAGGGAAGTTTTTGAAAATAATCTCTTCAAATATTTTCTCGGGTCATTTCTCTCTCTCTTTTCTTTCTGGGACCCCTATAATGTGAATGTTTTTGCGTTTAATGTAGTCCCAGAGTTCTCGTAGGCTGCCTTCATTTCTTTTCATTCTATTTTCTTTTTTCTGTTCCATGGGAGTGAATTCCACCATTCTGTCTCCAGGTCACTTATCCGTTCTTCTGCCCCAGTTATTCTGCTATTGATTCCATCTAGTGTATATTTCATTTCAGTTATTGTATTTTTCATCTCTGTTTGTTTGTTCTTTAAATCTTCTAGGTGTTTCTTTTTTAATTCTTCTAGGTGTTTGTTAAACATTTCTTGCATCTTTTCAATCTTTGCCCTCATTCTTTTCCCAAGGCCCTGGATCATTGTCAGTATCATTGTTCTGAATTCTGAAAGGTTTCCCTCTTTTGAATTTTTTGGTTGATTTTTGACCTCTGGATTTTTTTTGAGGCAGGAGTCATTTAGGGGCCTGCAATTATTGTTAATATTAAGTGACCATTAGCACTGGGTTTAAAGCTGCTGTTGTGGGAAACGGCCACAAGGTGGCAGCGTTTCTCCATTCCCAAATCTGGTTACTAGGGCAGTAGATCTTTCCTGGAAGTCATGTTTCTAGGTTGTAAATTAGAATGGAATGTGTCAGGAACAAACCCCATAAGTTTATGTCTCAGTACTTCTTGTTCGTTGTTTTAATGTATTTTTTCTAATCAGGGTAATGATTAGAATATTATTTGTTTTAAGTGTACAAACTCTGGTTCATTTGTACATTATATATATCTATTCATGTAAAAAATCTCTTCTCATGTAAATTAATACAGAGTGTTCAGTAGCCCTGCTTTGGTATATGGTCGGTCTTTTTGATATATGTATTTAATATGTATTGGTATAGGTATGGTAACCCTAATCTTAATTTATCCATTCCTCCCACCTTTCCTTTTAGATAACCAGAGTTTGTTTTCTAAGTCTGTGAGTGTCTTCTCTGTGGAAATAAGTTCATTTGTGTCAGTTGTTAGATAACACCTATAAGTGATATGATATTTGTATTTTGCTTTCTGACTTACCTCATGTTCTGTGATTATCTCCAGGCCCATTTATGGTGCTGCAAAGAGCAGTGTTTCACTGTTTTCAATGGTTAATATTCCATTGTGTACATGTATCACTTCTTTTCCATTCATCTGTTGAGGGACATTTTGGTTGCTTCCATTTCTTGGCTGTTGTGAATATGGCTGTAGTGCACTTTTGCCAGCCTGTGTCTTGTCAACTCTGGTCTTCTCAGGTGATAGGCCCAGCGGTGGGCCTGCTGGATTGAATGGTACCTCAGTCTTTACTTGGAAACGCAGTTCCTTTCTGTTCTCATTATTGGCTCTTACCACTTTACATCTCAACAGCAGCTAGAGGGTACACAGTTCTCTAAAACCTCTTCAGCATATTTTTTGGAGACTTGTTGCTGATGATCATTCGACTGGTATGTGTTAAAACCTTTTTGTAGATTAGATTTGCATGAGTCTAATAATTCCTGATATTGAGCTTTTAGCCATTTTCCTTTTTTTAATTTTAAAATAGTGAGTAAAACTTAATTTTTCATATGATTTTGTTGAAAAATTTGCACAGTTTTCAGTTTTTTTGTCCATTCCCTCCCTCCGGACATTTTTTGAGGGCAGGGGTCCTTTACAGCCCTGAGTCCTAGTGAATATTAAGTAACCGTTAGCTGTGGGTTTAAAGACGCTCTTGCGGGAAATGGCCACAACGTGGGAGGATTTCTACACTTAAAACTCTGGGTACGTGGGCAACAGATCCTTCCTGGAAATTGTATCAGTAGCCTGGAAATTAGAGTGGAATGTGCCAAGTCAAACCCCCAACACCTTATATCTCCTTATTTCTTGTTTTTTAAATTTAATTTTTATTTTTTATCAGAGCAAATTTGATAAAATGTGTTTTTTCTGGGTGTACAGAATCTGGTTCATTATATCTATGTATCTATGTATTCATCTTCGGATCCTTTCCCATGGACGTTATTACAGAGTGTTGAGTGGACCTCTCCTGGTATTCCATAGGCCTTTGGTGATTATATGTTTCATATATATTAGTTTAGGTCTGTCACCCCCATACCCTAATGTACCCATTCCTCCCACCTTTCCATTTGGTTAAACATAATTTTGATTTCTTAATCCATGAGTGTCCTTTTCTTGGAAATAAGTTCATAGGTATCATTTTTTAGGTCACACCTGTAAGTGATATCATAGGATATCTTTCTTTCGGTTTCTTTCTTACTTCCAGTGGTGTGATTATATCTAGGTCCTTCTAAGGTCGTGCAAACAGCGCTGTGTCATGCTTTTCCATGGCTAATATTCCATTGTGTACACGGACCAGTTCTTCTTGGTGCATTCATCTCTTGATGGACATTTTTGTTGCTTCCAAGTCTTGGCTGTGGTAAATATTACTGCAGTGTAAGATTGTCAGCCTGTGTCTTTTTGATTCTTGTCTTCTCAGGTGACAGGCCCAGAGGTGGGCCTACCAGATCATATAGTAGCTCAATTTTTACCTGGAAATGAACGTTCATTCTGTTCTCACTACTAATTGTTACCAGTTTACATCCCACCAGCATCTAGAGGGTCCACAGTTCTCTAAAACCCCTTCAGCGTGTATTGTTTGAGGACTGTTTTGCTGATGATCATTTTGAGAGTTGTGAGATGAACGTTTTTATAGATTGGATTTGCATGTTTTTATTAATTTCTGATGTTGAGAATTTTTCCATGCCCTTTTTTTGGTTAAAGAAAAAAAAGAGAAAGAAAAGAAAAAATGTGTGTAAAATATGCCTCTTGAAATTGTCTTCTTGTAAGTTCGGCCGTTTAAACTTTTTTCGTCACTTTTCGACCCCAGAATTATTTTTGAGTACAGGTGTAATTTACAGGCCTGTAATTCAGGTGAATTTTAACTGACCGTTAGCACTGGGTTTAAAACTGTTGTTGCAGGAAGGTCAAAATGCTGCAGGATTTCTCCATTCTTTAATGTGGTTACAAGGGGAACAAAGCCTTTCAGGAAGCCATGTTCCAAGATTGTAAGTTAGAATGAAATGAGCCAGGAAGAACTACCATAATTTTATGCCTCATTACTTCTTGTTCGTTTCTTTAAGTTAATTTTTTCTGTCACAGCGAATTTGTTTATATTGTTTTTTTTTTTTGCTCCAGGTGTGCAAGATGTGTTGTTTTACACCTATACATATATGTATTCATCTTGGAATCCATTTGCCAGGTAGGTTATGACACAGTATTGAGTAGTCTTCTCTTGGAATTCCGTAGGTCTTTGGTAATTATATATTTCACATGTGTTTGTATATCTCTGTTAACCCCAATATGCTAATATATCCAATCTTCAAAACTTTCCAACTGGTTAACCATAAGTTTCTTTAATAAATCTTTGATTGATTTTCTCTGTTGAATATCTTCATTGGTATCAATTTTTAGGTAACAACTATAATTGATACCATAGGATATGTGCCTTTTGCCCTCTGAATTACTTCAACTTGTGTGATTACCACCAGAGTCTTCTTTGCTCCTGCAAACTGTGTTGTTTCATTTTTATTCCATGGCTAATATTGCATCTGTACATGTACCAGTTCCTTTTTGTTCATTTGTCTCTTGATGAACTTTTTGGTTGTTTCCATGTCGTGGCTATGGTAATACTTTTGCAGTGCAGTTTTGCCGCCCTGTGTATTTCCATTTCTGTCTTCCGAGGGTACAGGCCTAGGAGTGTGCCTTCGGGTTCATATGGTATCTCGATATTTACCGTTAAAAGGCAGCTCCGTTCTGTTTTCATTAGGGGCACTTACCAGTTAACAAGCCACTTAAAGTTGATTGTATACATTTCTTCACAACCACTTCACCAGTTTTGTTTGTATTTTTTTGCTGATGGTCATTCTGACTACTGTGAGGTGATACCGTTTGCGGCTGGATTTGCATATGTCTTGTAATTCCTTATATGGAGCTTATAGCCCTGTACTTTTTTTTTGCTTTTTAAAGACTGAGTACAGCTTACCTATTCAAATGGTTTCTTGAAGTATGTGCCATATTTTGAATTTTTTGGCCATTACCTCCCTCAGCACATTTTGTTGGCAGGTGTCATGTATAGCCCTGCAGTCCTTGTGAATATGAAGTGTCCTTTAGCACAGGCTTTCAAACTGCAGTTGCGGCAAACGGCCACAGGGCCGCAGCATTTCTACATTCCCCACTCTGGTTACTAGGGAAACCGTACCTTCCTGGAAGTAGTGTTCCTTGGTCGTACATTCGAGTGGAATGTGCCCGGATAAACCCCCAAAGCTTATGTCTCCTTACTTATGTTTGTTTTTTGTATTTAGTTTATATTTTCTATCGGAGTAATATTCCATTGTGTACGGGGACCACTTTTTCTTTGTGCATTCATCTGTTGATGGACATTGTGGTTGTTCCAAGTCTTGGCTAGGGTACATAGTGCTGTAGTGTAGGATTGTCAGCCTGTGTCTTTTTGATTCTGGTCTTCTCGGGTGATAGGCCCAGTAGTGGGCCTACCAGATCATACGGTAGCCCAATTATTACCTTTAAACGCACCTCCTTTCTGTTCTCATTACTGGCTGTTACCTTTTGACACCCCACCAGCAGCTAGAGGGTACACAGGTCTCTAAAACCCCTTGACCATTTATTGTTTAGAGATTTTTTGCTGATGATCATTCTGAGTGTTGTCAGGTAAATGTTTTTGTAGATTGCATTTGCATGTCTTTATTAATTCCTGATGTTGAACTTTTTCCAGGGGCTTTTTGGTTAAAGAAAAATAAAAAAGAAAGAAAAGAAAAAATGTGAGCTAAATATGCCTCTTGAAATTGTCTTCTTGAAAGGTTGCCCTCTTTTGAATTTTTTCGTCGATATTCGAATCCAGGATATGTTTTTGAGGGCAGGTGTCATTTACTGAGCTGCAGTTCTTGTGACTATCAAGTGACCCTTAGCACGGTGTTTAAAGCTGCTTTTGCGGGAGACGGTCACAAGGCTGTGGCATTTCTCCATCCCCAGATCTGGTTAACTAGGCCCAAAGAGCCTTCCTGGGTGTAATGTTCCAACTTGTAAATTAAAATGGAATGTGCCAGGAAAAACCCCCATAAGTTTATGTCTCATTCCTTCTTGTTGGTTTTCTTAATTTAATTTTTATTTGTTATCACAGCAAATTTGATTACAATGTTTTGTTTGTTCTAAGTGTGTAAGATGGGGTTCTTTTACACATATACATATATCTGTTCATCTTCGGATCCATTTCCCATGTGGGTTATGACACACTGTTGAGCCGTCTTCTCTTGGTATTCCGTAGGTCTTTGGTGCTTATATATTTCACACGTGTTGGTATATCCCTGTTTACCGCAGTATCCTAATTTATTCCATCCTCACACCTTTCCATTTGGCTAACCATACGTTTGTTGATCGAATCTTTGATTGCCTTTCTCTGTGAAAAATCTTCATTGGTATCCATTTTTAGGTAACCCCATTAAGTGATATCATAGGATATGTGTCCTTCGCTTTCTGCCTTACTTCAAGTTGTGATTACCTCTAGACTCATCTATGGTGCTGCAAACGGCATTGTTTCATTTTTTTCCTTGGCTAATATTCCATCTGTACGTGTACCAGTTCTTCTTTTCCATTCATCTTTTGATGGACTTTTTGGTAGCTTCCATGTCTTGGCTATTGTAATACTGCTGCACTGCAGTTTTGCCTGCCTGTGTCTGTCTGATTCTGTCTTCTTAGGTCATAGGCCCAGGAGTGTGCCTGCTGAATCCTATGGTACCTCAATGTGGATCTGTTAAAGGCACCTCCATTCCGTTTTCATTAGTGTCTCTTACCAGTTTAGTCTCACTTAGAGATGAGGGTACGCATTTCTCCACAGCCCCTTCAGCATTTACTGTTTGCAGAATTTTGCTGATGGTCATTCTGACCGGTGTGAGCTGATACGTTTTTGTAGATTGGATTTGCATGTCTTTTATGATGAGCTAATGATGAGCATTTTCCCACGCCTTTTTGCTGTTGTTGTTGTTACAAAGAAAACTAAAGTGCTTGTAAAATATACCTCTTGAAATTGTCTTCTTGAAACCTTGCCCTCTTTTGTATTTTTCGGTCGATTTTCGACCCCAGGATTTTTTTTGAGGGCGTGTGTCACTTTCAGGCTTGCAAGTGTTGTTAATATTTAGTGACCATTAGCGCTGGGTTGAAAGCTGCTGTTGTGGGAATCGGCCATACGGCGGCAGCGTCTCTCCATTCCTAAATCTGGTCACTGGGGCAGCAGAGCTTTCCTGGAAGTCGTGTTCCGAGGTTGTCAATTTGAATGGAATGTGCCAGGAAAAAAACCCCTAAGTTTATGTCTCAGTACATCATCTTCATTGTTATAATTTAATTTTCTTAATCAGGTTAATGATTCGAATATTATTTGTTCTAGATGTACACAAACTGGTTCATTTGTACATCATCTATCTCTATTCATGTACAGATCGTCTTCCCATGTAAATTAATACACAGTGTTCAGTAGACCTCCCTTGGTATATGGTCGGTCTTTTTGATATATGTATTTAATATGTATTGGTATACGTATGGCAACCGAAATCTTCATTTGTCCATTGCTCCCACCTTTCCTTTTAGATAACCATAGTTGTTTTCTAAGTCTGTGAGTGTCTTTCTCAGTGGAAATAAGTTCATTTGTGTCAGTTGTTAGATAACACCTACAAATGATATCATAAGATATTTGTCTTTTGCGTTCTGACTGACCTCATGTTCCGGGATAATCTCCAGGATCATCTATGGTGCTGCAAAGAGCAGTGTGTCATTGTTTTCCACGGCTAATATTCCACTGTGTACATGGACCACTTCTTCTTTGTCCGTTCCTCTGTTGATGGACATTTTGGTTGCTTCCACGTGTTGGCTTTTGTGAATACTGCGTAGGTGCACCTTTGCCAGCCTGTGTCTTCTCGACTCTGGTCTTCTCAGGTGAAAGGCCCAGCAGTGTGCCTGCTGGATTGAATGGTCCCTCAGTCTTTACTTTGAAACGCAGTTGCTTTCTTTTCTCATTATTGGCTCTTACCACTTTACATCTCACCAGCAGCTAGAGGGTACACAGTTCTCTAAAACCTCTTCAGCATTTATTGTTCGTAGGCATTTTGCTGATGGTCATTCGACTGGTGTGTGTCGAAACCTTTTCGTAGATTAGATTTGCATGAGTGTAATAATTCCTGATGTTGACCTTTTATCCATTTTCTTTTTTAAAAAAAAAAGTGTGTGTAAAACTTGCCTCTCATACGATCTCCCTGAAAACTTTGCTGTCTTTTGCGTTTTTTTGGCCATTCCCTACCTCGGGACATTTTTTTGAGGGCAGGGGTCCTTTACAGCCCTGAGTCCTTGTGAATATTAAGTGACCGTTAGCTGTGGCTTAAAGCCGCTCTTGTGGAAAAGGGCCACAAGGTGGCACAATTTCTGCATTTAAACCTCAGGGTAGTTGGGCAACAGAGCCTTCCTGGAAATCGTTTTAGTAGGCTGTAAATTAGAGGGGAATGTGCCAAGGCAAACCCCCAACCGCTTATATCTCCTTACTTCTTGTTTGTTTTTTAAATTTTATGTTTATTTTTTATCAGAGCCAAGTTGATAATAATCTTGTATATGTTCTGGGTGTACAGAATCTGGTTCATTATGTCTATCTATGCATTCATCTTTGGATCCTTTCCCATGGACGTTATTCCAGAGTGTTGAGTGGACCTCTCCTGGTATTCCATAGGCCTTTGGTGATTATATGTTTCATATATATTAGTTTAGGTCGGTCACCCCCATACCCTAATGTACCCATTCCTCCCACCTTTCCATTTGGTTAAACATAATTTTGATTTCTTAATCCATGAGTGTCCTTTTCTTGGAAATAAGTTCATGGGTATCATTTTTTAGGTCACACCTGTAAGTGATATCATAGGATATCTTTCTTTCGGTTTCTTTCTTACTTCCAGTGGTGTGATTATATCTCGGTCCTTCTATGGTGGTACAAACAGCACTGTTTCAGGCTTTTCCATGTCTACTATTCCATTGTGTACATGGAGCAGTACTTCTGGTGCGTTCATCTATTGATGGCTATTTTGGTTGCTTCCAAGTGTTGGCTGTGGTAAATATTACTGCAGTGTAGGATTGCCAGCCGGTGTCTTTTGGATTCTGGTCTTCTCAGGTGCTAGGCCCAGTAGTGGGCTTACCAGTTCATATGGTAGCTCAATTTTTACCTTGAAACGCACGTTCATTCTGTCCTAACTACTGGCTGTTACCAGTTTACATCCCACCAGCAGCTAGAGGGTCCACAGTTCTCTAAAACCCCTTCCGCATGAATTGTTTTTGGACTGTTTTGCTGATGATCATTCGGTTGTGAGGTGAACGTTTTGATAGATTGGATTCGCATGTCTTTATTAACTTCTGATGTTGAGCATTTTTCCATGCCCATTTTTTGGTTAAAGGAAAAAAAAACAGGAAAAAGGAAAAGACAAAATGTGTGTAAAATATGCCTCTTGAAATTCTCTTCTTGAAAGGTTGCCCTCTTTAGAATTTTTTGGTCGATTTTCGACCCCAGAATTTTTTTTGAGGGCAGTTGTCATTTACAGGCCTGCAATGAAGGTGACTTTTAACTGACCATTAGCACTTGGTTTAAAACTGCTGTTGAAGGAAGGCCAAGATGCTGCAGGATTTCTCCATTCTAAAATCTGGTTACTAGGTCAACAGAGCCTTCCTGGAAGCTGTGTTCCAAGGTTGTAAGTTAGAATGGAATGAGCCAGGAAGAACCCCTATAATTGTATGCCTCATTACTTCCTGTTTGTTTTTTTTAATTTAATTTTTATATTTTATCACAGCAAATTTGATTATAATGTTTTGTTTGTTCTAGGTGTGCAAGACGTGTTTGCTTTACACCTATACATATATGTATTCATCTTGGGATCCATGTGCCATGTAGGTTATGACACAGTGTTGCGTAGTCTTCTTTTGGAATTCCGGAGGTCTTTGGTGATTATATATTTCACGTGTGTTTGTATATCTCTGTTAACCCCGATATCCTAATGTATCCAATCTTCACAAATTTCCAGTGGGTTAACCATAAGTTTGTTGAATAAATCTGTGATTGCCTTCCTCTGTGGAAATATCTTCACTGGTATCAATTTTTAGGTAACACCTATAATTGATATCCTAGGATATGTGTCTTTCGCTTTCTGACTTACTTCAAGTTGTGTGATGACCTCCAGAGTCATCTATGGTTCTGCAAAGTGCATTGTTTCATTTTTTTTCCGTGGCTAATATTCCATCTGTACACGTACCGGTTCTTCTTTGTCCATTCGTCTCTTGATGGACTTTTTGGTTGTTTCCGTGTCTTGGCTATTGTAATACTGCTGCAGTGCAGTTTTGCCTGCCTGTGCCTTTCCATTTCTGTCTTCCTAGGTGATAGGCCAAGGAGTGGGCCTGCCCGATCATATGGTATCTCAATGTTTACCTTTTAAAGGCAGCTCCCTTCTGTTTTCCTTCGTGGCACTTACCAGTTTACGAGCCACTTACAGTCGAGGGTATGCATTTCTTCACAACCTCTTCAGCATTTATTGTTTGTATTTTTGTGCTGATGGTCATTCTGACCGGTGTGAGCTGATACCTTTTTGTGGCTGGATTTGCATATGTCTTGTAATTCCTTATATGGAGCTTATAGCCATGTACTTTTTTTTTTTTTGCTTTTTAAAGAGTGAGTACAGCTTACCTATTCAAATGGTTTCTTGAAGTATGTGCCATATTTTGAATTTTTTTGGCCATTACCTCCCTCAGCACATTTTGTTGGCAGGTGTCATTTATAGCCCTGCAGTCCTTGGGAATATGAAGTGTCCTTTAGCACAGGCTTTCAAACTGCTGTTGCGGCAAACGGCCACAGGGCCGCAGCATTTCTACATTCCCCACTCTGGTTACTAGGGAAACCGTACCTTCCTGGAAGTAGTGTTCCTTGGTTGTACATTCAAGTGGAATGTGCCCGGATAAACCCCCAAAGCTTATGTCTCCTTACTTATGTTTGTTTTTTGTATTTAGTTTATATTTTTTATCGGAGTAATATTCCATTGTGTACGTGGACCACTTTTTCTTTGTGCATTCATCTGTTGATGGACATTGTGGTTGTTCCAAGTCTTGGCTAGGGTACATAGTGCTGCAGTGTAGGATTGTCAGCCTGTGTCTTTTTGATTCTGGTCTTCTCGGGTGATAGGCCCAGTAGTGGGCCTACCAGATCATATGGTAGCCCAATTTTTACCTTTAAACGCACCTCCTTTCTGTTCTCATTACTGGCTGTTACCTTTTGACACCCCACCAGCAGCTAGAGGGTACACAGGTCTCTAAAACCCCTTGACCATTTATTGTTTAGAGATTTTTTGCTGATGATCATTCTGAGTGTTGTCAGGTAAAAGTTTTTGTAGATTGCATTTGCATGTCTTTATTAATTCCTGATGTTGAACTTTTTCCAGGGCCTTTTTGGTTAAAGAAAAATATAAAAGAAAGAAAAGAAAAAATGTGAGCTAAATATGCCTCTTGAAATTGTCTTCTTGAAAGGTTGCCCTCTTTTGAATTTTTTCGTCGATATTCGAATCCAGGATATGTTTTTGAGGGCAGGTGTCATTTACTGAGCTGCAGTTCTTGTGACTATCAAGTGACCCTTAGCACGGTGTTTAAAGCTGCTTTTGCGGGAGACGGTCACAAGGCTTCGGCATTTCTCCATCCCCAGATCTGGTTAACTAGGCCCAAAGAGCCTTCCTGGGTGTAATGTTCCAACTTGTAAATTAAAATGGAATGTGCCAGGAAAAACCCCCATAAGTTTATGTCTCATTCCTTCTTGTTGCTTTTCTTAATTTAATTTTTATTTGTTATCACAGCAAATTTGATTACAATGTTTTGTTTGTTCTAAGTGTGTAAGATGGGGTTCTTTTACACATATACATATATCTGTTCATCTTTGGATCCATTTCCCATGTGGGTTATGACACACTGTTGAGCCGTCTTCTCTTGGTATTCCGTAGGTCTTTGGTGCTTATATATTTCACACGTGTTGGTATATCCCTGTTTACCGCAGTATCCTAATTTATTCCATCCTCACACCTTTCCATTTGGCTAACCATACGTTTGTTGATCGAATCTTTGATTGCCTTTCTCTGTGAAAAATCTTCATTGGTATCCATTTTTAGGTAACCCCATTAAGTGATATCATAGGATATGTGTCCTTCGCTTTCTGCCTTACTTCAAGTTGTGATTACCTCTAGACTCATCTATGGTGCTGCAAACGGCATTGTTTCATTTTTTTCCTTGGCTAATATTCCATCTGTACGTGTACCAGTTCTTCTTTTCCATTCATCTTTTGATGGACTTTTTGGTAGCTTCCATGTCTTGGCTATTGTAATACTGCTGCACTGCAGTTTTGCCTGCCTGTGTCTGTCTGATTCTGTCTTCTTAGGTCATAGGCCCAGGAGTGTGCCTGCTGAATCCTATGGTACCTCAATGTGGATCTGTTAAAGGCACCTCCATTCCGTTTTCATTAGTGTCTCTTACCAGTTTAGTCTCACTTAGAGATGAGGGTACGCATTTCTCCACAGCCCCTTCAGCATTTACGGTTTGCAGAATTTTGCTGATGGTCATTCTGACCGGTGTGAGCTGATACGTTTTTGTAGATTGGATTTGCATGTCTTTTATGATGAGCTAATGATGAGCATTTTTCCACGCCTTTTTGCTGTTGTTGTTGTTACAAAGAAAGCTAAAGTGCTTGTAAAATATACCTCTTGAAATTGTCTTCTTGAAACCTTGCCCTCTTTTGTATTTTTCGGTCGATTTTCGACCCCAGGATTTTTTTTGAGGGCGTGTGTCACTTTCAGGCTTGCAAGTGTTGTTAATATTTAGTGACCATTAGCGCTGGGTTGAAAGCTGCTGTTGTGGGAATCGGCCATACGGCGGCAGCGTCTCTCCATTCCTAAATCTGGTCACTGGGGCAGCAGAGCTTTCCTGGAAGTCGTGTTCCGAGGTTGTCAATTTGAATGGAATGTGCCAGGAAAAAAAACCCTAAGTTTATGTCTCAGTACATCATCTTCATTGTTATAATTTAATTTTCTTAATCAGGTTAATGATTCGAATATTATTTGTTCTAGATGTACACAAACTGGTTCATTTGTACATCATCTATCTCTATTCATGTACAGATCGTCTTCCCATGTAAATTAATACACAGTGTTCAGTAGACCTCCCTTGGTATATGGTCGGTCTTTTTGATATATGTATTTAATATGTATTGGTGTACGTATGGCAACCATAATCTTCATTTGTCCATTGCTCCCACCTTTCCTTTTAGAAAGCCATAGTTGTTTTCTAAGCCTGTGAGTGTCTTTCTCTGTGGAAATAAGTCCATTTGTGTCAGTTGTTAGATATCTAACACCTACAAATGATATCATAAGATATTTGTCTTTTGCGTTCCGACTGACCTCATGTTCCGGGATAATCTCCAGGATCATCTATGGTGCTGCAAAGAGCAGTGTGTCATTGTTTTCCACGGCTAATATTCCACTGTGTACATGGACCACTTCTTCTTTGTCCGTTCCTCTGTTGATGGACATTTTGGTTGCTTCCACGTGTTGGCTTTTGTGAATACTGCGTCAGTGCTCCTTTGCCAGCCTGTGTCTTCTCGACTCTGGTCTTCTCAGGTGAAAGTCCCAGCGGTGGGCCTGCTGGATTGAATGGTCCCTCAGTCTTTACTTTGAAACACAGTTCCTTTCTGTTCTCATTATTGGCTCTTACCACTTTACATCTCACCAGCAGCTAGAGGGTACACAGTTCTCTAAAACCTCTTCAGCATTTATTGTTCGTAGGCATTTTGCTGATGGTCATTCGACTGGTGTGTGTCGAAACCTTTTTGTAGATTAGATTTGCATGAGTGTAATAATTCCTGATGTTGACCTTTTATCCATTTTCTTTTTTTAAAAAAAAAAAAGTGTGTATAAAACTTGCCTCTCATACGATCTCCTTGAAAACTTTGCAGTCTTTTGCGTTTTTTTGGCCATTCCCTACCTCGGAACATTTTTTTGAGGGCAGGGGTCCTTTACAGCCCTGAGTCCTTGTGAATATTAAGTGACCGTTAGCTGTGGCTTAAAGCCGCTCTTGTGGGAAAGGGCCACAAGGTGGCACAATTTCTGCATTTAAATCTCAGGGTAGTTGGGCAACAGAGCCTTCCTGGAAATCGTTTTAGTAGGCTGTAAATTAGAGGGGAATGTGCCAAGGCAAACCCCCAACCGCTTATATCTCCTTACTTCTTGTTTGTTTTTTAAATTTTATGTTTATTTTTTATCAGAGCCAAGTTGATAATAATCTTGTGTATGTTCTGGGTGTACAGAATCTCGTTCATTATGTCTATCTATGTATTTATCTTTGGATCCTTTCCCATGGACTTTATTACAGAGTGTTGAGTGGACCTCTCCTGGTATTCCATAGGCCTTCGGTGATTATATGTTTCATATATATTAGTTTAGGTCCGTCACCCCCATACCCTAATGTACCCATTCCTCCCACCTTTCCATTTGGTTAAACATAATTTTGATTTCTTAATCCATGAGTGTCCTTTTCTTGGAAATAAGTTCATGGGTATCATTTTTTAGGTCACACCTGTAAGTGATATCATAGGATATCTTTCTTTCGGTTTCTTTCTTACTTCCAGTGGTGTGATTATATCTCGGTCCTTCTATGGTGGTACAAACAGCACTGTTTCAGGCTTTTCCATGTCTACTATTCCATTGTGTACATGGAGCAGTACTTCTGGTGCGTTCATCTATTGATGGCTATTTTGGTTGCTTCCAAGTGTTGGCTGTGGTAAATATTACTGCAGTGTAGGATTGCCAGCCGGTGTCTTTTGGATTCTGGTCTTCTCAGGTGCTAGGCCCAGTAGTGGGCTTACCAGTTCATATGGTAGCTCAATTTTTACCTTGAAACGCACGTTCATTCTGTCCTAACTACTGGCTGTTACCAGTTTACATCCCACCAGCAGCTAGAGGGTCCACAGTTCTCTAAAACCCCTTCCGCATGTGTTGTTTGTGGACTGTTTTGCTGATGATCATTCTGTTGTGAGGTGAACTTTTTGATAGATTGGATTTGCATGTCTTTATTAACTTCTGATGTTGAGCATTTTTCCATGCCCATTTTTTGGTTAAAGGAAAAAAAAACAGGAAAAAAGAAAAGACAAAATGTGTGTAAAATATGCCTCTTGAAATTCTCTTCTTGAAAGGTTGCCCTCTTTTGAATTTTTTGGTCGATTTTCGACCCCAGAATTTTTTTTGAGGGCAGGTGTCATTTACAGGCCTGCAATGAAGGTGACTTTTAACTGACCATTAGCACTTGGTTTAAAACTGCTGTTGCAGGAAGGCCAAGATGCTGCAGGATTTCTCCATTCTCAAATCTGGTTACTAGGTCAACAGAGCCTTCCTGGAAGCTGTGTTCCAAGGTTGTAAGTTAGAATGGAATGAGCCAGGAAGAACCCCTATAATTGTATGCCTCATTACTTCCTGTTTGTTTTTTTTAATTTAATTTTTATGTTTTATCACAGCAAATTTGATTATAATGTTTTGTTTGTTCTAGGTGTGCAAGACGTGTTTGCTTTACACCTATACATATATGTATTCATCTTGGGATCCATGTGCCATGTAGGTTATGACACAGTGTTGCGTAGTCTTCTTTTGGAATTCCGGAGGTCTTTGGTGATTATATATTTCACGTGTGTTTGTATATGTCTGTTAACCCCGATATCCTAATGTATCCAATCTTCACAAATTTCCAGTGGGTTAACCATAAGTTTGTTGAATAAATCTGTGATTGCCTTCCTCTGTGGAAATATCTTCACTGGTATCAATTTTTAGTTAACACCTATAATTGATATCCTAGGATATGTGTCTTTCGCTTTCTGACTTACTTCAAGTTGTGTGATGACCTCCAGAGTCATCTATGGTTCTGCAAAGTGCATTGTTTCATTTTTTTTCCGTGGCTAATATTCCATCTGTACACGTACCGGTTCTTCTTTGTCCATTCGTCTCTTGATGGACTTTTTGGTTGTTTCCGTGTCTTGGCTATTGTAATACTGCTGCAGTGCAGTTTTGCCTGCCTGTGCCTTTCCATTTCTGTCTTCCTAGGTGATAGGCCAAGGAGTGGGCCTGCTGGATCATATGGTATCTCAATGTTTACCTTTTAAAGGCAACTGCCTTCTGTTTTCCTTCGTGGCACTTACCAGTTTACGAGCCACTTACAGTCGAGGGTATGCATTTCTTCACAACCTCTTCAGCATTTATTGTTTGTATTTTTGTGCTGATGGTCATTATGACCGGTGTGAGCTGATACCTTTTTGTGGCTGGATTTGCATATGTCTTGTAATTCCTTATATGGAGCTTATAGCCATGTACTTTTTTTTTTTTGCTTTTTAAAGAGTGAGTACAGCTTACCTATTCAAATGGTTTCTTGAAGTATGTGCCATATTTTGAATTTTTTTGGCCATTACCTCCCTCAGCACATTTTGTTGGCAGGTGTCATTTATAGCCCTGCAGTCCTTGGGAATATGAAGTGTCCTTTAGCACAGGCTTTCAAACTGCTGTTGCGGCAAACGGCCACAGGGCCGCAGCATTTCTACATTCCCCACTCTGGTTACTAGGGAAACCGTACCTTCCTGGAAGTAGTGTTCCTTGGTTGTACATTCGAGTGGAATGTGCCCGGATAAACCCCCAAAGCTTATGTCTCCTTACTTATGTTTGTTTTTTGTATTTAGTTTATATTTTTTATCGGAGTAATATTCCATTGTGTACGTGGACCACTTTTTCTCTGTGCATTCATCTGTTGATGGACATTGTGGTTGTTCCAAGTCTTGGCTAGGGTACATAGCGCTGCAGTGTAGGATTGTCAGCCTGTGTCTTTTTGATTCTGGTCTTCTCGGGTGATAGGCCCAGTAGTGAGCCTACCAGATCATATGGTAGCCCAATTATTACCTTTAAACGCACCTCCTTTCTGTTCTCATTACTGGCTGTTACCTTTTGACACCCCACCAGCAGCTAGAGGGTACACAGGTCTCTAAAACCCCTTGACCATTTATTGTTTAGAGATTTTTTGCTGATGATCATTCTGAGTGTTGTCAGGTAAATGTTTTTGTAGATTGCATTTGCATGTCTTTATTAATTCCTGATGTTGAACTTTTTCCAGGGGCTTTTTGGTTAAAGAAAAATAAAAAAGAAAGAAAAGAAAAAATGTGAGCTAAATATGCCTCTTGAAATTGTCTTCTTGAAAGGTTGCCCTCTTTTGAATTTTTTCGTCGATATTCGAATCCAGGATATGTTTTTGAGGGCAGGTGTCATTTACTGAGCTGCAGTTCTTGTGACTATCAAGTGACCCTTAGCACGGTGTTTAAAGCTGCTTTTGCGGGAGACGGTCACAAGGCTGTGGCATTTCTCCATCCCCAGATCTGGTTAACTAGGCCCAAAGAGCCTTCCTGGGTGTAATGTTCCAACTTGTAAATTAAAATGGAATGTGCCAGGAAAAACCCCCATAAGTTTATGTCTCATTCCTTCTTGTTGGTTTTCTTAATTTAATTTTTATTTGTTATCACAGCAAATTTGATTACAATGTTTTGTTTGTTCTAAGTGTGTAAGATGGGGTTCTTTTACACATATACATATATCTGTTCATCTTCGGATCCATTTCCCATGTGGGTTATGACACACTGTTGAGCCGTCTTCTCTTGGTATTCCGTAGGTCTTTGGTGCTTATATATTTCACACGTGTTGGTATATCCCTGTTTACCGCAGTATCCTAATTTATTCCATCCTCACACCTTTCCATTTGGCTAACCATACGTTTGTTGATCGAATCTTTGATTGCCTTTCTCTGTGAAAAATCTTCATTGGTATCCATTTTTAGGTAACCCCATTAAGTGATATCATAGGATATGTGTCCTTCGCTTTCTGCCTTACTTCAAGTTGTGATTACCTCTAGACTCATCTATGGTGCTGCAAACGGCATTGTTTCATTTTTTTCCTTGGCTAATATTCCATCTGTACGTGTACCAGTTCTTCTTTTCCATTCATCTTTTGATGGACTTTTTGGTAGCTTCCATGTCTTGGCTATTGTAATACTGCTGCACTGCAGTTTTGCCTGCCTGTGTCTGTCTGATTCTGTCTTCTTAGGTCATAGGCCCAGGAGTGTGCCTGCTGAATCCTATGGTACCTCAATGTGGATCTGTTAAAGGCACCTCCATTCCGTTTTCATTAGTGTCTCTTACCAGTTTAGTCTCACTTAGAGATGAGGGTACGCATTTCTCCACAGCCCCTTCAGCATTTACTGTTTGCAGAATTTTGCTGATGGTCATTCTGACCGGTGTGAGCTGATACGTTTTTGTAGATTGGATTTGCATGTCTTTTATGATGAGCTAATGATGAGCATTTTCCCACGCCTTTTTGCTGTTGTTGTTGTTACAAAGAAAACTAAAGTGCTTGTAAAATATACCTCTTGAAATTGTCTTCTTGAAACCTTGCCCTCTTTTGTATTTTTCGGTCGATTTTCGACCCCAGGATTTTTTTTGAGGGCGTGTGTCACTTTCAGGCTTGCAAGTGTTGTTAATATTTAGTGACCATTAGCGCTGGGTTGAAAGCTGCTGTTGTGGGAATCGGCCATACGGCGGCAGCGTCTCTCCATTCCTAAATCTGGTCACTGGGGCAGCAGAGCTTTCCTGGAAGTCGTGTTCCGAGGTTGTCAATTTGAATGGAATGTGCCAGGAAAAAAACCCCTAAGTTTATGTCTCAGTACATCATCTTCATTGTTATAATTTAATTTTCTTAATCAGGTTAATGATTCGAATATTATTTGTTCTAGATGTACACAAACTGGTTCATTTGTACATCATCTATCTCTATTCATGTACAGATCGTCTTCCCATGTAAATTAATACACAGTGTTCAGTAGACCTCCCTTGGTATATGGTCGGTCTTTTTGATATATGTATTTAATATGTATTGGTATACGTATGGCAACCGAAATCTTCATTTGTCCATTGCTCCCACCTTTCCTTTTAGATAACCATAGTTGTTTTCTAAGTCTGTGAGTGTCTTTCTCAGTGGAAATAAGTTCATTTGTGTCAGTTGTTAGATAACACCTACAAATGATATCATAAGATATTTGTCTTTTGCGTTCTGACTGACCTCATGTTCCGGGATAATCTCCAGGATCATCTATGGTGCTGCAAAGAGCAGTGTGTCATTGTTTTCCACGGCTAATATTCCACTGTGTACATGGACCACTTCTTCTTTGTCCGTTCCTCTGTTGATGGACATTTTGGTTGCTTCCACGTGTTGGCTTTTGTGAATACTGCGTAGGTGCACCTTTGCCAGCCTGTGTCTTCTCGACTCTGGTCTTCTCAGGTGAAAGGCCCAGCAGTGTGCCTGCTGGATTGAATGGTCCCTCAGTCTTTACTTTGAAACGCAGTTGCTTTCTTTTCTCATTATTGGCTCTTACCACTTTACATCTCACCAGCAGCTAGAGGGTACACAGTTCTCTAAAACCTCTTCAGCATTTATTGTTCGTAGGCATTTTGCTGATGGTCATTCGACTGGTGTGTGTCGAAACCTTTTCGTAGATTAGATTTGCATGAGTGTAATAATTCCTGATGTTGACCTTTTATCCATTTTCTTTTTTAAAAAAAAAAGTGTGTGTAAAACTTGCCTCTCATACGATCTCCCTGAAAACTTTGCTGTCTTTTGCGTTTTTTTGGCCATTCCCTACCTCGGGACATTTTTTTGAGGGCAGGGGTCCTTTACAGCCCTGAGTCCTTGTGAATATTAAGTGACCGTTAGCTGTGGCTTAAAGCCGCTCTTGTGGAAAAGGGCCACAAGGTGGCACAATTTCTGCATTTAAACCTCAGGGTAGTTGGGCAACAGAGCCTTCCTGGAAATCGTTTTAGTAGGCTGTAAATTAGAGGGGAATGTGCCAAGGCAAACCCCCAACCGCTTATATCTCCTTACTTCTTGTTTGTTTTTTAAATTTTATGTTTATTTTTTATCAGAGCCAAGTTGATAATAATCTTGTATATGTTCTGGGTGTACAGAATCTGGTTCATTATGTCTATCTATGCATTCATCTTTGGATCCTTTCCCATGGACGTTATTCCAGAGTGTTGAGTGGACCTCTCCTGGTATTCCATAGGCCTTTGGTGATTATATGTTTCATATATATTAGTTTAGGTCGGTCACCCCCATACCCTAATGTACCCATTCCTCCCACCTTTCCATTTGGTTAAACATAATTTTGATTTCTTAATCCATGAGTGTCCTTTTCTTGGAAATAAGTTCATGGGTATCATTTTTTAGGTCACACCTGTAAGTGATATCATAGGATATCTTTCTTTCGGTTTCTTTCTTACTTCCAGTGGTGTGATTATATCTCGGTCCTTCTATGGTGGTACAAACAGCACTGTTTCAGGCTTTTCCATGTCTACTATTCCATTGTGTACATGGAGCAGTACTTCTGGTGCGTTCATCTATTGATGGCTATTTTGGTTGCTTCCAAGTGTTGGCTGTGGTAAATATTACTGCAGTGTAGGATTGCCAGCCGGTGTCTTTTGGATTCTGGTCTTCTCAGGTGCTAGGCCCAGTAGTGGGCTTACCAGTTCATATGGTAGCTCAATTTTTACCTTGAAACGCACGTTCATTCTGTCCTAACTACTGGCTGTTACCAGTTTACATCCCACCAGCAGCTAGAGGGTCCACAGTTCTCTAAAACCCCTTCCGCATGAATTGTTTTTGGACTGTTTTGCTGATGATCATTCGGTTGTGAGGTGAACGTTTTGATAGATTGGATTCGCATGTCTTTATTAACTTCTGATGTTGAGCATTTTTCCATGCCCATTTTTTGGTTAAAGGAAAAAAAAACAGGAAAAAGGAAAAGACAAAATGTGTGTAAAATATGCCTCTTGAAATTCTCTTCTTGAAAGGTTGCCCTCTTTAGAATTTTTTGGTCGATTTTCGACCCCAGAATTTTTTTTGAGGGCAGTTGTCATTTACAGGCCTGCAATGAAGGTGACTTTTAACTGACCATTAGCACTTGGTTTAAAACTGCTGTTGAAGGAAGGCCAAGATGCTGCAGGATTTCTCCATTCTAAAATCTGGTTACTAGGTCAACAGAGCCTTCCTGGAAGCTGTGTTCCAAGGTTGTAAGTTAGAATGGAATGAGCCAGGAAGAACCCCTATAATTGTATGCCTCATTACTTCCTGTTTGTTTTTTTTAATTTAATTTTTATATTTTATCACAGCAAATTTGATTATAATGTTTTGTTTGTTCTAGGTGTGCAAGACGTGTTTGCTTTACACCTATACATATATGTATTCATCTTGGGATCCATGTGCCATGTAGGTTATGACACAGTGTTGCGTAGTCTTCTTTTGGAATTCCGGAGGTCTTTGGTGATTATATATTTCACGTGTGTTTGTATATCTCTGTTAACCCCGATATCCTAATGTATCCAATCTTCACAAATTTCCAGTGGGTTAACCATAAGTTTGTTGAATAAATCTGTGATTGCCTTCCTCTGTGGAAATATCTTCACTGGTATCAATTTTTAGGTAACACCTATAATTGATATCCTAGGATATGTGTCTTTCGCTTTCTGACTTACTTCAAGTTGTGTGATGACCTCCAGAGTCATCTATGGTTCTGCAAAGTGCATTGTTTCATTTTTTTTCCGTGGCTAATATTCCATCTGTACACGTACCGGTTCTTCTTTGTCCATTCGTCTCTTGATGGACTTTTTGGTTGTTTCCGTGTCTTGGCTATTGTAATACTGCTGCAGTGCAGTTTTGCCTGCCTGTGCCTTTCCATTTCTGTCTTCCTAGGTGATAGGCCAAGGAGTGGGCCTGCCCGATCATATGGTATCTCAATGTTTACCTTTTAAAGGCAGCTCCCTTCTGTTTTCCTTCGTGGCACTTACCAGTTTACGAGCCACTTACAGTCGAGGGTATGCATTTCTTCACAACCTCTTCAGCATTTATTGTTTGTATTTTTGTGCTGATGGTCATTATGACCGGTGTGAGCTGATACCTTTTTGTGGCTGGATTTGCATATGTCTTGTAATTCCTTATATGGAGCTTATAGCCATGTACTTTTTTTTTTTTTGCTTTTTAAAGAGTGAGTACAGCTTACCTATTCAAATGGTTTCTTGAAGTATGTGCCATATTTTGAATTTTTTTGGCCATTACCTCCCTCAGCACATTTTGTTGGCAGGTGTCATTTATAGCCCTGCAGTCCTTGGGAATATGAAGTGTCCTTTAGCACAGGCTTTCAAACTGCTGTTGCGGCAAACGGCCACAGGGCCGCAGCATTTCTACATTCCCCACTCTGGTTACTAGGGAAACCGTACCTTCCTGGAAGTAGTGTTCCTTGGTTGTACATTCAAGTGGAATGTGCCCGGATAAACCCCCAAAGCTTATGTCTCCTTACTTATGTTTGTTTTTTGTATTTAGTTTATATTTTTTATCGGAGTAATATTCCATTGTGTACGTGGACCACTTTTTCTTTGTGCATTCATCTGTTGATGGACATTGTGGTTGTTCCAAGTCTTGGCTAGGGTACATAGTGCTGCAGTGTAGGATTGTCAGCCTGTGTCTTTTTGATTCTGGTCTTCTCGGGTGATAGGCCCAGTAGTGGGCCTACCAGATCATATGGTAGCCCAATTTTTACCTTTAAACGCACCTCCTTTCTGTTCTCATTACTGGCTGTTACCTTTTGACACCCCACCAGCAGCTAGAGGGTACACAGGTCTCTAAAACCCCTTGACCATTTATTGTTTAGAGATTTTTTGCTGATGATCATTCTGAGTGTTGTCAGGTAAAAGTTTTTGTAGATTGCATTTGCATGTCTTTATTAATTCCTGATGTTGAACTTTTTCCAGGGCCTTTTTGGTTAAAGAAAAATATAAAAGAAAGAAAAGAAAAAATGTGAGCTAAATATGCCTCTTGAAATTGTCTTCTTGAAAGGTTGCCCTCTTTTGAATTTTTTCGTCGATATTCGAATCCAGGATATGTTTTTGAGGGCAGGTGTCATTTACTGAGCTGCAGTTCTTGTGACTATCAAGTGACCCTTAGCACGGTGTTTAAAGCTGCTTTTGCGGGAGACGGTCACAAGGCTTCGGCATTTCTCCATCCCCAGATCTGGTTAACTAGGCCCAAAGAGCCTTCCTGGGTGTAATGTTCCAACTTGTAAATTAAAATGGAATGTGCCAGGAAAAACCCCCATAAGTTTATGTCTCATTCCTTCTTGTTGCTTTTCTTAATTTAATTTTTATTTGTTATCACAGCAAATTTGATTACAATGTTTTGTTTGTTCTAAGTGTGTAAGATGGGGTTCTTTTACACATATACATATATCTGTTCATCTTTGGATCCATTTCCCATGTGGGTTATGACACACTGTTGAGCCGTCTTCTCTTGGTATTCCGTAGGTCTTTGGTGCTTATATATTTCACACGTGTTGGTATATCCCTGTTTACCGCAGTATCCTAATTTATTCCATCCTCACACCTTTCCATTTGGCTAACCATACGTTTGTTGATCGAATCTTTGATTGCCTTTCTCTGTGAAAAATCTTCATTGGTATCCATTTTTAGGTAACCCCATTAAGTGATATCATAGGATATGTGTCCTTCGCTTTCTGCCTTACTTCAAGTTGTGATTACCTCTAGACTCATCTATGGTGCTGCAAACGGCATTGTTTCATTTTTTTCCTTGGCTAATATTCCATCTGTACGTGTACCAGTTCTTCTTTTCCATTCATCTTTTGATGGACTTTTTGGTAGCTTCCATGTCTTGGCTATTGTAATACTGCTGCACTGCAGTTTTGCCTGCCTGTGTCTGTCTGATTCTGTCTTCTTAGGTCATAGGCCCAGGAGTGTGCCTGCTGAATCCTATGGTACCTCAATGTGGATCTGTTAAAGGCACCTCCATTCCGTTTTCATTAGTGTCTCTTACCAGTTTAGTCTCACTTAGAGATGAGGGTACGCATTTCTCCACAGCCCCTTCAGCATTTACGGTTTGCAGAATTTTGCTGATGGTCATTCTGACCGGTGTGAGCTGATACGTTTTTGTAGATTGGATTTGCATGTCTTTTATGATGAGCTAATGATGAGCATTTTTCCACGCCTTTTTGCTGTTGTTGTTGTTACAAAGAAAGCTAAAGTGCTTGTAAAATATACCTCTTGAAATTGTCTTCTTGAAACCTTGCCCTCTTTTGTATTTTTCGGTCGATTTTCGACCCCAGGATTTTTTTTGAGGGCGTGTGTCACTTTCAGGCTTGCAAGTGTTGTTAATATTTAGTGACCATTAGCGCTGGGTTGAAAGCTGCTGTTGTGGGAATCGGCCATACGGCGGCAGCGTCTCTCCATTCCTAAATCTGGTCACTGGGGCAGCAGAGCTTTCCTGGAAGTCGTGTTCCGAGGTTGTCAATTTGAATGGAATGTGCCAGGAAAAAAAACCCTAAGTTTATGTCTCAGTACATCATCTTCATTGTTATAATTTAATTTTCTTAATCAGGTTAATGATTCGAATATTATTTGTTCTAGATGTACACAAACTGGTTCATTTGTACATCATCTATCTCTATTCATGTACAGATCGTCTTCCCATGTAAATTAATACACAGTGTTCAGTAGACCTCCCTTGGTATATGGTCGGTCTTTTTGATATATGTATTTAATATGTATTGGTGTACGTATGGCAACCATAATCTTCATTTGTCCATTGCTCCCACCTTTCCTTTTAGAAAGCCATAGTTGTTTTCTAAGCCTGTGAGTGTCTTTCTCTGTGGAAATAAGTCCATTTGTGTCAGTTGTTAGATATCTAACACCTACAAATGATATCATAAGATATTTGTCTTTTGCGTTCCGACTGACCTCATGTTCCGGGATAATCTCCAGGATCATCTATGGTGCTGCAAAGAGCAGTGTGTCATTGTTTTCCACGGCTAATATTCCACTGTGTACATGGACCACTTCTTCTTTGTCCGTTCCTCTGTTGATGGACATTTTGGTTGCTTCCACGTGTTGGCTTTTGTGAATACTGCGTCAGTGCTCCTTTGCCAGCCTGTGTCTTCTCGACTCTGGTCTTCTCAGGTGAAAGTCCCAGCGGTGGGCCTGCTGGATTGAATGGTCCCTCAGTCTTTACTTTGAAACACAGTTCCTTTCTGTTCTCATTATTGGCTCTTACCACTTTACATCTCACCAGCAGCTAGAGGGTACACAGTTCTCTAAAACCTCTTCAGCATTTATTGTTCGTAGGCATTTTGCTGATGGTCATTCGACTGGTGTGTGTCGAAACCTTTTTGTAGATTAGATTTGCATGAGTGTAATAATTCCTGATGTTGACCTTTTATCCATTTTCTTTTTTTAAAAAAAAAAAAGTGTGTATAAAACTTGCCTCTCATACGATCTCCTTGAAAACTTTGCAGTCTTTTGCGTTTTTTTGGCCATTCCCTACCTCGGAACATTTTTTTGAGGGCAGGGGTCCTTTACAGCCCTGAGTCCTTGTGAATATTAAGTGACCGTTAGCTGTGGCTTAAAGCCGCTCTTGTGGGAAAGGGCCACAAGGTGGCACAATTTCTGCATTTAAATCTCAGGGTAGTTGGGCAACAGAGCCTTCCTGGAAATCGTTTTAGTAGGCTGTAAATTAGAGGGGAATGTGCCAAGGCAAACCCCCAACCGCTTATATCTCCTTACTTCTTGTTTGTTTTTTAAATTTTATGTTTATTTTTTATCAGAGCCAAGTTGATAATAATCTTGTGTATGTTCTGGGTGTACAGAATCTCGTTCATTATGTCTATCTATGTATTTATCTTTGGATCCTTTCCCATGGACTTTATTACAGAGTGTTGAGTGGACCTCTCCTGGTATTCCATAGGCCTTCGGTGATTATATGTTTCATATATATTAGTTTAGGTCCGTCACCCCCATACCCTAATGTACCCATTCCTCCCACCTTTCCATTTGGTTAAACATAATTTTGATTTCTTAATCCATGAGTGTCCTTTTCTTGGAAATAAGTTCATGGGTATCATTTTTTAGGTCACACCTGTAAGTGATATCATAGGATATCTTTCTTTCGGTTTCTTTCTTACTTCCAGTGGTGTGATTATATCTCGGTCCTTCTATGGTGGTACAAACAGCACTGTTTCAGGCTTTTCCATGTCTACTATTCCATTGTGTACATGGAGCAGTACTTCTGGTGCGTTCATCTATTGATGGCTATTTTGGTTGCTTCCAAGTGTTGGCTGTGGTAAATATTACTGCAGTGTAGGATTGCCAGCCGGTGTCTTTTGGATTCTGGTCTTCTCAGGTGCTAGGCCCAGTAGTGGGCTTACCAGTTCATATGGTAGCTCAATTTTTACCTTGAAACGCACGTTCATTCTGTCCTAACTACTGGCTGTTACCAGTTTACATCCCACCAGCAGCTAGAGGGTCCACAGTTCTCTAAAACCCCTTCCGCATGTGTTGTTTGTGGACTGTTTTGCTGATGATCATTCTGTTGTGAGGTGAACTTTTTGATAGATTGGATTTGCATGTCTTTATTAACTTCTGATGTTGAGCATTTTTCCATGCCCATTTTTTGGTTAAAGGAAAAAAAAACAGGAAAAAAGAAAAGACAAAAT